>NC_080163.1:161921872-162252729 GCF_950295315.1 Erinaceus europaeus
GCCTAGACAACAGGAAACTGCCTCCATGCTCAGTGTCAGTGGGTGGATGGGGTAGAACCTCTTGGAGGCTTGATTACATCTGGAACCCAGATCTGCTTCCAAACAGGCCAAACACTAATTCTGGAAAAGTCTCCATTCACCAAAGTATCTCCACATGGTTTTATGCTTACAGGTTCCAGAAACATTTTGTATATGTATTTCCAGAACAAATGCTGCTCTGAGAAACTTGAAATAGCTGTGTGTTGGAAGAACAAGGACTTACCTTCCCAACTCCTGATTGAAAGGAAGCCAGATAGTGGTGCTTGTTTCCTAAACAAGAATTGAACGTTTGTCATTTGTGCTATTTAATTATGACCCAAGAGCTTTGCTAACATTTCACATTTCATCTGCAGTGTCTATTTCATTCTGGTATTAAAGAGACATGGTCACTATATAGTTACTCAGTAACAAGTGCTCAAACTTCAATAAATGGTGTTTTTTAATAATAAGGCTCTGAAATGCATAGATGACATCTCAGTGTTCATTCTCTAAGAAAAACATTTTAATTATCTATTGACACATATTGCACATGGAACTAGAGTCTTTTTAAAAGATAAATGGGCTTATAAGCGAGTCGGGTTAATTAAAAGCCAGTGGAGTATTACAAGTGTATTTACTGGGGAATATTCACTGTAGGAGAGGCACAGTTCTTACACAGTTGTCAGAATTCTGTAAATGTATTGTTTAATAACCATTTGGCACTTAATTATAGTGAGATGGTGAAAGCTTAAATCTGAACTAAGCACACATTCCAGTTAGCTCTTTTATGGCTTCTCCTCTGTGATGTAGATTTTCCAGGTCAGCCCATACCAAACCAAGGCAGAATCTGTTGTTCTGGGCAGTAGTTGACCAGATGTTCCTCAGGACCAAGGTCCTGTCATGAACAATTCTAGTCCCACAATGCACAAGTATATATTCAACTTCAGAGTTGAGGCTAGTTTCTTTCTTCTCTTTTTTTAAAATGTATTTATTTAATCTAATTTTTTTATTCATGGGATAAAGGCACTCAGTTCTGGAAGAAAATGGTGTCACAAATAGAACCTGTGGATTCTAGGGCCTCAAACATGCAAATTAGTGCTCTAACAGCTAAGCTAGCTCCTCAATCCATGAGTCCAGTTCTGAAGAAAAGCTACAAAGTGAAGTCAAAGCTCCTTATCATTGCACTCAAAGGACTTCATTGTAGAACCTACATTTTCAGTTGAATAACTCACCATAAACTCAAAACTCATAAACTCACTCATTATAAACTAAAAAACTTAATAGGGTACATCATCAGTCTTATTTTCCTCACTATAAGAAGGAATGTGTTGGGAGACAGGCGATAGCACAGTGGGTTAAGTGCAGGTGGTGCAAAGTGCAAGGACCCGCATAAGGATCCTTGTTCGAGCCTCCAGCTCCGCACCTGCAGTGGAGTCGCTTCACAAGTGGTGAATCAGGTCTGCAGGTGTCTATCTTTCTCTCCCCCTCTCTGTCTTCCCCTCTTCTCTCCATTTCTTTCTGTCCTATCCAACAACAATGACATCAATAATAACTACAACAATAAAACAACAAGGACAACAAAAGGGGATATATATATATATATAGAGAGAGAGAGAGAGAGAGAAAGGCAGTGTTCCAGAGAACACTTGTATAGTCAGGCTGATCCCACAGGGAAGATACTACAGATACTTAAAGGACCATTTTTTATTACAATATAACTTAGTTTATCCTGTCCCCACCACCATCCCAGCCTACTATAAAGAAGGTTCTCTGTGAGTGGTTGACCATGAATATATATCTGAGTTCATCAACACAATTTCCCTTTCTTCTCTTCTGAAATACTGTCTGGACCTGGGAAATCAGCTACAGAGTTTTAAAGGACTTCACAGATCTCTTTCAGTGTGACATTATCAAGTAGAACCATGCTGTGCTATATTCAAAAATCAAAGCAGTATGACAATTTGTGGCTATAATTATAAGCAACTTAGTTGTTTTGAAGTGTTTGAGAAGAGCTATGTATGAAAGATGGTGAACCATTGGAGAAAGTGTGTGTGAGTGTGTGTGTGTGTGTGTGTGTGTGTGTGTGTGTGTGTGTGTGTGTGTGTGTGTGTTTAGCCCTCCTACCATCCCAGCATGGAATCAGCGGTGGGTTGAGTTACCAAAAAGAATGGCCAGCCAGGAGTGAGACTGTTATGGCATAAATTCATGATTACCTGCTTCATGCCTGGTTGACACTGGGCCTAGAAACTGCAATCTAAACTACACGGATGTAGCCACACCAACCTTTACTTGTATGAGTCACAAAGCAACCAAGAAAGTTTGTATTGGTCGGGTATAGACAACTGGGATAAGAACTACAAAGACTTAGGCTGCCCCACTCTCCAAAGGGAGGCTGGGACAACCTATGCTGCCACTCAAGTAAGATTGGTCCTGGAATGAGTGCAGCCTAGAATGTTCCTAGCTATGACCATGGAATTTGAGCTCAGACTGTTAGGAATGCAGAGGTTACACAGATTCCTGTGCTAAATATGAATAGACATGGACCCTTGATCAGTGGGGTTTATAGTTAATGGTATTTATATGCTTTACTCACATTTGGGAGCTACTCTTTACCCCAATCCAGCTTTCTAATCCTGTTCTCAACTCTGACACCATCTTCCCAAATAATGCTTTTAGACCACCTGCGTTATTAACTATTTGAGCTCAGGCAAAAATTAGTAAAGTCATGGGCCTCTTGAAATATACCTAAAAGTGGTTTCCTAGCTTCTTCCCACACCCAAACCCTTAGTCCCATCTCCTCTATTCTTGCCTTTAAGTTCTTAATTATTAAACATTTTGCCCTGCTTTGTATCTTACTACTTTTCAGCCACCAAGTTGTAGGCACTACCATGACACTTTCCTGATTTCCCTGGGCAGACAATCTCACCAGTGTGTCCTAGAACCTCACCTCCCCAGAGCCCTATACTACTAGTAAAAGGTAGAAACAGGCTGAGGGTATGGCTCAACCTGCTAATGTCCATGTTCAGTGGAGAAGCAGTTATAGAAGCCAGACATTCTGCCTTCTGTACCCCATAAAGATCTTTGGTCCATATTCCCAGGAGGAGAAAGTATAGGGAAGCTTTCAGTGGAGTGGATAGAATATGGAACTCTGGTGGTAAGAATTGTATGGAATTATACCCCTCATATCCTACAATCTTGTTAATCATTATTAATTCACTAATTTAAAAAAACTAGATTTCCAGGACTCTCCCTCTCATACCCTGGATCTAGAGTGCTACAAGCATGCCATTGTCTTCAGAATGTGTCTAGTAAAGTTTTAGAGACCATATACTTTTTAGTGTCTACTCCTATTTCTCTGACTCCAACACCACACTGGTTGTCTATTCTCCCTCTCTAACCAGTCCATTCAATGTCCAACTTGACTAAATGCTAATAAAATTCCCCTCCCAACATTGTCTGCTGACTTTATTATTATTAAAAAATATTTTATTTAGTTAGTTTTAATTAAAGAGAACTACAGAAAAAACGATGCAGAGAGAGACCAGAGTGCTACTGAGCTCAGCCTTATTATGGTTCTGGGGACTGACCCTAGGATCAGAGTCATGAGAATCTTTTTGCAATTATGCTATCTCCCCAGGCCTGCTGACTTATTCTCACTGACTCATGACTTTGTACATCCTAGCACTTTTTATTTCCATATACCTTCACTGGGAGTCTCCTACAGTTCCAAAGATCTGGCTTAAATGGGGATAAGACTAAGACAAATTTGGGGTTATCACAGAGACCCACAATTGGGGAGGGACTAAGAGAAGATTGGGGTCTTCACAGTGACCCATAAATCACACTAAAGCTGACATTGCATATCTCATGGAGGACTCGGGGTCCCTCTTCAGATTGGGGAACTCTCAGCTGGCCCACTCCATTCATCCACCTCTGACCCTGGCCTAACATCTGCCCCCCACCCCCACCTCCAAGGAAAGAAAACAGAAAAAAAAATCTGAAAGTGACAGGGTCTAAGGAAACAGAGTTCTCAGGAGCCACGGGGAAGGATTGGGCCAGGAAGCTGATTGCATTGCCCCTGGCAACCACATGTCCCTGCAGGCTGAGTCAATACTGTATCTCACCAGGATGTGGTTTCTTGAAGCTCACAAAAGAAATCTATATTGTTCTCAGGAGCAACCAACCTTTCTGTAGGCAGTGCATGTCCCCTCCAGTCTGTGAGCAGATTAAAAAGACACATGACAATTCCTGCTTTCAAATTGATTGTCCAAAAGGAATATGGCACCTCACCTGCCCTTCTCCCACACCCTCACTACAGATATCTCTCAGTCCCAGTTTTGGTGACCTCCAAACTGATGTGTAGCAGTTGTTTTGATCCTATTCCTGCCTAATCCTACATTATGTAGGATTATTATAATTATTATAATTGTGGCTAGTGTTCATTGGGCCTCTACCAATTTCTATACTCTCTAGAAAATTGTTTTATAAGTGGGTTAATTAATTTGATGCTCACAAAATGCAACAAGATGGGGAGATATTCACAATCCTACTTTTATTAGCTAAAGTATCTGAAACACAGAGCAGTCAACACATCCAAAGTTGCACAGCTCATCAGTGGCAGAGACAAGAAATCTAGCCTATCTCTTCACCACCACACTTTCTGCCCCTTACAAGAGAACCCTTTTTCACTGTCTGAGTTGTTGTGACAAGAAAGAGCTTCGGACCTATTAAGTTGAAGCACCTGAGAGTCCAGCTGTCACTAACTATGTGGCTTGGGGAAGCTATCCAGCACCTCTGATCCTCATGTTCTTCCTCTGTAATGTGAACATGGTAATAGCCGAACCTATTTTACAGAGCAATTTTAAGATCTAACTTAAATGATCTAACCCTTTTTCATTCCTACTGGCTACCCTGCTACAAACTTCAGTGGTGCCAAATTATTTTCTTTTCTTAATTATTGTTTATTAATTTTAATTTGATAGGACAAACAGAAATTGAGAGAGAAAGGGAAGATAAAGAGGGGAAGATAGAGCTCTGTAGCACTGCTTTACCACTCGTGAAGCTTCACCCCTGCATGGTGGAGACCAGGGACCTGAACCCAAGTCCTTGTGCATAGGAATGTGTATGCTCAACCACATGGACCACCTCCCAGCCCTCCCGAAATTATTTTCAATTTCCTGCATACGTTTTGCATAGCTCTATTCTTTAAGACTGGAATGTTTTTTCTCTAAGTTTCTCTGATCTAATCAGCTTCTCACCTCTCTGATATTAACTGGAGACTACCTCCTCTGAAAATCCATCTGACTGTTCCAATTCTGTACTTCCTGACTCTTGAGTACTTCCCAGTAACCCTGCACCTGCCTGCTGTGGTCCTCATTACATACATCTATGTCCATAGATGTCTCCTCCATATGGGGTTCAAACTCTGCAAGGGCATATCTTTGAGCTTGTCTCATCCTAAACACATAGTGCCTAGAAAGTTGCCTGGGATAGAGATGACTAATTTTTTAAAAAATACTTATTTGTTCCCTTTTGTTGCCCTTGTTTTATTGTTGTTGTTATTAATGTCATCATTGATGGATAGGACAGAGAGACATGGAGAGAGGAGGGGAAGACAGAGAGGAGGAGAGAAAGATAAACACCTGCAGACCTGCTTCACCGCTTGTGAAGCGACTCCCCTGCAGGTGGAGAGCTGGGGCCTTGAACCAGGACCCTTACGCTGGTCCTTGCACTTTGCACCACCTGCGCTTAACCCACTGTGCTACCGCACAACTCCCATGACTAAATATTTTCCAAGCGTGGCAACTACCACACCTTACTAAAGTCTCTGAATTTCCTGAAATAATTGGCACAGAAAACAGGACTGGGACTAAGGTGAAGCAAGGATGGAGACTAGGGTACACCAATAAGGAGGAACAACTCGACTGTACAAGTGAGGATGGACTCAGCTAGTTCTCCATAAATAATATCTCACTTTATTCCATGCCTAATCAACAACTAGATTACAAGTCTCCATCTCCATCTTCAAGGATTTTTCAGCACCAAAGTCTGGCAAAGCCACATCTATCCACTTCCTCTGGGTCCCTTTCTCAGGTCACCCCCATCATCTGGCACAATGGAGTTGGGCTGCAAGAGGAGACCATCTTTATGAAAACCATGAAAGGAGATGAAATAGGCAACCAATAAAAAATAGTTTGATATTAGAGAGGCAAGGATATAGACAAATGCATATCAGGAAAATAAAATCATGATGAGGCTTGGAAGAATACACCCTGGGAGTCAATACAGTATATAAGGCATTAGAATCTTGGCTATCAGTGCCCCAGAATTTCATATGCCAGAGTGATGTTCTGATTATCCCCTCTTCTCTCATTTTCATTAATAAGTAGATCTTGAAAGAAAGAAAGAAAGAGAGAGAGAGGGAGAGAGAGAGAGAGAGAGAAATAAAGGAAGGAAGGAAGAAGAAAGAAGAAAGAAGCAAAATAAATAAAAGAGCAAGGCATAAGAATGCTTAGTTCATTGGGGTCCTAAGGCAACTCATGTTTGGAGCTCAGGCTCACACTAAGAGTGAACATAGCCCAAGAGGGGCACTTACATGTCTGTAGACTATTTTCTTATCTATTGTTTCATTTGACTCAACCCATAACAAAGAAATTATAATCACTCCCATTTTGCTGATGAGGAAACTGAGAAATTAAGAGGACTGCTCAAGGCATACAGCAAGTAATGTTAAGATTAGAAACCTTGCTTCACTATTTTGACACTTCTCAACTCATGTTTTGATGGTGACATTCATTGTATAAAACCTCTACCCCTCCTGTGAGGAGTTTGTGGGTCCAGAGTTTCTAGGGATTGCTTTATGAAAATTCTTTTTTCCTCCTAGGAAGCATTTGGGTTGCAATTCTGTTCTTAAGAAAAGACAGCAGTCTTGGGTGATCGGGAGCATTGTAGTTTTTTTTTTTTTATTGTTGTTATTTATAAAAAGGAAACACTGACAAAACTATAGGATAAGAGGGGTACAACTCCACAAAATTTCCACCACCAGAACTCCATATCCCATCCCATCCCTTGATAGCTTTCCTACTCTTTTTTTTTTTTTTTTTTTGCCTCCAGTGTTATTGCTGGGGCTCACTGCCTGTACCATGAAGCCACTGCTCCTGGAGGTCATTTTTCCCTCTTTTTGTTGCCCTTGTTGTTGTAACCTTGATGCGGTTACTATTTTTGTTGTTGATGTCACTCATTGTTGGATAGGACAGGGAGAAATTGAGAGAGGAGGGGAAGACCAAGAGGGGGAGAGAAAGATAGACACCTGCAGACCTGCTTCACTGCCTGTGAAGCAACTCCCATGCAAGTGGGGAGCTAAGGGCTCCAACTGGGATCCTTAAGCAGGTCCCTGACCTTTGTATCACATGCCATTAACCCACTGCGCTACTGCTCGATCCCCAACTTTCCTATTTTTTAACCCATTGGGAGTATGGACCCAGGGTCATTGTGGGATGCTGAAGACAGAAAGTCTGGCTTCTGTAATTGCTTCCCCACTGAACATGGGCAATGACAGTTCGACACATACTCCCAGCCTGCCTCTCTCTTTCCCTAGTGGGGTAGGGTTCTGGGGAATCAGAGCTCTAAGACACGTTGGTGGGGTTTTCTGTACAGGGAAGTCTTGTTGGCATCATGCTAGCACCTGGAACCTGGTGGCTGAAAAGAAAGTTAGCATATAAAGCCAAACAATTTGTTGACTCATCTTGAACCTAAAAGCTGGATTATTGCAGATGAAGAGTTGGGGGGGTATCTTTGTTTTGTAGATAGCTAGTAGGAATATTTTAGTTATATTCAAAAAGGCCTGTGGCTATACTAGTTTTTTTTTTTTTTTATTCTTTCCCCTGAGCCTGAAATCTGATATGCAGGTGGATCCAAGTTATTGTCTGGGGAGATGATTTCATGGCTGTGAAAAGGAGCAGAAAGCTGGATCAGGGAAGAGAGTAGCTCCCAAATATGGGAAAGGGGTATAAATATTGTTGACTATAAACCCTATTGATTCGATATGATCTGGGGCCCATATTCAGCTTAGGAGCCTATGTGACCTGTGCATCCCTGTAGATCCAAGCTCACATTCTGTGGTCATGAGTAGGAAAGTTCCAAGCTGCTCCAATTTCAGGAACTATCTTCCTCAGGTGTAGCATAGAGTATGTTGTCCATCCTCCCATCAGAGGATGGAACATTCTAACATTGTCTACCATTGTTAATCCAAATTGAGTACAAAGTCCTATGGGGGCCCACAAATAAATCTGTTTTGCTATTCCTGATAGAGATGACTGGTAACAATGGAGCGAAGGATTTATTCGAAGTCTAGGCCCATCATGTCTGTTTGGGAATCTCAGGACTCCCTGACTAGGGTCCCAGCTGATGGGGTGGACTGATAGTGACTAAAGAGTCATTGTTAAAGTATGCCAGTCTCTTGCCCTTATTCAGCTTTTGCAGTCCTTGTTTTGATAAGGATAGCTTGGGAGTGAGTGAGGGAAGTATAATAGGGAATAGGTGAGGAGAGTATCTAAGTCTAAGTAGACACAATTTCATTATGAACTTTATACTGACTCACTGAATTTTGTGTACTTCTGCTTCCAGGTATATATTTTGCCCTAATATATGAATACATGTGAACATATGCTGCATCTCATGGGACCTGGTCTACATCTAGGTTTTGGGACTTTGTTAGGAAGTGAACCACCTGAAATAGAATTAGAGAATCCTATGAAAGGTAAGTTCTCATCCAATTAATGAGGCTGAAGTGTTGATATTCCATGCCTGACATCTCTGGACACAGTCAGAAGTGAAGCATACTGAGGTGGTACTCATTGTGTTGATTAGGTTAGGATCGGCAGATTCAATATCATTTGGTATGACTTCAGAGAAGCATGCAGGAAAGTGAGCCCCACCCTAGAGGTTCCAGGCCTGGGGGAAATATAGGCTCTATAGAGGAAGTGGGATGCTCCTGCTGTCTTAGGGTTTAAGAAGGCAATAGATAGTTATTGCTATAATCACATCATTTGGCAATTGGATTAATTTAGGAAAATCCCTTTGTTAATATTTGCTGCATCATACAAAACATCACTATAATTTATGTTCTTTGATATTATTTGTATATACCTGTGCCACTGGTTGCTACTGTTCTCCCTGGTCTAAGCTTTTAAGAGAGTGTACATATCAAAGATTCAGCCTATGTTGTGTGCATTAAAAAGTTTGAGACAGTCAATCAATTTTCCCCTCTCATATTAATTAAATAGTGATTTATATGACTACATATTAATAGGAGTCTACATAAACACCATTCCCACCACCAATAGACTGTGTCCCAACCCATCTTCCCCCTCCACCCCACCCCCCCTCCCCTGTGAAGGCAAACATCCACCCTCACCCTCAACCCAGGGTTTTTACTTTGGTGCCCTACTCCAAATTCAGTCAGATCCTGCTTTGAGTTTTCCTTTCTGTTATTCTTTCTCAACTTCTGTTTATGAGTGGTATCATCCCATACTCGTCTTTATCTTTCTGACTTAGCTTACTTAACATAATTCCTTCTAGCTCCATCCAAGATGGGTCAGAGAAGGTGGGTTCATTGTTCTTAGTAGCTGCATAGTATTCCATTGTGTATATATACCACAGCTTTCTCAGCCGTTCATTTGTTTTGGGGCACCTGGGTTGCTTCCAGGTTTTAGCTATTATAAGTTGTGCTGCTATGAACATAGGTTTACACATATCTTTTTGTTTGGGTGTTATGGAGTCCTGAGAATATATTCCTAGAAGAAGAATTACTGGGTCATATGGAAGGTCCATGTCTAGCCTTGTGAGAGTTCTCCAGACTGCTTTCCACAGAGGCTGGACCAATTTACATTCCCACCAGCAGTTCAGAAGGGCTCCTTTGTCACCGCAGCTTCTCTAGCATTTGTTGATGCTGTCCTTTTTGATGTATACCATTCTCACAGGAGTGAGGTGGTATCTCAATGTAGTTTTTATTTGCATTTCTCTGATAATCAGTGACCTGGAGTAATTTTTCATGTGTTTGTTAGCCTTTTGGATTTTTTCTGAGTTAATGTTCTGTTGATATCCTCTGACCATTTTTGGATAGGGTCATTTGCTTTTTTGGTGCTAAGTTTGCTGAGCTCTTTGTATATTTTGGTCCTTAGTCTCTCTCTCTCTCTCTCTCTTTTCTGTGTTACCAGCTTCTCACTCAGCCCCACAGAATAGATAAACTAAGGCATCTAAGGCAATGCTTGGACTTAAGTGAAAGTAGTGATTCAAAGCCTCTCTGTCAAACAATGTGGACAGCATGTCTCTGCTCTCTAATGTGTCATCCAGACCTTTATTCATTCAGCTAAGGGAGGACTGCACCTGCCTCCTTTGTCCATGTGCAAAACACTCAGAATTAGCTACTGTCCTCATGTGATGGTGATTCGAGCTTGAGATGCAGCTCCATGGACTCCTTGACTCCAGGGGTCAAGAACTTATCCATGTCTGGAGCAGCCTTGCACACCTCCCACTGTTAAAAGGTAGCCTAATGGCCAGAAAGGACATGTGGGAGGTCGCAGCAGGGTGTTTCCATTTTAACCCCATTGTTTAGCCAAATGAAGCCAAGATGTTCCTGCTCCCCATTGGAGAAGTCGGCCCAGCTTCAATAATTTCTGAGTGCTGACAGATAATTCAGAGATATTGGATATTTCACCACCTGGGGACTGCCCTTACTACCACAGCAATCAGTTACTTCCCGCCAACCAGGGGCCATGTGGAGGCCCCGGGCCCCCTCATGCCTTTACGATCAGGCTCCAGCATCTTGGAAAATATTGCTTGAATTTATTTATATAATCATGTTAGGAAGGCAGTGAGTTATTGTGAAGTCAGCATTCTTCCATCTTCCTTCCTACTAATCCTTTGTTTGAGATTCTGCTCGATGGACTCTGATTACTAATGCAATTACATGCTACCTGGTAAAGGGTAATCCAAAAAAAATTAAATCCTTTCACATAGTGTATTTTTCACTCCAAGCTACTCTTCTCCTAAAGCCGAGTACTGACGTAAATCAATTAGTTACAGATTTTATGACTGCCTGCATTTAAGAGCACACATAGACTTCCACACCACCCTCCCAAGTACTTAACTCATCTTAAAGGTAAGTGCTGCCTCTCTTTTGTAGCTCTGGTCCTTTAGAAGTCTCTGAGTAGAAACAAACACTCTTACAAAAACCATACACAAGATAACCACCTATAGGGACAATCTACATGGATTTTATCCTGCTCTCAAGAAAAATGAAGACTTTGGACTGTTGCCCTGGCTTTCATACATTGTTAAGAGCACATCCTGTCTTTTCCACTTGCCATAGGACAAACATGCTGCAGATTTTAAGAACATTCTTTCAGGAGTTGAGTTCAGGAAGCATGGTGCTGAATCTGTAAAGAGCTGTAAACCTGAAGCAATGTGTCAAATTTTACATCAAACCGCACAAGCTTAATTAAGGTTGTAGGGCACATTGTAATTGTTATCCAATTTAATTACATATGAGTGGAGATAGAGGGTCAGAGAAAGAGGAAAGAAAGTGTTTACCAGGTCAGACATGTTACTTGCTTGAAGCATAGTGTCAAGCTTGAAGCTCAGGCAGCACTATATGGGAAGTGCCTTGGCTCTGGTGGATGCCCTGGTGCTATGGGATCTCTCTCTCTCTCTCTCTCTCTCTGTGTGTGTGTGTGTGTGTGTGTGTGTGTGTGTGTCTTCCTCCCCTTCACTCTGAATGCAAAAAAAGCAGCCTGGGAAAAGTGGTATCACACATGCATGAAACGTGGCTCAATAAAAATAATCATAATAAAAATAGAGAGAGAGCACACTCAGACAGGTGTAAGAATTGAGAGGTATTGATGAGGTATATTATATTGTCTGTAGTGAGTATGGACAGAACAGTACAGATTACCAGTGAGTAGAGGAAATAGTTGTTAAATAATATTTGGAGAAGAGAGACTGCTAAATGTGGGTTGGTATAATGGAGCTAACTCTTTTCTCATTGGGGTAAGTCAAAAGACTATCTCTAGAATTGATCAAAATTTAGTTATAAAACTTCAAAACCTAGATATAGAGCAGGGCCCATGAGATAGGGCATATGTACATGTATCTATAAGTTAGGGGAAAATATATACCTTAAAGCAAAAGTGAACAATAATTTTCAGTGAGTCAATAAATTAAGCAAGCAAGTAGAAAAACCTAGAAAGACACCTTAATGTACCTAATGAAACAGTTACTACTTAGATCTAGATACTTTCTTCATCTACCTCCTATTACACCTCCCCTCAATCACTCCAAAGCTAACCTTGTCAGACAAAGTAAGAACTACAAAAGTTGAATAAGGGCAAGAGATTGGCACACTTTAATGATGACTATTAAGTCACTACCAGGTCACCCCATCATCTGGAGCCCTAGTCAGGGAGCCCTAGGGTTACCACACAGACATGATGGGCCTAGACTTCTAACAAATGCTTCTCTCCATTGTCACTGGTCATCTCCATCAGAAACAGCATAATGGAGCCTTTTGGGGGGCCCTATATGACCTTGCCTTCAATGTGGATCAACCATGGTAGGTAATGTTCCATCCTCTGAAGGGAGATTGAATAGTATACACTACCTACCTCCTGAGGAAGATAGGTCCTGAAACGTTCCTACTTGTGACCACAGAATGTGAGCTCGAACTTACAGGGATGCAGAGTTTACACAGGCTCTTGTTCTGAATTTTGGCCCCAGATCAAATCAATGGGGTTTATAGTCAACAATATTTATACACTTTTTCCATATTTGGGAGCTACTCTCTTCCCTGATCTAGCTTTCTAGCCCTTTTTCCAGCCATGACACCATCTCCCCAGACAACAACTTGGGTCCACCTGCATATCAGATGTCAGGCTCAGGCAAAAACTAATAAAGTAATGGGTCTCTTGGAATATACCTAAATTAGCTTTTTAAAAAACAGAGACCCCAAATCTTCATCTGCAGTATTCCAGCCTCTATGTTCATAATTAGTCAACAATTTGTATGACTTTATATGTTAACTCTTTTCAGCCACCAGGTTCAAGATGCTAGCATGATGCCAACCAGACTTCCCTGTACAGACAACCCCACAAATGTGTCCTGGAACCCCACTTCCCCAGAGCTCTGCACCACTAGGGAAAGAGAGAGACAAGCTGGGAGTATGGATCAACCTATCAACACCCATGTTCAATGGAGAAGAATTACAGAAGCCAGACCTTCCAATTTCTGCACCTCATAATGATCCTGGTCTATACTCCCAGAGGGATAAAGAATAGGAAAACTATCAAGGGAGGGACTGGATATGGAGCTCTGGGGGTGGGCATTGTGTGGAAACGTACCCCTCTTTTTCTATAGTCTTGTCACAATTTCCATTTTATAAATAAAATTTTTAAATTAGTTATATTATTTAAACATATACAATGAACTGCCATAATAACTAGAACCTGGAACTATTTAAATGGCTTCAAATCATTCTATGGCACAAGATATTAAGATAGTGAGTAGCTCTGAGGGGCTAGATAGTGACTCTAGGATACTTAGACTGTGCTCCATTTATTTCTTGGTCTGGGTGTTGCCTGTAAGTGTTCACTTCATGAACATCTTCAGGAAAGCCTTATATATGTGTGTTCTTTGGTGTGTGTGTTTGTTTGTAGGGTATATTTCAACTATGAGTTCATGTAAATAAAGTGTGCCTTCATCTGGGTAGCAGGACTGAGGAATAAGAGAAGAAAAATAATATTATTGCTTTACATGCTCAGTCCTTCTGGTGGTCCATTTATTTTGTGCTATGAAGGTCCTCACTTGAATGAAAATTAATTACTGCAGAGTTCTTTCATACTAGACCCGTTGGTGTCTACACACACACACACACACACACACACACACACACACACATTATGACCCTAAATGTAAAACTCTAAAGATATATATATATATATATATATATATATATATATATATATATGTATATATATATATTCCATGAAGATGAATAACAGTGGGTCTGGAAAAAGTCCAAACATCGGAACCTTCAGCAATTTAAGTAGTGTGCTCACTACCATTGGAAATGTTCAAATCAAAGAGATCAAGGAAGAGCTTTGTCCAGGTGACTGTGTGTGGTCATTGCTGGGAATTTACAATTACATGACACATTCTATTCATACTTTGGTTTGAAGTATCTGCATTTTACCTTTTCTCTTTTTCCTTTCTTTCCTTCTCTCTTTCTTCCTTTTTCAAAGTTCTTTGGGTCAGAAAGGAAACTCGAGAAGTCAAAGATTCCAATGAAATAACACACCCTTATAGAACTGGAAGGAAGGTCAGAGAAAGTTTCATGGTGACATTGATATAAGGGGCCAAGGCAATAATAGTTCAGTGGCAAAAGACAGTGACATTGATGACAAAGGTGATCAGCCAGTTGGGTGACCTCAGGAAATAAAGCACAGCAGCTGAACCTGACCAAGTGTGACTGTTTCACTAGTTAGAGACTGACATTCACTACCACAATTGGTTACAGCCAACCAGACAAAGAACATGCAGTGGACTGATGACATTAGACTTTCCAGTGCTGGGAATTTAAAATATCTGTTCCTCTAACTTGGGCCTCTATACCCGGTCAGCTGATGGTGACTCACAGGCAGAATCTGGTCCACTGACTGTTTTCACTTAGCCTATAAACTAAAAAACAAAGTTTTATTGGTACACAGCAATATTTTTCATATATATATATATATATATATATATATATATATGATCTGGGGCAGCTTTCATTACAACATCAGCATTGTGTGGTTTCAACAGAAAACCAAAAAAAAATTATTACATGGCCCTCCTCAAAAATAAATAAATAAATAAATAAGTAAGTAAAGTTTTTCTAGTCCTTCCCTACACTATGGCTTAAAAAAATTCCATGGGGCTGAGCTGTGGTACACCTGGTGGCAATAAAATTAAATAAAACAAATTTTATATACAACTTTAAGAAACAAAGCATGAACGATACAGGGTGATTCCTTAATGGACTGTAGTCTATCACAGCAGATTCAGGGACTCAGAATGGGGGAGGAAGAAGTACTAAAGGGAGGTAAGAAACCTAGGTCTCTGTAGTGAAGTAGGATATGATAGCTGAGTTGAGAGTAAAATGTACCAATAGCTATAAATGTGGAAATATACCCTCATGACAGAAAAAATCCTACAAGTTAACATTTCCTCAATAAAGTGATATTGGACTTGAAAAAAATCTATATCCATCAATAATAATAATATTCCCAGACACAAAATGACAACTACAGAATTACAACAAGTAGGAACATCTTCTTTTTGGACAATGGGAGAATCTCTATAGTATAAATAACATAGGTGCATTCAGCACTTTTAACTCTCCCAAAGTACCAGTTTATCATTATTTTCTTGTTTAATGTACTGGTGAATGGATTTGAAACTACAGACTTGAAATAAAAAAATGTGCAATCATAGAAAGTAAATAAGTCCTTTTATACAGATCTCTACCTCCCCCGTTCATTGCATGTAGGAAAACAGGTCCAGATAGATTACACCTCACTTTTTTCACTCAGATCATAGCCTTGGAACTCAAGCTATGCAGAGTGGGATTCTTCTCAAGCTCTCTCCTAGCATGAAAATCAGAAAAGAAATTCAAATTTTAAACTCAAAGGTTTGGTTCACTCTACTGATAAGACGAAATGGCCCTACCTCAACTCATGAATTTCACAATTTACTGTCTTTTGTTGAAGGGAGATTATAATTTGCCTAAATCTTGTTTCCCTACCTTCTTCACATCTTCTAACTTTAGGTGGGGAAACAGCATAGGAGAATACTCTTTGGACAGTTTCTGGGGTGGTTGCAAAGCCTCTGAAGCAGAAGCAAGAGTCAAACAGCTGCAGATAAATCCCTCAGCCATTGAAGAAATTGGATGATTGTTATATTGCTTGTTTGACAAATTGGTTCTTGGTGAGTTGATTCTAGCTGGCTTCCAGATAAACCTCAAACTTAAGGCAAGATTTTGTACCTCACTCACCTCAGGAAATTTCTGTGGCAATAGAAGTCAGGGAGCAGGAGTCCAGCGGTAGAGCGGCGGGTTAAGCCCACGTGGCGCAAAGCACAAGGACCAGCGGAAGGATCCGGGTTTGAGCCCCTGGCTCCCCACCTGTAGGGGCATCACTTCACAGGTGGTGAAGCAGGTCTGCAGGTGTCTGTCTTTCTCTCCCCCTCTCTGACTTCCCCTCCTTTCTCCATTTCTCTCTGTCCTATCCAACAACAACATCAGTAATAACTACAACAATAAAACAACAAGGGCAACAAAAGGAAATAAATAAATTAATTAAAAAAAAAAAGAAGTCAGGGAGCAAGGCCAGGCCTGTATGAAGGCCAGGTCCCTCAGTTAAATCCAGTCAGCCTATATATGAGTTTAGCATGGACAATGTGCTCCCAGTGGACCAAGGCCCTTCTCTCAGTCTGATGGTTGTCTTAGAGACTGAGAACTCCAGGGAAAATAGAAATGTTTCTAAACGTCCCTAGTTTTCCCATGGGAAGTGAGGAAGATTTCCTCAAATGATGGACCTTTTTATCTGAACAGCAGCTTTCTTCATTGCACAAAGAATAATACTTGCCAGAAAAACTCACTTAGAGAAGATGTTTAGGAACTTTTGGACTTCTCCCCTAAATCCCAAGTCCCACCTCCACCTCTCTTCAGGGATTAATGTGCAGAAAGTGAGGAGCTCTGGTCTAGGAATATTTCAGTCTCTTCTTTTTCTTTCTTTCTTTCTCTTTTTTTTAAAGAAAGTGTTCATTTACTTATTCCCTTTTGTTGTCCTTGTTGTATTTATTGTTGTTATTGCTGTCATTGTTGTTGGATAGGACAGAGATAAATGGAGAGAAAAGGGGAAGATAGAGAGGGGAGAGAAAGAGAGACACCTGCAGACCTGCTTCACCACCTATGAAGCGATTCCCCTGCAGGTGAGGAGCCGGGGCTCAAACCAGGATCCTTATGCTGTTCTTTGCACTTTGCGCCACGTGTGCTTAATCCACTGCACTACCACTTGACCAGTCTCTTCTATCAATGGGGCTCAGTGCCTGCACAACTCCACTATTCCTGGTGGCCATTTTTTTCCTTTTTCTTTTTTTAATCTTTTTATTTATTTAATTATGATTGACAAATCCATTGGATAAGAGGGGTAAAATTTGACACAATTCCTACCACCAGAGTTCCGCATCCCATCCCCTCCATTGGAAGCTTTCCTATTCTTTATCCCTCTGGGAGTATGGAACCAGGATGATGATGGATTGCAGAAGGTAGAAGATCTAGCTTCTGTAATTGCTTCTCCACTGGACATGGGTGTTGGTAGGTTGATCCATACTCCCAGCCTGTTTCTATCTTTCCCTAGTTGGCCAGGGCTCTGGAGAGGTGAGGTTCCAGGATATATTGATGAGGTCATATACCCAGGGAATTCATGTTGGTATCATAGTAGCATCTGTAACTTGGTGGCCAAAAAGCATTAAGATATAAATAAGAACAATCAGCTTAATAATCAAGAACCTGAAGGTAAGAACATAGCAGTCATCTGGAGTCTCCTTTTTGGAATACCAGTAGCTATAAACCCCATTGATCTGATCTGGTGCTCATATTCAGCACAGGAGCCTGTGTAATCTTTGCATCCCTGTAGGTCTGAACTCATATTCTGTGGCCATAGCTAGGAACATTCTAGGCTGTACTTATTTTATTAGAAATCTTCCTCAAGTAACAGAGTATGTTGACCTAGCCTCCCTTTGGAGAGGGGAAGGTCCTTCCCATTGTTGTTCCACATTAAGGGCAAGGTATTGTAGAGGCCCACAGGAAAGTCCACAGTGCTGCTCCTAATGGAGATGACCAGTGAAGGTGGAGAAAGTGATTTTTAGAGATCTAGGCCCATAATATCTATGTGGGAATTTCAGTATTCCCTGAGTAGGGACCTGGAAGATGTAGTGGCCTGGTAGTGACCAAGAGAGTCATCATTAAAATATGCCATCCAGTTTTTGTAGGCCTTACTTTATCTGACAAGTTTAGCCTTAGAGTGATTAAGGGAAGCAAAATAGGGAGTGAGGAGAGCATCCTTTCCTTTCTTTTTGATAAAGGGTAAGAAGCAGAGGGAGAGAATGAGGAAGGAGAGACACTAGCAGCACTGTATGAGCACTCATTTCTGGAACTTTCCCCTTATAGCCTACCCTCACACGGTAACATGTGTGCTCTATTAGATGAGCCACCATCTAGTACCCTCAGCCTCTTCTTGATACCCACACCCAGAACCTCAGGCATTTCTTGCTCCTCTCACAGAATCACATCACTTTCCAAAACTGGCTCACCTGGTTTCTAAACCTGGCTCCTCATATGCTAGCTGTGGCCCCATGGGAACAGTTTTATGCCTTTGTGCCTCAGTTTGCTCTTCTGTGAGTCTATAATATATATATATTTTTAGTATCAAATTCAGAATCTAGAGAGGATTCATTGAAACATAATGCAAGTAAAACACTTGAGACAGTACCTGGCCCAGAGAAATGGCAAATGCCATCCTATTAATGTTTCCTTGGAGAGAAGGCAGGAATTCTGCCAAACATTTAGAGAAGCTCCTGCCTAAAGGATGAGCTAGAGTCCTCAGGTCTGTTCATCACAGGAGCCCTGAGGGATGGCAGTGGTGAGACTGAGGGGCTGGTTATTTGTTTGGCCAGGATAAATTACTTATTATACCAGCCTCTGGCAAGAAAACAGAGAGGAAGGAGGTAAAAAATTGTAGCATTGATTTTTCCAGCACGTGAAACCAGGGATGTTATTTCCAGATCCATCCTTTCTGAAATTAAATTAAATAAAGTTTAGCTCAGTTTGTCAATTTGCTGGAAACCATCTCCATCCAACTTTCTGCCTTTTAGTAAAGGGAGTTCATGAAGAGTTGGTGTTTTTTTCTTTTTTCCCAGAGAAGCATTATTGCATTAGGTGAAACGAGGGCTTTTGATGATGTTCCAGAATTTTAAGAGCTTTTCAACCCAATGAGGCATCAATTTGCAAGTGCATTTTCCATAACCATTAGGTGGACAGTTTAACAAATGGGGGCCAGTGAGAGAGCCCTCCAGTAGTGAGTTATAGCTGTGGGACTCTATGCTCTTATTTAGAAATACAGTCCTTAAGGGGAAAGAACCAACTCCCTGCTTCAAACATATACTTTGGAAAAAAACAGAAGTGTATTTCTCTTTTACTTCAATTATGAGATTCTTCCTGCCTTCCAAAACAATAAATGTGTCTGTTGTTTCAGATGAGAAAACATAATCTTGAGTCTGCCTCAAGGAGAGGTGTTTTCCAAGCCCAAACTCACCCAGATGAGGGGCTAATAAAAGCCTCCAGAGGGGGCAGGCAGGGGCAGACAGGAGTAATAAGTGGCCTGTCAGTCATCCTAAGCAACCAGAACCAATCAGAAGGACTTGAGGGAGATGACACACAGTTAACTGTGAACAGGCTGAGGGGGATTAGGGGGAGGGGAATTGTGAGGGTTTAATAAAACTGGTTTTATACCCTTGTTGCACTGGAAGGAAAGCCCTCTGATTATCTCCACATAGTCTGTGGGCTTACATATTTCCTTAAGATCCACAAATACTGAAAAGTCAGGACCATATTTGTATGAATAAAGATGGACACAGGACTATATCTCCAAGGGCAAGAGCTCCCAAGTCAAGGAGTTTCAAGGAGTGAAACTGCTCCAGCTGATCAAGCTATTCAGGAGTCTGGTGTTAGATTTTGTGGGCTTTCCAGAATGACTTCAACAAAATTGTGAGCTTGATGGACCAGTAACTGAATCCAGCAGTTGTATTTATACCCCTTCCACTTTTTAAAAGACTTTATATATTTATTAATGAGAGAAATATAAGGAGAGAGAACCAGAGCACCACTCTGACATATGTGTTGCCAGGGATCAAACTACGGACTTCATGTTTTAAAATTCAGGGGACCTTATCCACTGCACCAGCTGCTAGACAACTGGATTCAGCCATTTAAAACTAGATTTCCACTTAGTCTTCAGAGCCTGTGTGAAATTATCCTTAGCCTTCTTGCAACACAACTACCTAGGATTCCTTCCTAAGACTTGTCATACATACCCCAGCTCCCACCCTCCAGTACTGTACCCAGTACTGTAGTGACCTATTAGGGTGTCGCTCTTCAGCATCTACAACAATGCCGAGTACAAAGAAGAAGTGCTCAATCAATGTTGGTCAAGTGCATAGAGAAAGGGATCCCAGGGAAACCCTTTTTAAATTGAATTCATTATGTGATTTCTCATTGGTACAGTTTGGAAAAAAATAAAATATTTTAAATAAATCATGATGCATATATTATGTAGGTTAAGTGCAGTATTTAATCATGATAGTGAAGACGTGTGTTTTCCTCTTTGAAAATATGCTTGGGGTGTGTGACCTAGTGGGGAGAAGCAGGCTGCAAAACAGTTTGTATAATATAAATTCTAAAGCTCTTATTGAAGGAAAAATTATATAACACACTTGTATGTGCTTGAATACACATATACACCACACATACATGCACACACATGCACAATCTTGGGCTCTATAAATGGAGCTGAGGTACCAAAACACAAGATCTCCATTGAAGTAGAATCCCACACCATGTCATTTGAATAAGCCTCAAAGAGGATAGGAGTTGTACTAATTGGGATAAAAAGACACAGACTTAGGCCAAAGGACATAGAACCAGTGATAAAGCTCACAGTGTGAACTAAAGAGTTTTAAAGCACAGAGGCAAGGTAACTAATACTGCAAGAGAAAAGGTCAAGGACAGCTTCATAAACAAGGTGCCATTAGAACATGGCTCTAAGCTCTGAAGCTAACAGGAGCATTTCTAAACCTTCAGCTAACTATTGCCCTACCAACAAGACAATTTTACTTGTATAACTTAACTTAATATTTCCACTTGTTCTTCCTTATTTTGAAATTCATTTCAGAAAGCAACTTTGGCTCACTAATTATGTGTAAAAATCAGTAACACCTGCCACAAACAAACGAAGGCAATCATCAAACACACTTTCAAAGCACCCAGAGTTGTCAAGTTCCAGTTAAAAGTTGGTGACTGTCTGCTCTGCATCTAATATCTGTTTTCACTTTTGCTATGAAAATGACATTGGCAACTACTATAAAACATTGTAAGTATTAAAGATATACTACATCTTTCCCTCCCTAAAAAATTTTGTCCTTGTCATAGCATGAACAGGGACCAGCTTTATTCCCATAAAGGGAATTCTGTGATGGGATGCAGCATCCTGGCAGACAGATCACAGCAATAAGGTCTCCCCGGAATCAAAGAATCTTAACGGAGTAGAGTTACAGGCTCACTGTAGTCTGTAAGGAGTGGTGGTTATGGTTTGGGGGGGGTTGTTGGGTGGTGGTACAGCTGGTAGAGTACAAAGGTTACTTTGCCTGAAGACCTAGATTCAGTCCGTCATCCCCACCTGTGAGGGTGTAGAAGGTAAGACTCACTAAGAATGTGTCTCTCCTTCTCTTCTGCCAGGATCTATATATGGTGTCAAGGTACTGGCACCAAGTCACAGTAGCATCCCTGGTGGCAAAAATAACAACAACAACAACAATAATAATAATAATAATTAATAGAAAGAACAGTAGTGGTGGTGGCAATGAGGCTAAAATCACCACTGGCACAGGTGTATTTGTAAATGAAACACATGTTAATCATTGTAATCTTGTCAGGTTGTTTTGATTGCTATGCCACATGAATATAGTATCCATCCAAAGGAAGAATGTTCAATTTTATGAGTGCACACACACACACATACACACACACACACACACACACACACACACACCTCCTTGGATAGCAATGTTCAAAGCAACCAAATGGGCCAGATGGGATACAAATCAGAGACCTGGGAGGTAAGCTGCTGGTGGTCAGATCATAGCCTTCCACTCACTGTTGCTGTGGTCTTGAGTAGATAGCTCAATGTCTTCAACCTCAGTGTTTTCAGCTGTGTACAAAGGTTCTGACTGGCACCTGTTCCTAGAATAAAGATTGCATGAATAAAGTGACCAGAATTTGTCCTTAACAATCAGCCAGTGAATCATTATTTAGAGTGTCTGCAATCCTTTGCTTGTTGCAAATACTTCTCCTTGTATATCTCTTCCTATCTGTCTCTGTCACCTTCATTCCCTTCTCTTTGAAAATAAAACTGAAGCATATTTTGTGTCATTTATTATGTGTAGTTAATAAACTGTTCTTTTCCCTGCTATTAATTTTAATAAACTAACAAAAGAATGTCCAAATTTCTGGAAACATGTAAGCTGGATACATTAAATTGCCTTTTACTTCTCTGTGTTTCCAATTGGTTTCAAAAGTGTGAGTCAATGACTTATGATAGTAAAATTGCTCCCCCAGCCCTCGAAAAGAGAATCCATACATGCGTGAGTATGAGTCCATACAAGCCCAGTAAATATTTAATTGATTTTATTATTATAATAAGAAGAATATTAAATTTTTACACACAGACACACATACACACACACACACACTGTTTACTACCTTGAATGGGCTTTCCCCATTAAATATCCTTCAAACCACAATGGTAGCTTAAAAGCTCTGAAGAGATTGAAATGTTTCTGTTAGGTTTCATTTCTTTGAATATTGCTGCAACAACCCTTTATAAAAGTCAGTAAATCTCAGTTTAACTGCCACTATTGATTGGGGAGGGCACAAAGTTGCAAACGAGTTTGGGCTGGCTCCTGAAGTGTCCATTAAAGCCAGTGAAAAAGATATGATGTATTTGTTTGCTAGTTTGCAGACAAGCAAGCACCTCCATCACCCTCCACCTCACCATCATCCAAAGCTGCTTTCTAAAGATAGACAGAAGATTCCTGCAGGACACTAGTTCTTCACTCATTAACAGTGATCACTAAACCCTGTGGTGTTCATTAAAATGTTTCTCTGCTGCTCAGCAACAACATTTTTTTTTCCTTTGAAAGCCAACTTTAGCTGCTGTGAGGTCAAAGAAATAGATAACAATTATGAAGAAGGTAATCGCCACTGTCCTTTTTTATTTTGAGAATGTCCTAGGGGTAGGTGAGCAGTTATAATTTATTTCCTCTCAGATCCATGGGCCTCATTTAAATATTTACTGGACTTGTACTTGGCTTTGGTGGGGCCATACAAGGGTGAGGCAGAATAAACAGCCCAAATGTGATGGCCCTCCATACAGAGGAGCAGGTGGCTTCTGACCCTACCTCGATTTGCTTTTATGACTTTCCTAGCCTTGAAGTTATTTAAGAGAAGATGAAACATGACAGGTGCTGGGGTTGGCAAAAGCAGCAAGTTGATTGCATTCTGGGCTGCCAGTGGGAACCACCTCCCAGAACGTTGTCAGCACATTTAAAAGTGTATGGTTCCTTGCTGTTCTCTGTATCTCTCCTCTAACCTGCAGATACAACCCAGCATGTAGTCAGCTGGAGCTGGGCATTTATTTCCTGCTGGTCAGTCTCTCTCTTAGTTCTGCTTTTATCCCCATCTCATGTGGGCCCTATTCAAGAAGACTGATTCCTCAGAATCTAGGGAAAGTTAGGCAAGGGTCCAGGTTTTACCAATCAGAGCATTTCTATCAACTGGCCAGAGTAATGGGGGAGGGGGGGGAGTCATGTGACTCATGCTAGCCAATGAGCATCTATACTTTTTTTCCTTGTTTATTTTTTTTATAAAAAGGAAACATTGACAAAACCATAGGATAAAAGGGTACAACTCCACACAATTCTCGCCACCAGAACTCGGTATTCCATCCCCTCCCTTGATAGCTTTCCTATTCTTTAACCCTCTATTCTAGAACGTAAGCAGGTACTATGAGAAAGAGGTTCTTGTTTATGGTTACAGTCTGATGTGATATAAGCCTAGAGCCACCATGTGGGGAGAACCTGCATGAATAAAAATCTAACATAACAGCAGCTGAAATCAGAAATGGAAATTGAATTCTTGAGGATATTAACAACTGGATACAGCCTTGCCTGAAACTACGTGGTATTTTTAATCTAAAGTATTAGATCCCTCTTGCTTATTAGGTCATGCTGATTGAGGTTTTCACAAACTCAAAAGAGAACTAAGACATGCCTTTTAGGTTTAACCCTGAGGAGCACAGACAGTATTCCCTGCCTCTAATACTGCCTCCTTCACTGCTCCCCAAAACAAAATCATAATCCAGATTTTGCCACTCTCTTCCTGTTTTTCCTAAGAGCAGGTTTTTAAAGTATCACTTTCACACATACCCCCATTTCAAGACCTGCTTTCTTTTTTCTCTCTCCAGAGTTTTTGCTGGGCTCGGTGCCTGCACCATGAATCCACCGCTCCTGGAGGCCATTTTTCCCCCTTTAGTTGCCCTTGTTGTTGTAGACTCGATGTGGTTATTATTATTATTGCCATTGTCGATGTTGTTCGTTGTTGGATAGGACAGAGAGAAACGGAGAGAGGAGGGGAAGACAGAGGGGGAGAGAAATACAGATACCTGCAGACCTTGCTTCACTGCCTTTGAAGCCACTCCCCTGCACGTGGGGAGCCGGGGGCTGGAACCGGGATTCTTTCCAGTCCCTGCGCTTTTGCGCCACATGAGCTTAACCCACTGCGCCTCCGCCCGACCCCCAAGACGTGCTTCTTAGTACCCCAAATCGAAAATGTGAGACTGAAACTAAATAATCTGTGAAAATTATTTAACACAATGTTTGGCTCGTAATATATGCTCAGTAATAGTTGAATATTTTTCTAATTCTTATTGTTGCTTTGTTAATAAGAGGACATTAACAAGGATAAAATTTCCCAACATCCCATGTTGTACTCTTCCTGCTATGCCAGTGTTCCCTCATATGTCAAACATACATCATCACTGAGCCACAAAATAATCTTAATTGTTGATCTGATGCCTGATTGTGACCTGTAGCCACATATGAGAAAGCAAGACAATGATAAGGAATAGTGTATCTGAGAAAAGGATAAAACTTGTAAAATGTTGCTTTTCTAGACTAGTAAAATCTGTGTGTGTCTAATGTGGTGATAAAAAAAAAAAACATGTAACTCTGAGTTTTATCCTTATATTATTTTTATTTATAAAAAGGAAACACTGACAAAAACCATATGATAAGAGGGGTACAACTCCTTATCCCCTCCCCTCCCCTGATAGCTTTCCTATTCTTTATCCTTCTGGGAGTATGGACCCAAAGTCATTAGGGGGTGCAGAATTCTGGATTCTGCAAGGTCTGGATTCTGTAATTGCTTCCCTACTGAACATGGGCCTGGGCCCTGGCAGGTCAATCCATACTCCCAGCCTGTCTCTCTCTTTCCCTAGTGGGACAGGGCTCCAGGGAAGCGGGGCTTCAGGATACACTGGTGGGGTCATCTGTTCAGGGAAGTCCAGTTGGCATCATGTTAGCATGCACAGACCATAGGCTGAGTGTTTGAAATGTTGACTCTCTTAAAAGCTTAGACCAGGGAAAATAGAAGTTTTATCCTTTAAATTAAAGTTGTGACTTGAGAAAATTGATACGCCTTCTCAATGTGTTTGATATTGTTTATTAATCAGGGTATGTCTGCACAATAAAAAGATATATATCAACTTTTAATTTTTGCATCAATTGTATATTGTTAAGTGAAAAGAACTAGACATTTTTCCTTAATAATCCTTATAAATTTATTGATCATAGAGATAGAATATTTCAGCCCAATAACTGCAAATGTTTATGTTTGTACTCTATGTTTGTACTATTCCATACATATAAGCAGTACTTTATAGTAAAGATTATATAATCTCAAAAAATAGTAATAATCTTAATTGCTAGGTACTTTCATGATGTTGTCTATCTTTCATAGAGTCATATAGTGTCTTCTTAACATAAAGATCTTTAGATTTAAATGATTCTATTTTTAAGTAAGTCAAAGATATCTTAGTTTTTGGGAGTCAAAGATATCTCAGTTTTTGGTGCAGCGGTTTAAGCGCAGGTGGCGCAAAGTGCAAGGACCAGCATAAGGATCCCGTTTTGAGCCCCCGGATCCCCACCTGCAGGGGAGACACTTCACAAGCGGTGAAGCATTTCTCTCTGTCCTATACAACAACATCAATAACCACTACAATGTTAAACAAGGGCAACAAAAAAGGGGAAATAAATAAATATTAAAAAAGAAAAACTTTTTTAAAAAGATAGCTCAGTTTTGTGAATATGTGACAAAAAGTTATGACATTAGTGTACTAACTGAATGCTCTGCTCACCCTCCACTCCCAAACTCCCATGCAAATTACTTTATTATTCCATGCGAATCACTTTCTAATAATAGCTGGGACCTTAGAGGGCCTTGGCATAAACGAGTAAGGAGAGGAGACAGCATAATGGTTAAGCAGAAAGAGCTTAATATCTGAGGCATCAGTGATCTCTGGTTCAAACTCTGGTACCACCAAAAATGAGAGTTTAGCAGAGCTCCGGGAAAAGAGTGAGCCACAGTGCCTATGGATATAGCCAGAATAAAACAACTTACATGATTGTTGTAGACCCTATGATTCATGATTACTTATGGATATGCAACCAATTTCTCTAATCATTAAGAACTATGCATTAGAATGATCTGTATTAGGAATTCTTTGCTTTCTCTGTTTTGTTCCTGTCTCCAGCTTTCTGGGATGTTTGGCCAACATCAAGGTAAACACAGATTAAACAAAAGACCCTTGAGGCTAAAAGAAGCTTTATATGATACCCCAGAACTATTCCTATATGAATAAGGAGTAACATCAGGATTTGCAGAGTAAACATAGAAATTGATGTAATCGTTAGAATTGAAAATAACAAGTCTGATATAGAGTGGTTTACACGCTATGAGAGAGATTATTCAAATATGTACACCCTAAGATGTTTATGTACTTCTTTAAGATACATATGTATTCACTTAAAAATTTATGTGCTACCCTAAGATGTTTATACTTGACATAGCTATATGCATATAAGCAGTTTTGATTACAATGGCCTTATAATACAATTTGAGATCTGGGAGTGTGATGCCTCCAGTTGTATTCTTTTTTTGCAAGATTGTTTTGGCAATTCTAGGTCCAACAACAGATGAGTGGCTGAGCAAGGTGTGGTCTATCTACACAATGGAATACTACTGAGCTATTAAAAATGGTGACTTCACCATTTTCAGCCAATCTTGGATGGAGCTTGAAGAAATCATGTTAAGTGAAATAAGTCAGAAACAGAAGGATGCATATGAGATGATCTCACTCTCAGGCAGAAGCCGAAAAACAAGATCAGAAGAGAAAACGACAGTCTGGATCCTGCTATAGCTGAAATTTTCCCTAAATAAAGTAGTTGGATAGAGGATTTAAGGAGGCAAGAGTTCATCCTATCAAGTGCCTCTGGGGAGCCAAGCCTCTGGAAGGGAAGGAGCCTGGAGTCATTAGAGTCCATGGCACTCTGGCCTGAACAGGACTCAAATCTGATTGAGTAGGGCATGTAGGATATAAGCTGAGCTGTGAGCTATGACCAACAATTTCTTGTATGATTCAGCCCATGTCTACCTCTCCAAATTAATTTTGTATTGCTCTCCACTGACTCACTATCTCTCAGCCACACTGGGATAAAAAAGTAATAAATACCATATTTAGTCATAAATCATATACATTCTTTGTATGCTTGTAAATCTACACTAAAAATCCTTGTGACAAAATATAATCTGAATATGGAGGTAGGTAATGGCTTACCTTATAAAATGCGCAAATTACAGTGCATGAAGATCCATATTCAAATCCCCAATCCCTACCTTCAAAGGGCAGAAGAGAGCTTTATAAGTCATGGAGCAATGTTACAGATCTTCCCACCCCCCCTTTCTCTTCCTCTCTATATATCTCTATCTTTATCTCTCTCATCTCTGTCTCTCACACTCTATCAAATGAAATAGAAAAAAAATGGACACTAGGAATGGTGGAGTTATAGAAGTGCCAAGCCTCAGTGATAAGTCTTGTGGCAAAAATAAATAAATCCATAAATAATTTGAATCTTCAGTACTTAGTACAATATCAGACACAAAGGAGGTTTTTGATAAATTTTATTAAGTAAAAGCATGATCAATCCCAGGCTTTCAATCAGTGCCCCAAGTATCACATTTTTAGGAGAGAGAAAACTGATTGGTTTAGCTTAGTCACACATAGAGCCCTCCTCAGACCAATCAGGATGACATCAAACAGGGACACAGCTGATGACATACCACTGGAGACTACCCCTTGCTAATAGAGCCCAGTTCAAAAGAAGGGAGATCTAATCTAATCTAGGGAGCTTCTAACAGATATTTGTCATACCCAGAAGCCAGGACTTGAATTCACAGTCCTTGCCTAGCCCCCCTGTCAGACTTCCTGCCGTGATCTTGGGTACTGATCCTTGCCTGTGACTGTAGTGTCTTGACCCTCTGGCTGTGTGTGTTGGAACCTCTGCTCTGATCTCTGTAGCCTGGGCTCCCCTCAGTGTCTTGCTTCTCTTTCTTTCAAATGAAAGGGGAAAGTATTTTCAGTGCTCATCAGCCAACACTGACTTGTTAGACACTGAGGCTTGCTTTATTTTCTTCACAGTCACATTCAGACACTTCTCATCTTAACCACACACCTCCATGGATCTCCACTAGAGCACTAAGCTGGGGGGAGTAGAATTTTTGCTGCCCTGACGGACTTAAAGTCCACATTGATGAGAACAAAGTGAAGTGATGGGGAAATGGTGTCCTGAGCAAAAGTCTGAGACCCTAGGTCAAGCTGTGATTACACACAGGCTATTTAGACATAGGCATCTCCCAAAATACATAGTACAATATTACATAGATTTGTGTATGATGTATAAATGCATGTAAATGCCGGTTTGAATTTTTTATCTTTTCAGAAAGATATGTTCACGTAATGAAGTCCCCTTTAACCTGACATTCCAGAGTCTAGTCCTGAAGACACTGACTTTTGCAGAAAACTTTTTATTTTTTCCCTTATGTTTTATCTTGGAACCTTGGAGTAAGTATGCCACATACGAATGTGAGAAAAGCAGGCAAATTCTTGGGCTAAGGTATCTGAGTTTGAACTCTTCTATTGATTATCTGTCTGCCCTTAAAAAATGAACAGAATTATGTTAATTTTGATCCCTCTCTCAGTCAATATTAAATAGATTAGAGTAGTAATGAAAAACCACAGTGATTAAAATAATAAACTTGGGAGTCGGGCTGTAGCGCAGCGGGTTAAGCGCAGGTGATGCAAAGCACAAGGACCAGTATAAGCATCACGGTTCAAGCCCTGGCTCCCCACCTGCAGGGGAGTCGCTTCACAAGCGGTGAAGCAGGTCTGCAGGTGTCTATCTTTCTCTCCCCCTCTCTGTCTTCCCCTCCTCTCTCCATTTCTCTCTGTCCTATCCAACAACAATAATGACAACAATAACTACAACAATAAAACAACAAGGGCAACAAAAGGGAATAAATAAAATAAATATAAAAATATTTAATAATAATAATAATAATAATAAACTTGTCAGGGAAAAGAAGTGGTGTATCTAGTTAAGGTGTAAGGACCTGGGTTCAAGCCCCAGTTTCTCACCTGCAGGGGAGAAGCTTCCTGAACAGTGAAGCAATGCTGCAGGTGTTTCTCTCTTTCTCAATTTCTCTCTGTCCTATCAGAATAAAATAAATAAAGTGGAAGGAAACATAAAAAGTAATCAATTTATCTTGCTCTCATATTCTTTATTCATAATGGGATTCCCAGGGTTCTGATCTATGTCTCCCTTACTCTAGTTCCCAGGTTGACAAGACTGACATATGAGACACTGCTCTTCATTTTAGAGTCTATTTCATGGTACCCCCAAAACAAGAACATGAGATTAAAATGACCTGATCTATGGGAAGTATTTAGCACAATACTTGGTGCATAATAAAAGCTCAGTAACTGTTGAATATTATTACAATTATTCTTATTGTGTTAATAGAAAAAACTGAACAAGAATATACTTTCCCGACATCCAACCTTGTATTCTTCCAACTATGCTAGTGTTTCCTGCTAAAACAAATATACATCAAAGTTGAGCCACAAAATAATATTAATTGTTAGATGTATTCATTTCACCACTATAGCTAGTGAATGCTGTTTTCTATCTGCAATAGAATCATAAAGTGTCTTTTTAACATAAAGTTCTTTAGATTTAAGTATGAATCTATTTTAAATAAGGGAAAGAACCAATCACACATGGTTCTTAAAGCTACCTCTTGTAAGAAAGGTACATCCCTTATGTTCATTTTTCTTTTTTTAATAAATCATTTATTTATTTATTCCATAGAGACAGAGAGAAATTGAGAGATATGGAGGGAGAGAGAGTGAGAGAGAGAGAGACACCTGCTACACTGCTTCAACACTTTTTTGTTTTTTGTATTTGAAGTGTTATATATTCTTTCTTTCTTTCTTTCTTTCTTTCTTTCTTTCTTTCTTTCTTTCTTTAGTTAAGAAAGGAGACATTAACAAAAACAAAACCATAGGATAGGAGAGGTACAACTCCACACAATTCCCACAACCCTATCTCCATATCCCATCCCTTCCCCTAATAGCTTTCCCATTCTCTATCCCTCTGGGAGTATGGACCCAGGGTCCTTGTGGATTGCAGAAGGTGGAAGGTCTGGCTTCTGTAATTGCTTCCCCGCTGAACATGGGCGTTGACTGGTGGATCAATACTCTTGAGTCTGCCTCTCTCTTTCCCTAGTGGGGTGGGTCTCTGGGGAAGTAGAGCTCTAAGACACATTGGTGGGGTTGTCAGTCCAGGGAAGTCTGGTTGGCATCATGCTGGCATCTGGAACCTGGTGGCCGAAAAGACAGCATACAAAGACAAACAAATTGTTGAATAATCATGGACCTAAAGGCTGGAATAGTGCAGGTGAAGTGTTGGGGGGTACTCACTGCAAACTCTAGTGTACTTCTGCTTTCAGGTATATATTTTCCCCTGGTTTATGGCCATCTATGAATGTATGCTCTATCTCAGGGGATCTGGTCTTTATCTAGGATTGAGGACTTTATTGGGGAGTGGACCACCTGGAATGGAATTAGAGAATACTATGAAAGGAAAGGTCTCACCTGAGTGATGAAGCTGAAGGGTTGTCATTCCACACCTGAAGTCTCTTGACACAGTCTGAAGTGAATCATGCTGGGGTGGCACTCGTTGCTTGATTAGGTTTCCATCAGCAGATGAAATATTATTTGATATGAATTGGGAGAAGCATGCAAGAAAGTGGGCCCCACCCTAAGGTTCCAGGACTGGGGGAAATATAGGCTCTATAGTGGAAATGTGAGGTTCCTGCTGTCTTAGGGTTCAAGAAGACAATGGATTGTTATTGTTATCATCACATTATTTGGTAATTGGGTTAACTTTGAAAAGTCCCTTTGTTAGGGTTTGCTGTATAATACCCAGCATCTTGTATATAGCTGTGCCACAGGTCGCTTCTGTTCTACCTGGTCTAGACTTTTGAGAGAGTCAACATATCAAAGACTCAGCCTATGTATTAAAAAGACTCAGTCTGTGTTTTAAAAAGTTCAAGACACATGATCAATTTTTCCCCTCTCATATTAATTAGTGGTTTATATGACTACACTTTAATAGGAGTTTACATAAACACCATTCCCACCATCAAAAGACTATTTTCCATCCCACCCACACACCCACCACCCTGCATGCCCTGGGAAGCCAAATGTCCACCCTCCCCTTGTGGGGCTATGTGTAAGTTTGATAGAGCTTAGGGAGAACTCCCCCCATTCTTGGATGGAGGTCTGAGATGATACCCTCTTGTCAGTCTCTCTCAACTGAGGTGAGCAAAGGGGAGAAACTCAGACTTAGTTCTTTCCTTCTTGGCTCTCAGGCCAACAAAACCTCACTGCCTCTCTTCATTAATGCAGGCCACATGGCCCCTGCCTTAAGGTTCATTTACTCAAAGTTCACAGAGGAGAACACACCTTATCACACACTCCTAGCAGTGCCCTTTGATGTCCTTAATTTGCTTATCTTCTCTCTATCTTGCCTTAACTGGTTCAACCCCTCTCCTCCCCTTAAACACCTTTGGGTAATTAAATGCCTACATCAGGAGACTAATTACCTTGACCTTTATGTATCTGCATCAATTCTTGTCATACAAGCCCCCTACCATAGGGGTAAGCTGACCTTTAAAAAAACCTGTAATTTCTGACATATTTGAATAATGTTCTTTGTTTGGTTTTCTATTTAAACTTTTGCACACCTGCTAATAAACGAGATCTGAGATCAGAGATCTAAGCACGCTGCAGTCTCCCCGGTGCCTTACTTTATGTTGTCCCTTACATGAGCGAGAAAAAACCAGTCCCTCACCTGTCTTCTGGAGATCACCCCGCCAGAAAGCCGACATACCCTCACAATATGGTTTTTACTTTGGTGCCCTACTCTCAATTTAATCAGATCCTGCTTGTAGTTTCCTGTTCTGATTCTTTCTCAACTTCTGTTGATGAGTGGGATGATCCCAAACTCATCTTTATCTTTCTGACTTAGCTCACTTATATAATTCCTTCTAGCTCCATTCAAGATGGGTCAGCTAAGGTGAGTTCATTGTTCTTAATACCTGCATAGTATTCCATTGTGTATATATACCATAGCTTTCTCAGCCATTCATTTGTTTTTGGGCACCTGGGTTGCTTCCAGGTTTTAGCTATTATGAATTGTGCTGCTATTAACATAGGTGTACACATATCTTTTTGATTGGGCATTTTGCAGTCCTTGGGATAAAACCCCAGGAGAGGAATTACTGGGTCATATGGAAGGTCTATGTCTAGCCTTGTGAGAGTTCTCCAGACTGCTCTCCACAGAGGCTGGACCAATTTACATTCCCACCAGCAATGCAGAAGGATTACTCTGTCCCCACATCCTCTCCAGCATTTGTTGCTGCTGTCCTTTTTCATGTATGCCATTCTCACAAGAGTGAGGTGGTATCTCAGTGTTGTCTTGATTTGCATTTCTCTGACAATCAGTGACCTGGAGCAGTGTTTTATATGTTTGTTAGCCTTTTGGATCTCCTCTGAAGTGAAAGTTTTGTTCATATACTCTGCCCATTTTTTAGATGGGGTCATTTTCTTTTTTGGTGCTAAGTTTGCTGACCTCTTTGTATATTTTGGTGATTAGTCTCTTGTCTGATGTATGGCATGTGAAGATCTTCTCTCATTCTGTGAGGGGGTCACTTTGTTTGTGTGATAGTTTCTTTGACTGTGCAAAGCTTTTCAATTTGATGTAGTCCCATTGGTTTGTTTCTGCTTTAGTGTTCCTTGCAGTTGGGTTTGTTTCATCAAAGATGCCCTTGAGGTTTAGGTTTCCTCTAAGTATTTGATAGTTTTTGGTCTAACATTCAGGTCCTTTATCCATTTGGAGTTGTTTTTTTGTTTCTGGTGAGATAAGGTGTTCAATTTCATTCTTCTGCATGTTTCAACCCAGTTTCCCAGCACCATTTATTGAAGAGAGCCTCCTTCTTCCATTTAATCCTTTGGGCCCCCTTATCAAAGATTAGATGTCCATAGGTGTGCGGGTTTAGTTCTTGACTTTCAATTCTGTTCCACTGGTCTGTGTGCCTATTTTTGTTCCAGTACCAGGGTGTTTTGATGATGATGGCCTTATAATATAGTTTGAGATTTGGGAGTGTGATGCCTCCATTTCTGTTTCTTTTCCTCAAGATGGTTTTGGCAATTCTAGGTGTTTTCTGGTTCCAGATAAATGATAGCAGTTTTTGTTCTATTTTCTTAAAGAAGCTTGGTGGAACATTGATGGGTATCACCTTAAATTTGTATATGGCTCTGGGGAGAATATTCATTTTGATGATATTTATTGTTCTGATCCATGAGCATTGGATGTCTTTCCATTTCTTGGTATCTGTTTCTATTTCCTTGAATAGTGACTCATAGTTTTCAGTATACAGGTCTTTCACTTCTTTGGTCAGGTTTATTCCTAGTTATTTTTTTATTTTGATGCAACAGTGAATGGGAGTGATTTCTGGATGTCTACTTCTTCAGATTTAGTGTTTGCATAAAGAAATGCCACTAGTTTTTGTACACTGATTTTGTAGCCTGACACCTTGCTATATTGCCTAATAACTTCCAGTAGTTTTCTGCTGGATTCTTTAGGTTTTTCTATGTATACTATCATATCATATGCAAATAATGAGAGCTTGGTTTCTTCTGTTCCAATCTGAATTCCTTTGATTTCTTTCTCTTGCCTGATTGCTATGGTAACAACTTCCAATGCTATGTTGAAGAGTAATGGTGATAGTGGACAACCCCGTCTATCACCCAAACTTAGGGGTAATGCTTTCAGCTTCTGTCCAATAAATATGATGTTGGCTGTAGATTTGCTATATATGAATTCCACTATCTAGAGGAATTTCCCTTTTATTCCCTTTTTTGTAGAGTTTTGAGCATGAATGGGTGTTGAATTTTGTCAAAGACTTTCTCTTCATCTATTGAGATAATTATGTGTTTTTTGGCTTTGCTTTTATTAATGTAGTGAATGACATTGATTGACTTATGGATGTTGTACCAGTCTTGCATTCCTGGGATAAATCCTACTTGGTTGTGATGAACAATCTTTTTGATATACTGTTGTAGCCGGTTGGTCAGGATCTTGTTTAATATTTTGGCATCTATGTTCATCAGAGATATTGGTCTATAGTTTTCTTTTTTTATTGTGTCTCTATCTGCTTTTTGTATCAGGGTGATGTTGGCTTCATAGAAGTGGAAGGGAGTGTTCCTGTTTCTTCGATATTATGGAAAAGCTTTAGAAGTATGAGTATTATCTGTTTCCTGAAGGTTTTGTAGAATTCGTTTGTGAAGCCACCTGGTCCAGGACATTTGTTGTTGGGTAGATTCTTAATAAGAGTTTCGATTTCTTTGTCTGTGATTAGTGTATTTAGGTTTTGTAGATCTTCTTGGTTCAGTTTTGGAAGGGCATATGTTTCTAGGAATTCTCCCATTTCTTCTAGATTTTCTAGCTTGGTGGCGTATACTTCTTCATAGAAGTTTGCATGATTTTCTGGATTTCTGTGGTGTCAGCTGTAATATCTCCTCTATTGTTTACAATTCTATTAATTTGAATCTTCTCCCTTTTTTGTTTAGTGAGTCTGGCTAGGGGTTTGTCAATCTTGGTGAATTTTTCAAAGAACCAACATTTGGCTTCATTGATCTTCACTATGGTTCTCTTATTTTGGATGTTGTTTGTTTTTGCTCTAATCTTAGTGATTTTTGTCCTTCTGTTTGCTTTAGGGTTCCTTTGTTCCTCTTCCTCTAAGGTGTTATTAAGGTGTGCAGTAAGGTCTTTTATGTGAGCCTTTTATTGTTGTTTAATATGTGATTGTATGGCTATGAGATTCCCTCTAAATACTGCTTTATCTGTGTCCCAAAGATTTTGATAGTTTGTGTCTTAATTTTCATTTGTTTCTAGGAACATTTGAATTTATTGATTGAGTGTCTCTCTGACCCAGTGGTTCTTAAGCAATATGTTGTTTAGTTTCCAAATTCTGTGTCTTTTAGTTGTTTTCTGTTTGTTGTTAAATGTTAGTTTTACTCCACTGTGGTCTAAGAAGATACTTGGGATGATTTCAGTGCTCTTGAATTTGTTGATGCTGTCCTTGTGGCCTAACATGCAGTCTATCCTTGAGTATGTGTTGTGTGGATTTGAAAAGAATGTGTATTATTTAGTGTGAAGAACTCTGAAAATGTTCAGGAGGACTAGTCTGACCACCTCTTCATTCTGTTTCTTTGTTTATTCTCTGTTTTGTTGATCTGTCTAAGTGTGAGAGTGGGGTGTTAAAGTCTCCCACTATTATTGTATTACAATTGATGTATTTTTGAAGTTTTTGAGTAGGTGCTTGATTTATTTAGATGTTCCCTCATTGGGTGCATAGATGTTAATAATTGTTAAGTCTTTTGGCTGATTGATCCTCTAATCATTATGCAATGAACTTGCCTATCTTTTGCTACTTTATTTAATTTGCAATCTCTTGTGTCAGAGATGAAAATGGTTGTTCCTGCCTTTTTTGTGATCTGTTAGCTTGTATGATAGTTTTCCATCCTTTCACTTTAAGTCTGTGTTTATCTTGTTGTATCAAGTGGGATTCTTGCAAGCACCATATGGTTAGGTCATGTTTTCTTATCCATCCTCCCACTCTGTGTTTTTTGATGGGTGAGTTTTAGCCATTGACATTTATTGATATTATGGATTTAATGTATTGTAGTGACATTATTCAACAATTTTATTTGCTCTGATATAGCAAGTATTATAGTGATGTTCTTGTTTATAAGAGGTCTTTTAGAACCTCTTTCAGGGCAGGCTTGGTGATGGTCGCCTCCTTTAACTGTTGTATGTCTGAGAAAGATTTGATCCCTCCATCTAGATTGAGTGAAAATCTAGAAGAATGTATTATCCTTGGTTGAAACCCTTTTTCATTCAGAGAATGATAGATATCTTGCCATTCTCGTTTGGCTTTTAGAGTTTGAGTGGAGAAGTCTGCTGATAGTCTTATGGGTTTTCCCCTGTACGTAACTTTTTGTTTTTCTCTTGCAGCCTTTAGGATCTTTTCTTTTTCCTTACATCTTTTCATTGTAACTATGATGTGTCTTGGTGGCTTCAGGTCTGGATTGATTCTGCTTGGGACTCTCTGGGTCTCTTTAATCTTAATGTTATGTCTGTTGTTCAGGTCTGGGAAGTTTTCTTCTATTATTTCCTCTAGAATGGTTACTTCCCCTTCCTGTCTTTCTTCCTCTGGTAAGCCAGTGATATGAATGTTACTTCTTTTGAGATCATCCCATATGTCTCTGTTGTTGTTTTCTGTGTCTCTCAATCTAATTTTGAGCTCTTTAACCTCTTTTAGTTTTCTCTAGCTCATCCTCTGTCTGCCTCATTCTGTTTTCTGCCTCGTTAGTCTGCTTTTCCATCCCTCAGCTTCTTTCTTCAGTTCAGCTATTTCAGCTTTCAGTTCTCTAATTACCTCGAGGCAGTTAGTACTTTCCTTGAGGTTCTCATCTGTTGTTTCCCTAATTATTATTTCTTCCAAAGTTGTTTTCATTTCTGTGATTAATAAGTTTATTATTGCTTGCGTACTTTTCTTATCTATGGTTACTTCTGGCTGATTTGTAGTTTCTTCTGGGCTCTTGTCTTCATTCATTGTAGTAGCAGTTTTATTTGCTCTTGATCTACCAATTTTTTTATTAATGTGTTTTTTTATTTTTATGTTCTGTTGTTCCTCAGTTGTTGTGTTTTGAGTACAAGCCACAGAATACTAAATAGCTTTATAACAAATGAAATCACCACCCTCAGAAATTACAATAGTAACTTAAGCAAGGATTGAAGCACTTTAACGAATACCAGTTAGCCCAACAATGTCTCCAGTCCAAGAAAAAATAGCAACCTAATCCAAATGAAAAAGGAAAAAAGGGGTAGCAGGAATAGACAATTATGCAAATCTACTGTCCTTGTATATTCTAGGGGTAGCAAGAGGAGAAAGGGAAGTAGAGCAGAGATAAACACAAAGAGAGTCCACTTGGAGTCATATTTCTTCCCCCAAATAATTCACAAACAAATATCAGTGTATTAAGAAAGCAGAGGTGGAGAAAGGAAGAAAGGAAGACAGGGGAAAAGAAAGACAGAAAAGAAAAAAAAAACAGTAAAAAAAAAGAGCAATGAAAGGAGTTTTTTTTTTTTTAATTAGCTAGAAGGAGGGAGAAGGTGGAGAGTGTATAGAGGAGGTAGGAAGAGTGAAACAAGTTCCTCTCACAATGGATAAGACATCCAGTTGCCTAGCAATGGAAAATATACTAAGAGTTAATTCTGGTCAACCTAAGGGAGGGGGTGCAAATGGATACATGTATATATGATAGTAATAATAAAATAGAACAGAGAAAAAAGCCTTAATGATGGGTCTTCAGCTCGGATGGCTCCCAGTTAGCTCAGGCACAGTGAGCCTAGACAACCAATTATTAAAAAAAAAAAAAAAAAAAAAACTTCCAGGCAATCTTTCCCAGGCAGGGTGAGGCTTTGCTTGGTCGTATTTTTCACTCCAATTGGGCCTAAGTCACTTACTCGGGAAAAAAAAAAAAATCCAAAGGATTCAGAAAGTTAACAAGATTGGACTGGCATCCCTGGTCAGCCAGGTATCTTTGTAAAGAAAAAGGTGACTCGGGAGCCTGCTATCAGCGGCTCCCTACCCCCGGGGTCTGGTTATCTGGGGGAGAGAAATAATAAAAAAAATTTCTTTCTTTTTGCCCTATTTTCTAACCCAAATTGAGCTATAGTCACCTCCTTGATGTCACACTTAGAACAACTTGTTACCCATCCTGCTGAATGCCAGGATCCTACCCTTTCCAGCAGTTGTTGTCAGAGCTCATGCCAGCAGCTGCTTCCAAGTCATCATCTTGGCTCCACCCCCTGCTTTACCACTTTTAAAGCATGCCTCCTGCAGGTTGGAACTAGGGGCTTGAACCCAAGTCCTTGCACACTGTAACATGTGCTCATATTTCTTAAACCTGTACATAACTTCAGTGTGGACATGAAAATGCAAGATCACACACACACACACACACACATACACACACACACACACACACACACACACACACACACACACACTCCTGCTGAACAGCACCAATACCTACAAAAGTCCCCTCATCTATAATATGTGAATTATAACATCTCCAAGGACTGGGAAGATAACTCAGTGTAACCAGAGATGGATAGTGCTCTAGTCAAAAGGATAATAATTACTATACCTGCACCATTGGTTTTCTCTATTAATTAAATACTAAATGAGGTAATTCACAGTAAAAATTCAAAATGCTATCTGGCATGTAATCAGTACTCCAGAAGCCTGGTGTGTTCTGTGTTCCTGTCCCTAAGTGTCACATTACCACACTCCCTTGGTGTGTGAAGAACCTTCTCTGATTGACCCCTCTGCCAGAGAACAAGAGAAATTATGTCCAGGTCACCCCTTACTGCCACACATCAGCAGCAAGTGGCCCAGAGGCCAATTCATAATTTGATTACAAGTCATAGACCAGGTTTATTATCAGCTACTGTCAGTACTTCCAACTTTAAAGGAGCAGAGATGGATTTGTGCCTCTCTGAGTGAACCACACTGTCCTGCTTCTGATCTCCCTGCAGGAAGGGAACAATACTTTGCAAACACAGACTACACAAACATCACCACAACTTGTGGTGTATCCCCCTAAAAATAGACATTTTGCCTTTCTCCAGTAAAATAGTTCCTCATCTTGTGGGTAAACATAGAGGCATGTGTAAAGGAAATTCATTTTTTAATCCCCTTGTCAAGAACTGAAGGTGATTAAACTTAGAAAGTAAAAAGGTGAAAGACAACTACTGGAGAGCTTGGCATATATGGGAAGTTAGAAAACTGAAACATATGAATTTTGGAAAAGAAAAAAGAAGCAAACCATCTCTAATACAGTGAGAATTATACCGGTTATCTTGGTGGGAAAGGAAGAGCACAGAAATTTTGGTGGTGAGTGTGGTGTGGAACTATAACACTGTAATCTTATAAAATCAACAGTAATTTTTAAATAAAATAAAATCCATATTCATAATGGTAAAATAAGATTTATTACTAAGAAGTTGCCCTAAGGATATACTCTAAAATGTATATGGTCAGGGTCCAACCTGTGGAACACCTGGTTAAACACATACATTACAGTGTGCAAGAACCTGGGTTCAGGTACCTGGCCACCAGCTTCAAAAGGAAAGCTTTACAAGTGGTGAAGCCAGGCTGCAGGTGTCTCTCTAACTCCCTCTCTATTTCCTCCTGCCTCTCAACTTCTCTCTATTTCTATCTAATAAAAATAAATTAAATTAAATTTAAAATTTTAAAATAAATAAAATATTTTTAAAAGGTATATGATCAAAGATGTTCATCACATCACAGTATAGAAAAAAAATGGAATGCTCATCTGTGTGGTTAAATAAGGCATTATGGAAATGTTGCAAAGTATTAGAATTAAGTGGAAAAATTAAGAGAATAAGAAATTAATGGCAGCCTTTAAAAGAATTCAAATTAATAGCATGTCCATTAGAATAGATGCAATAATAGCTCTACATATCCTAAGATGTAGATTTCAAATATTAATAAGTAAAGCACAATGCACAACTGTGCATATATTATAGCCCCATTTGTATACATTTAAAAATATTTATAGATGTAGACTAATAGAGCCCAGGAGAAATTAAAATTTTCCCTGGGGGATGAACTTCTCAGGGTTTGGGTTTTGTTCAGAGATGGGAAAGGAGAAGTGTGTGTAAACTATTGATGCTGTATTTTCTTGTATCATCCACATTTTTAACATTATGTCTGGATTACATTTGCTTTTGGAAACCACTTACAATGTTGGAGGCACAGTGATTATTTGATGACACAGCAGCAGCAGCTAACATCTATGGAGTGTTTAGATAATATTTATTGGTGTCATGAAACCAAAATTGTTATGCATCTTCATGGATGAAAGGAATAGTGGAGACTGAACCAGGGAGGACCCCAATCCTGCCAAGACTGACATTGCCCTAAGGTCAAAGGAGGGTTCCAGGAATGTGAGGCAGCCAAGGGTCAGGTGCAAGCACAGGAGGTCTAAGCCACAGACCCAATCCACTGATCCTCAGGCATGTGGCAGTGTTGGAGCAGCTCTGCTGCCAAAGGACTCTGCCTTTGAGGGGAAGCAGGAATTCAAATTTGGGAAGAAGCATCATAGCCCATCATATGCGCCTCCAGTGGGGCACCATCTGACTGCCTGCCTCAAGGGGGACATTTTAAAGGCTAAATGAGGAGATGTGCTTGAGTGCGATTAGGGAGAATTTGAGAATAGATGATAGTCTTCTTTATATTTATGGAGATAAGGAAAATAAAGCAAAGTGGGCAAGAAAACACCCCAATACTCATGAGGGCCATCCCCTAGCCTGGCTGGCTCCTGAGCCTAAAAGCATACACTTCAATGGCACTCTAGAATGCCTTATGAAATTCTAGCCCTGAGGGTGGGTGGTGGTGCACCTGGTTAAGCATACATAGTACCCTGCACCAGGATACACATTTGATCCCTTGCACCCCACCTTCAGGGGAGGAACACTTCATGAAATGATGAAACAGAACTGCAGGTATTTCTCTTGCTCTCTTGCTCTCTATCTACCCTCATCTTTCAATTCAATTTCTCTCTGTCCTATCCAATATAAATAGGGGTGGGGAGAAAAATGGCTGTCAAGAGTGGTGGATTCATAGTGCAGCACAGAGCCCCAGCAATAGCCATGCTGGCAATAATAAACAAATAAATAAATAAGTAAAATAAATAAAACTCTAGACCCCATGTGGGTAGGGGAGTGGGGAATTCGCCCTCAGCCTCATTCATTACTGTTCTCCTCCTCCATGAAATATTTACCAGTAAATCAAAGACAATACTGCCTGCTGAAATCCCTGCCCAGGCCCCAGTTTGTTTGGGGGATAAAATACAAGTTGACCTAATTTATATTCTCTGGTATGCTTCCGGGATCCCTTCTGTTACATTGCTTGATGTTGTGGTCTATTTACATGGTCATTCTGTTACATTGGTTTGGTCTCACTCCCCCTGCCTCCAGGAGATTTTGGTTTAGTCCTTTCTAGCTCCCGTTTCTTCCTTCTCCCCGCCCCCTATCCTACGTACTTCCTTGGTTGCTGACTTTTCCTCCGGAGGAGAGAGAGGCAAGACAGATTTGGGTTGTGATTAGATTAGATTAGTTTTTTGAACTGTTCACTTGTGAATGAAGAAATACTGCTTCTCCGCTCAGCCATGTGTCCCTAGTCATCTGTCTCCCACTGCGAAGCTAGCCTGGCATACTGGCACCCTGAACTTTGACTGACAATATTCGATCATTTTTTTTTTACTTATTTTTTATTTTATTTTATTTACTTATGTTTTTATTTTTCATCCCCTCCCCTGATAGCTTTCCTATTCTTTAACCCCATGGGAATATGTACCTAGGGTCATTATGGGGTGCAGAAGGTGGAAAGTCTGGCTTATGTAATTATTTCCCCACTGAACATGGGTGTTGGCATGTCAACCCATACTCCCAGCCTGTCTCTCTCTTTCCCTAGTAGAGCAGGGCTCAGAGGAAGCAGAGCTCCAGGACATATTGGTGGGGTCATGTGTCCAGGGATGTCTGGTTGGTATCATGGTAGCATCTGGAACCTGGTAACTGAAAAAAAGTTAACATATAAAGCCATAAAAATTGTTGATTAATCATGAACCTAAAGGATGGAATATTGCAGATGAAGATTTGGGGTCTCCGTTTTGGAAATAGCTAGTAGGTATATTTTAGGTATATTCCAAAGGGATCATGACTTTATTAGTTTTTGCCTGAGCCTGACATCTGATATGTAGGTGGACCCAAGATATTGTCTGGGGAGGTGATGTCATGGCCAAAAAAGGGGCTAGAAATCTGCATCAGGGAAGAAAGTAGCTCCAAAATAAGGGGGAAGTGTATAAATATTGTGGACTATAAACCCCATAGACTTTATTTGGGGTCCACACTTAGTACAGGAGCCCAAATAACCTCTACATACCAGTAGGTCCAAGCTCACATTCTGTGGTCATCAATAGTAACATTCCACGTTGAACCAATTTCAGGACCCATCTTCCTCAGGTGGTAGGTAGAGTATGTTATCCAACCTCCTTTCAGAGGATGGAACATTCTCTACCATTGCTGATCCACATTGAGGCCAAGGTCCTGTGGGGGCCTACCAAGGGGTCCATTATGTTGTTCCTGATGGAGATGACCAGTGACTATGGGGAGAATGGGATCTATTTGAGGTCTAGGTCCATCATGTCTGTTTGGGATTCCCAGAACACCCCAAATAGGGCCCCAACTGATGGGGTGGCCTCATAGTGACTAAATAGTCATCATTAAAGTATGCCAGTCTCATGCCCTTATTCAACTTTTGTAGTCCTTACTTTGATAAGGTTAATTTTGATGTGGCTAAGGGAAGTGTAATAGGAAGTGGGTGAGGAGGGTAACCATGTCTAAGTAGAAACTACTTCATTAGGTCCTTTAAGGTGTCTTTTTAGGTCTTTCTACTTGCTTGCTTCATTTATTGACTCACTGCAAACTATTGTGCACTCTTGCTTTAAAGTATATATTTTGCCCTAATTTATGGATACATGTGTACATCTGCCCTATCTTACAGAACCTGAATGAAATCCTTTTTCATTCAGGGCTCAATAAATATCTTGCCATTATCTTCTGGCTGTTAGAGTTTGATTGGAGAAGTCTGCTGATAGTTTTATGGGTTTTCCCCTGTATGTGACATTTTTGTTTTTCTCTTGCAGCCTGTAGGATCCTTTATTTATTCTTGCTTCTTTTCATTGTAATTATGATGTGTCTTGGTGACTTCAGGTCTGGGTTGATTCTGTTTGGGACTCTCTGAACATCTTGAATCTTAATGTCCTTTCTGTTGTTTATGACTGGGAAGTTTTCTTCTATTATTTACTCTAGGATATTTACTTCCATTTCCTCTCTTTCTTCCTCTGGTAGGCCAATTATATGAATGTTACTTCTTTTTTTAAATATTTATTTATTCCTTTTTGTTGCCCTTGTTTTTTAATTGTTTTAGTTATTATTGTTGTTGATATTGATGTTGTTGTTGGATAGGACAGAGATAAATGGAGAGAAGAGGGGAAGACAGAGGGTGAGAGAAAGGCAGACACCTGCAGACCTGCTTCACCACCTGTAAAGTGACTACCCTGCAGGTGGGGAGCCTGGGCCTCAATCTGGGATCCTGACACTTTGCACCACATGTGCTTAACCCACTGCACTACAGCCAGACTCCCTGAATGTTACTTCTTTTGAGATCATCCCATATATCTCTGTTGTTGTTTTTCAGTGTTTCTCAATCTCTTTCTTAGCTCCTTTATCTCCTTCTTAGTTTTTCTAGCTCATCCTCTGTCTGGCTAATTCTATTTTCTGCTTCTGTTAACCTACTTTCCTTTCCTTCAGCTTCCTTCTTCTGTTCAGTTACAGTATTAGCTTGTTCTGCTAGTTGTCCTTTTAGCTCAGCTACTTCAGCTTTCAGTTCTCTAATTACCTCTAGGTAGCTGGTATTTTCCTTGAGGATCTCATCTGTTATTTCCCTATTTCTGTTAGCCCTTAACTCAATAGTTTTCCTAATTTCTGTAACTAATAGTTCCATTATTGTTTGGATACTTCTCTTATCTATAATTGCTTCTGACTTATTTGGAGTTTCTTCTGGGGTCATGTCCTCATTCATTGAGCTAGAAGTTTTATTTTCTCTAGATATCACTTTTTTTTTTAATTGGTTGGTTTGTATTTTTCTGTCCTGTCACTCTTCAGTTGTGTTGTGCGAGTATAGGCCACACAAGAGTCTTTTCTCTGATGAAGTCATAAAACTTAGAAAGTACAATAGCGGGAAGGGGTACATAGCATAATGGTTATGCAAATATATTCTCAAGCCTGAGGCTCTGAAGCCCCAGGTTCAATCCTCTGCACTACCATAAGCCTGAGCTGAGCAGTGCTCTTGTAGAAAAAAAAGTACAATAGCAGCCAAAGCAAAGATTAATGCAGTTCAACCAAAACCAGATTGTCAAGCAATTCCTCCACTCTAAAAACAAAAACCAACAATACAAAGGGAAAGAAAAAGGAAAAAAGAAAGAAAGAAAAGAAACAGGAAAAATAAGAATAGACAAGTATGAAAATAAGCTGTCAACTATACATTCTAGAGATAGTGGGAAGAGAGAGAGAAGGAAAGAGGAAAGAGACACAGAGGTAGAAATAGAGAAGAAGAAGAAGAAATAATCGACTCTCAGTCAGACTTCTTCTACAAGATAATTCATGAATGAGTGCCAGTGAATAAAACAGAAAGAAAGAAAAAGCAGTGAAAGGAAAAGAAGGAGATTCTTCAGATAAGCTTTAAGAAAATAAAAAGAGAAGTAGAGAAAAAAGGGGGGCAAGTCCCACACAATTACCTATCAATGGAAGAAGCAGCAATGGCTACTTTTGCTCAAGTTCCAACTATTATCCAATAACAATAATTATCCAATTATCCAATAATTATCTATTATCCAATAATCATAATAGAATAAAATTCAATTAAATTGCCTAACAGTCAGTCTTCAGATTGAACCAATACAGATTGGCTTCACACAGCTTCATCTCTTTCCTAAACCAAGCTAAAAACAAGCAATTATAAGAAGTGACTATCAGGCAAACTCAAGCGTTAGCAGAAAAACACAGGTAGTTTACCCCAGGCAAGACTGAGGCCCTGACTGGTCAGGTATTCTGTCACTCAAATAGAGTTCCTGCTACTTCAGTGTCTTTTGAAAAACACCCTGGAATGACACAGCAGGCAAGACCAAGGCCCTGATTGGTCAGGTATTTTGCCACTCAGATAGACTAGCTAGATAGCTAGCTCCCTTCAATGTCTTTTGAATCTCATACATTTGAGAGACACCCCTGCTGATCCAGGAATCTTGCTAAAGAAATTCCCTCCACAGGAGTCCCACAGGTAGTAGTTGGTGTGGGGGTTGAGAACTGGCAAAACAGAAAACTCCCAGCAAATCTCCCTGATTCCTTTTTCCCTTTTCCGCCTCTGTTTGCCAGCCCAAGTATGAATTATAGGACTCTGCTTTAATTCTTGTCTGCCCACTGAATGCATTACTATCCCACTACTGACCCAGAATTCCTACCCTAGCCTGAACTTCCCAGTTTTGAAGCAGCCTCCTTGCAGAACTCAGGCCATATGTTATCTCTGAGTTGCCATCTTGGCTCTGCCTTATCATAACTTCTTTAGCCAGTCATCTTTTGATGGGCACTTAGGCTATTTCTACACTCTGGCTATTTTGAATCAAGCAGCTATGAACATGTGGATATCTGTGTCCCTTCAAATTAGTATTTGTATATCTTTTGGATAAAAACTTAAGAGTGATAATGCTGATCACAAGCTGATTCCATTTTTATTAGTTTAAGGACACTCCAGTCTAGTAAAGGGGCTGCATCAGTTTACATCTCCACCAGCAGTGTAGCAGAGTTCCTTTTTCTCCACAACCTCATGAAAGCCAGTCATTTTCTGTTTTGTTGATGTAGGTCATTCTCACAAGGTGTAAGGTAGATGCTCAGTGTTGTTTTAATTTGTATTCCTCTAATGATAAGTAAAGTTAATTATTTTTTCATGTGTCTGTAACCAAGTTCTCTTCTTTAGAAAACTTTCTAGTTCTTTGGTACACTTTTTATTAGGTCACAGTTTTCCTTTCATTGAGTTGTATCAGTTCTTTATAGACGTTTTATATCAGGTGCTTGTTGGATGTGTGATGTGCAAGTATCTTCTCTCACTTATAGGTTGCCTGGTTACCCTACTCTATCTTTTCTTTGTAATAGAAGAAATATTACATTGTAACATTATATGTTTCAGGTGTGCATTATTATATGAATCAATATCTGTTATATAAGTTCATAACTAAAATTCCAATTTGTGAATCCATACAAATAGCCAGTCTGTACCTCCTTCCTTTCTACTAACCTTTAATTTGGCCTTAGAATATAAAGTCTTATTTTCATTTCATTTAGCTCATTTATGTGCTTAGCTTCTTTATGTACCACATGTGAGTGCAATTATCTTTTATGCAGTGCCACTGAAGGAACTCAGAGTCAACTCATGTGTTCTAACAGTACACCTCCTTCTCACTGCTCCAAACTTCTCATTTGACTTTTAAAAATATTTATTTATTTATAAAATAGAGGCAGAGAGAAATTGATATGAGGAGGGAGAGAGGGAGAGAGAAAGAGAGACACCTATAGCACTGTGTAACCACTTGTGAAGCTTTCCTCTGAAAATAGGGACTGGATGCTTGATCCCAGGTCTCCATGCATAGTAACATGTGTACTTTACCATATGTACCACAGTTCTGCACTTAATTTGACATTTTCATGAGTGAATGAATCATAGAAAACAAATGAAGAGAGATAGAAAGAGAGAGAGAGAGAGACAGAAATGAATGTAGCACCATCTATAGAGTTCTGCTTGCTTAGACTTTGTTCTATTGTGGAATTGGGGATTAAAGCTGGGACATCAATCACTTTCTCTATTGCTTAATCATCTCCCTGATTCTGAATCAATTTCTTAAGGAAGACCCTGCAACAATAACAGTCAACCTACTCTGGGGACCCAGGAATAGGAGGACCAGAATTTGTGCTTCATGAGTCCTCGAAAATAGTGTATTTCATTCCATGATCACTTCCCATTGAGTTCTCAGAGGTCAGAAGAGACCTCCATCAACCCCTGCTCTTTGTTCCATATCCCCAGGTTCCATAATAGCTACCTTAGGTCCTTCTGCCCCTGGCCCTTTGCACAGAATTCTCTGGGCATAGCCTCATGCAGGTAGCACAACAGAGAGGCTGGGAACCAAGATACCTGATTGTAGACCTGGCCATGTTACCATGATCCTGAAATAAACACACACTCTTTGTGACCTGGAATAAGTCATATTGATGATCTATGACTCAGTTTCCCCATCTGGAAAGTAGTCCTAGTCAACTTGCCCTAATATGTAGTTCTGTTGCCAGGTACACATACAATGCTATAGATTTGGAAGATGATCTGATGGGATCTCAACCTCTCTAGACTCCATTCACCTCATGTGAAAAATGTGTAAGGAGAAGGAAGAGAGTAAGCTCAAATACAGTCCCCTGGAACTCAGTCCTGTGCTGGGACCCTGCTTCAGAGAATGACTTTGGGAGAAACAGAGGAACCTTGAGCCCCAAAGAGTCTCACCTGCTGACATGTGAGAGAAAGGATTTTCCACTTAGAGATAAGCTGTAATAAATTCTTTCTCCTTTCAAGTCATTGGAAGGTTTATGGTTGGATTAATAGTGTTATGAATTGAGTTAAACAAGGTTTTCCTTCCCTCAGGACTTCAAATAGTGGAAATCAGATGAATCCATAATCCTCTTCCACATGCAGCAACTTCATTAAAATATGTCTTAGATAAAGAGTAGAGCAGAGCTGATGGGGTGGAGGGCTTAAGTAGAGTGGCAGTGGACCAGAAGGACCAGGGACCAAAACCTGAGGCAGGCAGGGGCATCAGGTGCTTTTAACTGCCTAACTTTTATTCAGTCTAATAAAATATAGCATTTTTTGTTATCCTCTCAAATCCAGTTGCCTCTGTCTATGGAAAAATAGAAGAATTAGGCTTGGAGAGCAAAGAGATCAAAGCAAGTGTGTCAGAGATACTCTGCTGCTTTCACACCATTTACTTTGATAAGGACCAGGTTATAGTGCACTTGATAGAGTACACAGTTACCATGTATAAGGACCCAGGTTCAATTCCCTGGACCCCACCCACACAGGGGAAGCTTTATGAGCAGTGAAGCAGTGCTACAGATGTCTCTTTCTCCTTCTCTATTTCTGCCTTCTCTCAGTTTCTTTTTATCTCTATCACCAAAATAAAAGGGGTGGGAGATCGAGAAAAAACGGCCACTGGGAGCAATAGATGCATCAGGCAGGAGGCACCAAGTCCCAGCAATATCCCTTATGGCAATTAAAATAATAGTAATGATGATAATAATAACAATAATATGATAAATTGTTAGGACCTTCTTTATCCTTTACCAGGATAAAAACAGGAAAATGATAAGGTACATACTTAGATACAATATATAAATCTTTTAAATAGCACATTACATTGTTTTACATCAATCTCTTGGTGCAAGGAGACTCTCATTTATTTGCTGTTTATTCATTTGCCACTATCTATGCTGGCATACCGAGACACTAGTCAGCCTTTGTAACTGCTTAGTAATATCCTATCATTTGAATACAATGTATTTTGCCAGGATGACCCCTTTTCTTGGACACTGAGCTGCTCTGCTGTCCTTTGCCAGTAAATCTCCCAATACAAAGAATCCTGGAGACATTATCTGTGTGCACACAGCCAGAAGAGTATCTACATAGAATATAGAGTGGTAGCATTTTTGGGTGCTAAGGGATGACATTTCTCCAACCCTCTAGAGGGCCAGAAGCAAACTGAACATGAGTGATTTCAAATTCCTGGTCAAAAGGTGACCACTAGCCAGGCAGCCCCCCACATGGGAGCAAGGAGAATAGGTGATTGATTCATTTTGCAGATGGGGTCAAAAGAGGTGAGGCGATCTCTCAAAACTCATAGAGCCTTGAAGAAATGAAGTGCAGACAAATAGGAAGCTGTTGTGGCCAGGTGTCGGGCTGCACTGCAGAGAAGAGAGAGAGAGGAGGTCTGGAACTAGTGGGGTACACAAATCTTTATTATAGGATGGGGGGGTGGCTCAGGCCACGTGGAGTCAGCTGACAATGGCTGTCCCCACTACCTCACCATGCAGAGAGAGAGTGAGCGACCCGAGGGAGCCCAGTGAGACAGTGAGGGGGGCCAGTGAAGGGGCTTTTATTGGGCAATAACCAGAGGTGACGTGTGGGGGCAGGATTGGTTGAAGGGGGCACTGCGGGGCGTGGTAAAACCTGGGGGATGAGCCTGCATCAGAATAATTCCTCAGCATCATCTCCTCCTTTCCCTTTATATCTAAATGGACACAGTAAAGAAAAATGGAATGGAGCAGGCTTAAATGTTATTAAAGAGTGCCGTGCTCAGGTGGGAAGATGTAGGACTTTCTGTGGAGGAGGGAAGGCTTAAATGGCTGCCAACCTTGTGATATTTGTGTGTCCCCCTGTGCTCAACCCCTCTTTAGAGAGAGAGACTTACCTGGAGGGACTGATCTCATAGGTTTAAGCGCAGCCTGCTCAACCATCTCTTCATAATATCTCTACATCTCTTCTATCTTTCTACCTAGTAATAGCATAAGATGGTTCAAAGTCTGTAAAAGACTATCATGGAGCAGAAAACTTTTGGGCATAAACCTAAATGATATAACAAAACAGGAAGGGACAAGTAGGGGAGTAGTAAAATTCAGTGTGGTATGAAGGGAAGGGTTGGTGTGTAAAGGAACGTTCCCTGCTTGGGGGGGGAAGGGGCAAGGGTACATAATGAGGGGGAGCTGGGAGGGCATGACCCACGAAACAGAGGGGCTATTTGGCATTGTATATTCCTCAAGGCAACAGTCTGTAAAGTCTATGAATTACTCAGGATCAGTCTATAAAAAAACAGCAGCGTGAAGGGAAATAAGCTGCTTTAAAATTGTGTAAAATGTCTATAGTGTATGCCAGCAAGTCCTATACAAGTTTCAGTCCAAAGTAGGTGGCTAGGGGACGAATTGGCAGGGGATGAGACGCTGCATGAGAGGTCAGCTGCTGGAATTCTGCTTTTCTGTAGATAGCCAGCTGGAACCGCCAACATGTGACAGGCAAATCAGAAGCAGGAACGGCAAGCAGGCATTAAGAAAGTTCTGTCCTTGGAGTCTGTGTATCAGGTTCTTCAGATCGCGTTGAGTGACATCTAGGGTTTCGGGGGTGTGTCACTGTAGTCGTGCTGTCTAGTGGGTGATGTCAGGGTGTGCAGGGGTTCAGATGGTTTTTCTGGGATTCCTGTGAAAGAAACACAAACAATCTGCTTCTCCTGGTTAATTTGAACTTGTAACAAGTTAGTGGTTTATTAAAGTTGATACCTCGATGATTATAATTGGTTTAAATATCTTTATGATTTTATTTAAAGGTCATCTAATGTGACCTCCTGTAGCAGTCTCTACAGCAGGATCTTGAGACCAATTTTAGTTAAAATATGTTTTTTAATCAGACTCAAATTCCTTAGAGATTTAGCGCATTTTCGTGACAATGATTTTAATGTTTACAGTGCCAGATTTATGCCAGATCTGTTGTGGATTAATTTCCACAAAATAGTTTACAGGACACTTTTGGGGGCCCTCCAAAGGTGTCCTGTATATAAAAATTATATATTTTAGTTTTGGGAATGTATAGTCACGTTAAACATTTAGACTTTTACCTTAAAAGTAGTTACCTCAGCAAATTAATTTTTACCTTGTCTGATAATAATGTAGCTGTAGGGTTACACGTTTGACCATTAAGTTAGTGTTACCAAACTTGAGACATGCCATAAACATTTAGTTATAACACACTGGAGGAAAAAGAACTTTTGTTATAAAAACATATCATTTTTTTAAAAAATTTATATCTGTCATTAGTCATACAGTTTAAGGCTAAACACATATATACCAAAACTATATATAAAAATCAAAAGAGGGAGAAAAACAAAAATTTTGGAATGTTTCTGGACATCTCCAGAAACTTTGGCTGCATCCAACATTTTTATATAAAGCCAATTACCTTTTAGATTACTCCGAGCAGATGGGTCATACAAAAAAATTTTTTTTGACATTCAACACACTCACAAAACACAACTGGCCAGTTATAACATAAGACATTCAAGGAAAGGGTAGGAGAGAGGTCTCTGTGAGCCAGATTTTGTAGGTTCTGCCATGTCGTATTACGGGTCCTGGGATGTATCCTGCATCTGGTCCTCTTGTCATATTTCTTGTTCTTCAGGGATAACAGCACCATCCTGCGGGTATTGTCAGACATGGCGGCAGGAACCCAGACAGGTTTAGAGAAATTTTGAGGGTTAATGCATGCGAAACCCCTTCCCATGATCAATAGGGGTTCAGTCCCTTTCCAAATTTTGTTGAGTGGGTCTCTCCATTTGACCTTAATGGATGGGAGGGTAGATGGTGTTTGCCAGTGAAGAATAATAAGAGATAGGTCCAAATTATTGTAAATATTAAAGAGATTTAACGTAGTTAAGGCTTTTTCTAGCTGGATATTGAGGGGATTTGTTCCTCCTTTAACTTTATTTAATTGAGCCTTAAGAGTTTGATGGGCCCTCTCATCAATGCCTTGTCCCTGTGGATTGTAGAGAATGCCTGTGGTGTGAGTAATGTTCCAGAGGGAACAAAAATCTTTAAATTGTTTGCTGGTAAACACTGGTCCACGGTCAGTTTTCAGTTGAAGAGGTAATCCCATCACAGCAAAATAGGAAAGCATATGGCTTACAAGCTTTTTAGCGATTTCTCCTGTCTGAGCTATAGCCCACATAAATTTAGAAAAGGTATCAATTGAGACAAACACATATTTTTGTTTGCCAAAGTTTGGTATGTGGGTGACATCAATTTGCCAAATAGCATTAGCTTTTAAACCTCAGGGGTTAACCCCAGGGTCTGGATAGCAGGTCTCTTTATGAGACTTGCACAAGAAGAGCATGTAGCGAAAATATGTTTTAACTGTGGTAAAGGAACATCAGGAAATCGTGCTTGAAGGCCTTTAAGATTAACATGGGTTAGAGAATGAAAATTAACAGGATCAGAGACAGAGACTGGGAAAGTTCCTGTGGAGGCAAGGCGGTCAACTGTAGCATTCCCTTCAGACAGGGAACCAAGAAGAGGGCTGTGGGAACGAAGGTGTTGAATATACAGTGGTTGGGTTCGAGAACAGAGCATAGAGGTGATTTGAATCAAGAGAGGGGAAAGTGGGTTGTCATCAATTTTCACCTAAGAACGAGCAAGCCATGGGAGTAAGTTAACAGTATACACACTGTCAGAAAAAAGGTTGAAGGATTCTGGTACAGCTTTTAATGCAAGGAAAACAGCGTAAAGTTCTTTGTATTGCGGGGAATTCTCAGGAAGCTCAGTAAAGAGAGGTTAAGTAGATTGTTTGTTTGGGTAATATATAAGGACAGCAGCTCCCCTTTTTCTGCCATCAGTAAAGATAGTAGGAGCAGAGGGAATGGTGCTAATAGAGGCAAAAGAGGTAAAGAAGCTATCAATTTATTAGAAGGAAAATGGTTATCTATTTTTCCTGGAAACACCACGAAGCTTATGGCAAAGCAGGAATGATGGTGTATAAGCCACTCTGTATTTGTGAGAGAAAAGGGTAGAATAATTAAATCCAGTTCTTTCCCTAGGACTTGCACAGACCTATTTCTCCCTTGGCGAACCATAAATGCTAACGCTTCTATCTCAGTGAGGAGTCTTGGAGCTCCTCCTACTGGCGTGTGAAGGCACTCGAGAACACCATGGTCTTGCCACAATTCCCCTACTACTGTGGGGGTGGAGTTGAAGGTTAGAAAGTTTACCAGAGAGGAGGGGGAGAATCGAACAAGGTGCATGTCCTGGAGTATCTGGAGTAGCTGTATCTTCTCATGAGCTACAGTGAAGCTGCTTTTCTTTTATGCAGGAATGAGAAAATCATGTAAGGCATAGAGATCTGTATCTGATTTTCCCCATATTAAAATATCATCTGTATAATGAAAAACTTTAAGGCCCTTATGAATATATGGGAAAAGGGCAAATTTTACAGCCTCCTGACAAATTATAGGACTACTGGCCATACCCTGGGGTAGCACCACCCATTCAACTCTATCAGCAGGGCTGGCGTTATTAATAGACGGAACAGAGAAGGCAAAATGTTTACAATCTTGCGGATGCAAGGGAATAGAGAAAAAACAATCTTGTATATCAATAGCTATGATTGGAATTCCTGTGGGAATTGCAGAAGCAAGAGAAAAACCCCTTTGTGGGGAGCCCCAGACCTGCAGAGATCTTGAAGGAGGCGCCATTTTCCCGAGCACTTTTTAATCAGAAATATAGGAGTATTCCATGGGCTTTGAGAATGACGAATGTGTCCCAAGGACAACTGCTCTCGGACGAGCTCTTTTAAAATTTCTAGCTTATCCCTAGGTAAAGGCCACTGTTCCATCCAGACAGGCTCATTAGAAAGCCAGCTTAAGCAGGGTGTTTGGCTATGAACAGTGGCATTTAGTATTGGGGGTGCTGATTAGTTCTGGTCTTGCGGGAGCTAGTATTATGCTCCGCAGAGGCATCTGTGGTTATCCTAACATCAAGACATTCCAGAAGATCCCTGCCCAGTAGGTTGGTGCTGATATTAGCTACCAAAGGGTGGAAGTGTCCAGTAGAGCCGTCCGGGTCTTCCCACACGAGTGATTCTCATGTGTGAAATGATGGGGTCACCCCTCCTACTCCATGTATACTGGGTCCAGGGAGAAGTTCCCAATCTTGGGGAACCTCTTTTTGCCTTAAAATTGTCTTTTCTGCCCCCGTGTCGATCAAGAATTTAAAAGGAATATTGCCAATCTTCACTGTCATAGAAGGGTGACCACGTTCTAAAACAGGAGTGGTCCACAAAATCTCAGGCCCCGAATTTGTACCATTCAGGGGCGTGCCATCTTTATGAAATTGGTCCAACAATCTCTCTTCCAGTGAAGCCCTTTACGGCATCTGGGACACACCATACGTGGCTTCTGGCTCCCTAACTGAAAGCAGGGTTCCCCTGACTGGAGGTGGGGTTGCCCTGACTGGAGGCGTGGTAGCTCTAACTGGAGGCGGGGTTGCCCTGATTGGAGGCGGGGTTTCCCTGACTGGAGGCGTGGTCGCAGCTTATCAAGACATTGGTTACGCCAATGTCCTTGGCAACCGCACTGAAAGCAGGCCCCGTTTTGATTACATGGGGTAACTGCATAAACCTGTGTCGTAGCAGATGCCCAATAATTGCCTGATGTAAGTTCCTGTGTCACTAAAATCCAATTATCTGGGTGTAGGTGTTTAAAATTAAGGCATGCCTGACGAAATTGTGGTATCATGCCATCCCAGACAATAGAGCGCAGGAGTAGTGAGTGGACGTCAGGATTATAAACCTTTCTCTCTAAGCTTGTCTTCACCCTTGAGATGAAGCTTGCTAATGATTCATCAGTGCCTTGGCGAAGAGAGTTAATGGGAACTGATGAATCTACATTGAGTGGGGTCACCCTTTCCCATGCTTGTGTTGCGCAGATGCGTACCTGTTGAAAATAACCGGTTGAAAACCTGGCTTCTGCCTGCTGAGCTCCAGATTCATAAGCTCCTGCTCCAAACAAAGCATCAGAATTCCATTCTACCTGTTTGTTACTATTTTCCTGCGATTGTCTAGAGCATTCATCATGGAAACATGCTGTCCACTGTAGGTAGAGGGCGTCTGGGAGTGCAGCACAAGCCAGGTCTTTCCAGTTTGGGGGGTGTTAAGGTGCTGGTAAAAACTCCTTAAAATGGACTTAGTCCTTGGTGCATGAAATCCGTCATCTCTGACCGCTTGTCTGAGTTCTGCGAGCTCTTTAGAGGTATGTGGCTGCCACAGCTGAGGGTTTTGTTTAGAGGGGGCCATGTTTACCGGGAAGATGTGGATTTGGTTCGATGGTGTGGGGGAGGGAGCTACAGAAGTGGAAGGTGCCGTGGAAACTGCTGTAGTGGCCACAGGGGAAACTGAACGTGTATCTACGGGGATGGAGCTCTCGGGGAGGGCTGCACATGGTTTAAGGTCCTTAAATGCCGAAAAAATATCCTTTAACTCTTTTATCTCAGCCACAAGGTCTCTTAATGATGATGTATCAGCAGAGGGAGGATTTAGGGAAGCAGGAACCAGGACTGCGGGGTCAACAGAAGGCGGGTTTAGAGAACCGGAAACCAGAATTACGGGGTCAACAGAAGGCGGGTTTAGAGAAACTAAAACCAGAACTGGGCCGGAAGGTACAGCTGGGGGCGGGGTCAAAGGAGGAGCCTCCCTGAACACATGTGCATGTAGGTGGGAATGGAAGCTTTGGGTCTAGCTGCTGATCACTTAGGGTGTCTAAGTCTTAAGCACATATGCTTTAACTCTTGTATCTCAGCCTCAAGGTTGCATATCCTCAAGGCAGACCATATCTTGTAAGGTACATATCTTGTAAGTCGTGATTATAGCTATGAGAACCCATGGTGTAGCAAAAATTAAAGTGTCTTTGAGAGTGTGAATCTGTCCCAGGAGAGAAGGAGATAATGTCTGCGACATCTCCTCATAAAACGAAAAAATTCCCATGGTGGAGGGAAACGCGGGGCCACAGAAGTGGGCAGATGCCACTTACCTGTGTCTGTGCAGCTTTTAGGGACCTCAGGCTGGACCACCCAGCGGGGCGTGGGTGCAGAACACGATGGGCGCGAGATGTTGTTGTTGTGGCCAGGTGTCAGGCTGCACCGTGGAGAAGAGAGAGAGAGGAGGTCTGGAACTAGTGGGGTACATAAATCTTTATTATAGGATAGAGGGAGTGGCTCAGGCCACATGGAGTCAGCCGACAATGGCCGTCCCCACTATGCAGAGAGAGAGAGAGACCCGAAGGAGCCCAGTGAGAGAGCGAGGGGGGGGAGTGAGGGGGCTTTTATTGGGCAATAACCAGGGGCGACGTGTTGGGGCAGGATTGGTTGAAGGGGGCACTGCGGGGTGTGGTAAAACCTGGGGGCGGAGACTGCATCAGAATAATTCCTCAGCATCAGGAAGTGACAGACTTGTAAGGGCTCAGGGGATGAGTGAGGACTAGAACTGACTTGCAAACCAGGCAAGGACAGAGGGGACAGAATGTCCCTCCCCAAAGGTACCCTGGCCTCAGCAGCACCTGTGTTGTCTAAACACACTCAGAATCCAAATAGAAAGAATGCCAACAAGACCTTGCTAATTGCTATCATCTAAATGAAGTGATTCATATGCCTTTGCCCATGCATAATTAGCTAATAAATTACAAATGAGTAATCGTCTCTCCAGAGGCAGAAGGAAGGAAAGAAGCCATTGAACACAGACCCTAATTTTCCTTTGGGAATATCACTAAATCATGACTCCCTCTGGAATCTCAAGCAATTTTTCCCCTTTATTATTACAAGGCTATTCTTGGCTTTGACAAATCGGGACTTCTGAAATCACCAAGCCAAGCACTTGTTCTCCCAACTACCTCTTTTGTCAGGGAAGAATCTGTCTGTTATGACACACATCTGGTTCGTTACTCGACCTTCAACCGTCTTTTTGTAAGGAAAAGACAAAAAAATACAACAGACATAGTGTCTCCCATCAAAATTCCCTGAGGGGGGGTGCCTGTGGTTCTGTTTCTAAAGGCAGCTGTTTCAGTCTCTCAATCTGGGAATTGTTTATCTTCACATGAGACATGTCCTCCTAAAGAAGGAGGGCTGGAGGCAAGATCCTGACATTTATATTTTGAATACATTCTCCCCAGGTGTGTGGGATGGGGGTGGGAGAGATGCTACAATTTGAGTTACTCAATTGAAAGTGTGAACATTTACTTTGTAAGATTTGAAAACATGGGCTGGGATGTAATGTATTTTTTACCCTATACAAGGACCCTCATTTCAGCCCCTAATACTTACTTGCAAGAGGAAAGATTCACAAGCAGTTAAGCAGAGCTACTGTTATCTCCCCACCCCCCTCTAGCTTCCTCTCCCTTCTCAATTTCTATCTGAAAAAAAAGAAGAAGAGGAAAAAATGGTCACTAAGAAAGATGGATTTATCTAGTAGGCATCTACCTGCAATGTAGACCTGGAGATGATAATTAATAATAATAATAATAAACTGGTTTTTCCATGATAGTAAGGGGGCAAACATCTATGTACATGATCCCACAAATCTGACACAAAGAAGCTCAGGATGTTTTTCTAATGCCTCTAAGGCATTACCATCCCATCGCATATATCTTAAGGCACAGTTGTCTCTTCTCACCCAAAAGAGATAAATCCATCCACTTTTAGTGCAAACTCAATCTCCATATATGAGGTCAGGTGGTGGTGCATCTGGATGAGCACACATGTTACAATGTACAAGGACCTGGGTTTGAGCCCCCAGCCCCCACTTGCAGGGGGGTAAGCTTCACAAGTGATGAAACAGTGCTGCAGGTGTCTCTCCCTCTCTATCTCTCCCTACCCTTTAAATTTCTGGCTGACTCTATCCAATAATTAAAGATAATTAAAATATATATTTTAAAATATTTTTTTATTTTTTATATTTATTTATTTTCCCTTTTGTTGCCCTTGTTGTTTCTTTCTATTGTTGTTGTAGTTATTATTGTTGTTATTGATGTCATCGTTGTTAGACAGGACAGAGAGAAATGGAGAGAAGAGGGAAAGACAGAGAGGGGGAGAGAAAGACGGACACCTGAAGACCTGCTTCACCGCCTGTGAAGCGATTTCCTTGCAGGTGGGGGGCTTGAACCGGGATCCTTGCACTTTGCGCCACGTGCACTACCACCTGACTCCCTTTTAAAACAATTTTTAAAAGAATCTCCAGACATGTTAATGCACCAGAGAACCAGGGTATAATTTAGTGGAGATTGTAAATCAGGGCTCATTGACAGCAAGATATAAGGAAGAACCCAAATGGGTTAAGTCACTTGTGAAGTAAGAATGGGCTGAAGATTGGTGTTACAACAATGTGAATACACTTTTAAATATTATTAAATATGTACTTTTAAATATGATTAAGAAGAGCTGGTGATGTGGGGAAATTGAAACCCATGCACACTATTGGTGGGAATATACAGTTACTGTGGGAACAGTATGGAAGTCCCCCCTGCCCCACAAAAAAAATAAAATAAAATAAAACTAGAACTACTATTTGATCCAGCAATTCCATTTCTGTATATATATTTAAGAGAACAGAAAACAGTTCTAGAAAAGATATTTTCATCTTTGTGTTGTGTTGTTGCGGCGGTCTGGTGTCGGGCTGCACCACGGAGAAGAGAGCGGACGTCCAGAGCAAAGGGGTACACAGATCTTTATTATAGGATGGGGGGGGGAGGTTTGGTTCAGACCACGTGGAGCCAGCCGGCAATGGCCGACCACGGGGGGAGAGCAGGGAGCGAGACCTCAGAGAGGGAGAGCCGAGAGCCCAGAGAGAGAGAGGGGAGGGGTGAGGGGGCTTTTTATTGGGCGACAACCAGGGGTGACGTGTAGGGCCAGGATTGGTTGAAAGGGGGCACTCTAGGATTTAGCGGGACATAGAAAAACCTGGGGGCAGAGCCAGGATTGGTTGAAAGTGGACACTCTAGGAATTAGCGGGGCATAGAAAAACCTGGGGGCGGAGCCAGGATTGGTTGAAAGGGGGCACTCTAGGATTTAGCGGGGCATAGAAAAACCTGGGGGCGGAGACTGAATCAGAATAAGTCCTCAGCAACATCTCCTCCTATCCCTTTATATCTAAATGGACACAGTAAAGAAAAATGGAGCAGGCTTAAATGTTTTAGAGGAATGCCATGCTCAGGTGGGAAGATGTAGGACTTTCTGTGGAGGAGGGAAGGCTTAAATGGCTGCCAACCTTGTGAGATTTATGTGTCCTCCTGTGCTCAACCCCTCTTTAGAGAGAGAGACTTACCTGGAGAGACTCATCTCATAGGTTTAAGTGCAGCCTGCTCAACCATCTCTTCACAATATCTCTACATCTTTTCTATCTTTCTATCTAGTAATTGCATAAGTTGTACAAAGTCTATAAAAGACTATCATGGGGCAGAAACCTTTTGGGAATAAGCCTAAATGATATAACAAAATAGGAAGGGACAAGTAGGGGAGAAGTAAAAGCCAGTGTGGTGTGAAGGGAAGGATTGGTGTGTAAAGGAGCATTCCCTGTTTGGGTGGGGAAAGGGGCAAGGGTACATAATGAGGGGGAGGCGGGAGGCATGACCCACCAAACAGAGGGGCTATTTGGCATTGTATAGTCCTCAAGGCAACAGTCTGTAAAGTCTATGAATTACTCAGGATCAATCTATGAAAAACCAGCAGCGTGAAGGGAAATTAGCTGCTTCAAAATTGTGTAAAATGTATATAGGGTATGTCAGAAAGTCCGATACAAGTCTCAGTCCAAAGTAGATGGCTAGGGGAAGAATTGGCAGGGGATGCAACGCTGCATGAGGGAGGTCAGCCGCTGGAATGTTGCTCTTTTGTAGATAGCTAGCTGGAACTGCCAACACGTAACAAGCAGGTCAGAAGCAGGAACGGTAACCAGGCATGAAGAAAGTTCTGTCCTTGGAGTTTGTGTATCAGGTTCTTCAGATCGCGTTGAGTGACATCTAGGGTTTCGGGGGATGTGCCATGGTAGTCGTGCCATCTAGTGAGTGACATCAGGGTGTGCAGGGGTTCAGATGGTTTTTCCGGGATTCCTGTGAAAGAAACACAAACAATCTGCTTCTCGTGGTTAATTTGAACTTGTAATAAGTTATAAGTTTGTTATAGTTGATACCTCGATGATTATAATTGGTTTAGAATCTCTTTATGATTTTATTTAAAGGTCATCTAATGTGACCTCCTGTAGCAGCCTCTACCGCAGGATCTTGAGACCAATTTAGTTAAAATATGTATTTTAAACAGACTCAAATTGCTTAGAGAGTTAACGCATATTCGTGACAATGATTTTAACATTTACAGTGCCAGATTGATGCCAGATCTGTTGTGGATTAATTTCCACAAGACAGTTTACAGGGCACCTTTGGGGGCCCTTCAAAGGTGTCCTGTATATAAAATTTATATATTTTAGTTTTGAGAATGAATAGTCACGTTGAACATTTAGACTTTTACCTAACTAGTAAGTTACCTTAACAATTAATTTTTACCTTGTCTGGTAATAGTGTAGCTGTAGGGTTATACTTCTGACCGTTAAGTTAGTGTTACCAAACTTGAGACATACCCATAAACATTTAGTTATAACAAACTGGAGGAAAAAGAACTTTTGTTATAAAAACACATTATTTAAAAACAGTTTTAAATCTGTCATTAGACACACAGTTTAAGACTAAACACTTACATATATACCAAAACTATATATAAAATTCAAAAGAGGGAGAAAGAAAAAAAATTTTGGAATGTTTCTGGACGTCTACAGAAACTTTGGCTGCGTCCAGCATTTTTATATAAAGCCAATTACCTTTTAGAGTACTCCAAGCAGATGGGTCATGCAAAAAAAAAAATTTTTGTCATTTAACACACTCACTCACAAAAACAACTGGCCAGTTATAACATAAGACATACAGGGAAAGGGTAGGAGAAAAGTCTCTGTGAGCCAGATTTTGCAGGTTCTGCCATGTCGTATTATGGGTCCTGGGATGTATCCTGCATCTGGTCCTCTTGTAGTACTTCTTGTTCTTCAGGAATAACAGCGCCATCCTGCGGGTATTGTCGGACATGGTGGGCAGGAACCCAGACAGGTTTAGAGAAATTTTGAGGGAAAATGCATGTGAAACCCCTTCCCATGGTCAATAATGGGTCAGGCCCTTTCCAAACTTTATCGAGTGGGTCTCTCCATTTGACCTTAATAGATGGGAGGGTAGATGGTGTTTGCCAGTGAGGAATAATAGGGGGTAAGGCCGAGTTATTGTAAATATTAAAGAGATTTAACGTAGTTAAGGCTTTTGCTAGCTGGATATTGGGGGGATATGTTCCCCCTTTATCTTTATTTAGTTGAGCCTTCAGAGTTTGATGGGCCCTCTCGACAATGCCTTGTCCCTGTGGATTGTAGGGAATGCCCATGGTATGAGTAATATTCCAGAGCATATGGCTTACAAGCTTTTTAGCACTTTATCCTGTCTGAGCTGTAGCCCACATAAATTTAGAAAAGGTATCAATTGAGACAAACACATATTTTTGTTTGCCAAAGTTTGGTATGTGGGTGACATCAATTTACCAAATAGCATTAGCTTTTAAACCTCGGGGGTTAACCCCAAGGGTCTGGATAGCAGGTGTCTTTATGAGACTTGCACAAGAAGACCATGTAGCGAGGATATGTTTTAACTGTGGTACAGGAACATCAGGAAATCGAGCTTGAAGGCCTTTAAGATTAACATGGGTTAGAGAGTGAAAATTAGCAGGATCAGAGACAGAGACTGGGAAAGTTCCTGTGGAAGCAAGGCGGTCAACTGCGGCATTCCCTTCGGACAGGGAACCAGGAAGAGGGCTGTGGGAACGAAGGTGTTGAATATACAGTGGTTGGGTTCGAGAACAGAGCATAGAGGCGATTTGAATCAAGAGAGGGGAAAGTGGCTTGTCATCAATTTTCACATACAAACGAGCAAGCCATGGAAGTAAGTTAACAGTATACACACTGTCAGAAAAAAGGTTGAAGGATTCTGGTACAGCTTTTAGTGCAAGAAAAACAGCATAAAGTTCTTTGTACTGAGGGGAATTATCAGGAAGCTCAGTAAAGAGAGGTTTAGGAGATTGTTTGTCTGGGTAATATATAAGGGCAGCAGCTCCCCTTTTCCCGCCATCAGTAAAGATTGTAGGAGCAGAGGGAATGGGATCCCAAGAGAAAAGTTTAGGTGCTAGTAGAGGCAGAAGAGGTAAAGAAGCTATCAATTTATAGAAGGAAAATGGTTATCTATTTGTCCTGGAAACACCACGAAGCTTATGGCAAAGCAGGAATGATGGTGTATAAGCCACTGTATCTGTGAGAGAAAAGGGCAGAATGATTAAATCCGGTTCTTTCCCTAAGACCTGCACAGACCTATTTCTCCCTTGGCGAACCATGAATGCTAACGCATCTATCTCAGTGAGGAGTCTTGGAGCTCCTCCTACTGGCATGTGAAGCCATTCGAGAACCCCATGGTCTTGCCACAGTGCCCCTACTACTGTGGGGGTGGAGTTGAAGATTAGAAGGTTTACCGGAGAGGAGGGGGAGAATCGAACAAGGTGCATGTCCTGGAGGGCCTGGTTAACCCTTTCCAGTGCCAAGGAGGCCTCAGGAGTTAACTTACGTTTTGAAGAGGGCTTTTTGTTTCCTTTCAACAGGTCAAACAGTGGTTGGAGGCAGCTTGTGGGCAGATAGAGATACTGCCTAAGCCAATTTAAATTTCCTAGAAAACTTTGTAAAGAAGCAAGAGTAAGGTTAGAAGGGAAGGTAACATTAGGTTTTAAGGGACGAATTTGCGTTAGAGAAATCTCTGAACCTAGGAAGGATATTAGAGGGATTAGCTGTATCTTCTCAGGGGCTACATTAAGGCCACTTTTCTTTAATGCAGGAATGAGAAAATCACGTAAGGCATAGTCTGTATCTGATTTTCCCCATATTAAAATATCATCTGTATAATGAAAAATATTAAGGCCCTTATGAATATATGGGACAAGGGCAGATTTAACAGCCTCCTGGCAAATTGTAGGACTATTGGCCATACCCGCCGGCAGCACCACCCATTCAAATCTATCAGCAGGGCTGGCATTATTAATAGACGGAACAGAGAAGGCAAAATGTTTACAATCTCGCGGATGCAAGGGGATAGAGAAAAAACAATCTTGTATATCAATAGCTATGATTGGAATTCCCGTGGGAATTGCAGAAGCAAGAGGCAAACCCCTTTGCGGGGAGCCTCAGACCTGCATGGTTTTATTTACTGCACGGAGATCTTGAAGGAGGCGCCATTTTCCCGAGCACTTTTTAATCACAGACAGGAGTATTCCATGGGCTTCGAGAATGACGAATGTGTCCCAAGGACAACTGCTCTCGGACGAGGTCTTTTAAAATTTTTAGCTTATCCCTAGGTAAAGGCCACTGTTCCACCCAGACAGGCTCATTAGAAAGCCAGCTTAAGCGGGGTGTTTGGCTATGAACAGTGGCATTTAGTATTGGGTGTGCTGAATAGATCTGGTATCGCGGGAATGAGTTTTACGCTCTGCAGAGGCGTCTGTGGATATCCTAACATTAAGACATTACAGAAGATCCCTGCCCAGTAAGTTGGTGCTAATATTAGCTACAAAGGGCAGAAGTGTCCGGTAGAACCTTCTGGGTCTTCCCACATAAGCGAGTCTCGTGTGCAAAATGCTTTCGTCATCCCTCCTATTCCATGTAAACTGGGTCCAGGGGTGAGTTCCCAATCTTGGGGAACCTCTTCTTGCCTTAAAATCGTCTTTGCTGCCCCCGTGTCAATCAAAATTTAAAAGGAATATTGCCAATCTTTACTGTCATAGAAGGGTGACCTTGTTCTTAAACAGGAGTGGTCCACAAAATCTCAGGCCCCGAATTTGTACCATTCAGGGGCGAACCATCTTTATGAAATTGGGACCAACAATCTCTCTTCCAATGAAACCCCTTACGACATTTTGGACAAACAGTACGTGGTCTCTGGCTCCCTGACTGAAAGCGGGGTTGCTCTGGCTGGAGGCGTGGTTTCCCTGACTGGAGGCATGGTCGCAGCTTATCAGGACATTGGTTACGCCAATGTCCTTGGCGACCGCACTGAAAGCAGGCCCCGTTTTGCTTATGTGGGGTAACTGCATAGACCTGCGTCGTAGCGGGTGTCCCATAATTGCCTGATGTAAGTTCCTGTGTCGCTAGAATCCAATTATCTGGGTGTAGGTGTTTAAGATTAAGGCATACCTGACGGAATTGTGGTGTCATGCCTTCCCAGACAATAGAGCGCAGGAGTAGTTTGCGGACATCAGGATTATAAACCTTTCTCTCTAAGCTTCTCTTCACCCTTGAGATGAAGCTTGCCAATGACTCATCAGAGCCTTGGTGAAAAGAGTTAATGGGAGCTGATGGATCTACATCAGGTGTGGTCACCCTTTCCCATGCTTGTGTTGCACAGATGCGTACCTGTTCAAAATAACCGGTTGGAAACCTGGCTTCTGCCTGCTGAGCTCCAGATTCATAAGCTCCTGCTCCAAACAAAGCATCAGAATTCCATTCTACCTGTTTGTTACTATTTTCCTGCGATTGCCTAGAGCACTCATCGCGGAAACATGCCTGCCACTGAAGATAGAGTGGGTCTGGGAGTGCAGCACGAGCCAGTTCTTTCTAGTCTTGTGGTGTATTTAAATGCTGGTAAAAGCTTCTCAAGACGGACTTGGTCCATGGAGAATGCATCCCGTCCTCCCTGACTGCTTGTCTGAGTGTTCCAAGTTCTGTAGAGGAATATGGCTGCCACAGCTGAGGGTTTTGTTTAGAAGGGGCCAAGTTTACCGGGCATGTGTGGATTTGGTCCGATGGCACGGGAGAGGGAGCTACAGAAGTGGAAAGTTCAGTAGAAACTGCTGTAGTGGCTGCAGGGGAGACTAAACGCATATCTACGGGGACGGAGCTCCCGGGGTGGACTGCACATGGTTTAAAATCCTTAAATGTTGAAAAAATATCCTTTAGCTCTCGTATCTCAGCCACTAGGTCCCTTAATGGTGACGTATCAGCAGGGGGCGGGGTCAGGGACAAGGAAGCCTCAGGCGGAGCTGAAACCGGGAAGGTAGGAGAAGGGGCTAGAGAACCGGAAGCCTCAGGGGAAGCAGGGGGCGGGGCCAGAGAAGCAGAAGGAACTGAACACGTGTCCGCCACAGAAGGGACCGAACACTTGTCTGCAGAAGGAGCCGAACACTTGTCTGCAGAAGGAGCCGAACACGTGTCTGTGGGGACAGCTGGGGGAGGGGTCAAAGGAGCAGCCAAACACATGTCTGTGGGGCCAGCTGGGGCAGGGGTCAAAGGAGCGGCCAAACATGTGTCTTCAGGGGCAGTGGGGGGAGGGGTCGTGGAAGCGAAAGCTGCCGCAGGAGAAACCGAACACGTGTCTCCGGAGGCAGCGGTTTTGGGGCTGACTGCAGATTGCTTTGGGTGTTTAAGTCCAAGCAAATATCCTTTAACTCCTGTATCTCAGCCTCAAGGTCACTTAACCTTTTGGCAGGAGGCTTTGTACATATCCTGAAAATAGTAAATATAGCCATGAGAACCCATGGTGTAGCAAAAATTAAAGCGTCTCTGAGATCGAAAGTCTGTCCCAGGAGAGAAGGATAGAATGTCTGGGACACCTCCTCATAAAACGGAAAAAATCCCATGGTGGAGGGAAACGCGGGCCACAGAAGTGGGCGGATGCCACTTACCTGTGTCTGGGCGGTTTCGGAGACCTCAGGCCGGGCGTGGTGCGGGTACGGAACACGATGGGCACCAGATGTTGTTGCGGCGGTCTGGTGTCGGGCTGCACCACGGAGAAGAGAGCAGACGTCCAGAGCAAAGGGGTACACACATCTTTTTATAGGATTGGGGGGGAGGTTTGGTTCAGACCACGTGGATCCAGCCGGCAATGGCCGACCACGGGGGGAGAGCAGGGAGCGAGACCTCAGAGAGGGAGAGCCAAGAGCCCAGAGAGGGAGAGGGGAGGGGTGAGGGGGCTTTTTATTGGGCGACAACCAGGGGTGATGTGTAGGGCCAGGATTGGTTGAAAGGGGGCACTCTAGGATTTAGCGGGGCATAGAAAAACCTGGGGGCGGAGCCAGGATTGGTTGAAAGGGGACACTCTAGGATTTAGCGGGGCATAGAAAAACCTGGGGGCGGAGCCAGGATTGGTTGAAAGGGGGCACTCTAGGATTTAGCGGGGCATAGAAAAACCTGGGGGCGGAGACTGCATCAGAATAAGTCCTCAGCAACAGTGTTGATTACAGCAATAGTCACAATAGCCAAGACGTAACAGCAACGTCAGTGCCCATCCATGGATAAAAAGATAAAGAAAATGGAGCACAAATTCAGTGTTCTTTCTTTGAGAGTAGAACCATTGATATGAATATGTAGCGATTAATGTGTATATGACGAACCCAGTAGAACATATATATTATCATGTGTGAGTACCTGGGTTCAAGCTCCTGGTCTCTACCTGCAGGAGGGAATTTTCATGAGTGGTGAAGCAATGCTTCAGGTCTCTTTCCTTTGCTCTGCCTCTCTTCCTGCTATTGTTCCTCTATCTTTATCTCTCACCTCTATGGAAAAAAAGAGAGTAAATGACTTCTAGAAATGATGGAGCTGTGCAGGCACTGAGCCCTAGCATAACCTTGGTGGCAATAAATAAAATATACATATTATATAAATATAATAAATATATACATATATGTTCCTGTGGCTAAAATATATAATATTTAGTGATAGATTTAGAGAACTGATTGTGTAAAATACCAACTGTGTTAAGAAATTATTGGGCTGAGGAGATTACATAATGTTCTTGATGCAAAGACTTTCATGCAAGAGGTAGAAAAGGCTCAAGGTTCAATCCCTAGCAGTACCATAAGCCAAAGCTGAACAGTGCACAGGAAAAGAGAGAGAGGAAGGAGAGAAAAGGAAGAGAAGAGAAGAGAAGAGATGAGAAGAGAAGAGAAGAGAAGAGAAGAGAAGAGAAGAGAAGAGAAGAGAAGAAGCAAGTTATTAGGTCTGCAGGTGTCTATCTTTCTCTCCCCCTCTCTGTCTTCCCCTCCTCTCTCCATTTCTCTCAGTCCTATCCAACAATGATGACATCAATAATTACAACAATAAAAGAACAAGGGCAACAAAAGGAAATAAATAAATAAATATAAAATAAAATTTTAAAAAACTTAAAGAAAAAAAAAGAAGCAAGTTATTAAGATAGCTCAGAAATGCAGTCACAGATTGTCACACTATCCTGCCAAGGAATTCAAAGAGGAACCAGGACGCCACTCAGGAATAGAAGGTCAAGCTTCCTCAGGAAGTTTCACTGGTTCCTTGGCTTCACCTTATGCCTTTGGACTTCAGCATGCACCCTTTACTCTGAGTTTTGCCACATGGACCACGTGAGACTAGAGCAGTTAACAAACTTCTCTCACTCATTTCATCACTCACTTTGTGTGATCCTACTTTCTTTTCCTCTTCTTTCTTTTCTTTTCCTTTTTTTTTTTTAATTTTGGTAAAGTCTTTTAAAAAATAACTAAATAAAAACCACATACTTTCCATATGGTGCCCTTCCTGGAGGCTGGCCAACTCCCAGCTCCCCAGAGCTGGCGAAATACATATGCATGGGCTGAGAAGGCTGTTTGCCACCCGCAGTGTGATCATAGCCTGTCACCAAGTGTGCCTGTGCCAGACTGCCCCAGTGCCAGCCTCCCTGTCATACCCAAATCTCCACTGCACTGTCAGCGCTCTGAGTTGGTGGTACTCAACACCATCACACAGGCCTGGAGAACACACTGCAATAGAAGGCAGGTGTGCTCTCACAAATTCTCGGAGATATTGCTTGCTTCTGATTTTTAAAAATTTTTTGTTTATATTTATTTATTCCCTTTTGTTGCCCTTGTTGTTCTATTGTTGTAGTTATTATTGGTGTTATTGATGCTGTTGTTGGATAGGACAGAGAGAAATCTAGAGAGGAGGGGAAGACAGAGAGGGGGAGAGAAAGACAGACACCTGCAGACCTGCTTCACCACTTGTGAAGTGACTCTCCCATAGGTGGGGAGCCGGGGCTCGAACTGAGATCCTTATACCAGTCCTTGTGCTTTGCGCCACGTGAGCTTAACCCACTGTGCTACCACCAGACTCCCCTGATTTTTTGTTGTTAGTTTGCTTGTTTTTTTTTGTTTGTTTGATTTTTTTTTTAATTTATGTGTTTCAGTTCTCTAGATTCGAAATATGAGTGGTTATTATTGAGAAGGTGAGGACACAAACTTTGGTGGTAGATGTGGTGTGGAACTGTACCCTGTAATCTTACAATCTGATAATTGCTATCAATTACTATTAACCACAAATTTAAAAGTAGCTTGAAGAAAAAAGGCAGATGTGGATGGGATAAGGAGAGACACAAATATAGGATCTGTGTTTTCACCCAATATCACAGTCACACATACCAGGGCTCAAAGAAGACCCTCATCTTCCAACTTGGACTGTAGGTCCTTTCACTATACCTCACCACATGGTCTACACTGTGAATTAAGTTCTTTAAAACAAGTCCTACTACACCTTGTGAAAATCAAATTGCATTGTAGGACATTCCCACCTGTGATAGAACATGGAAAACAAAATTAAATAAGGGAATTATGTGGGACAGCTCTGATGATTCAGAGCATAATTGGCATAGTACTGCCTATTGTACCCAAATTCTGATGTGTCATTGTTTTGCCATAAATGTTCTGACATCTCACATGAGAGTCAAGATTACTGTCGGGTACTTTTTTTTTTCTTTTTGGAGCAGAGTAGCAAACTATTGTGTTGTTTTTGCATTGGTCATAACGCATTAATTTGTATGAATAAAATATTTTAATATATAATTTCCATTGTCCTGTTTTGTTTTTTCTACATTTTTTAAATTAAAGACTTAAGTAGACATTGATGCTATCCAGCTATAACTCCTAAAATTATTTTTTATTGCAAAATTACCTGAAATTTTATTTTTACAATCCCCCTTTTTTAATTCATGATTAATAGTGGTTTACAAGGTTGTAAGATTACAGAGTATAGTTCCACACCACATCCACCACCTATATTCTGCGCCCACACCATGCCAACAATAACCACCATGGTTGTCACGAAGTCTTAGAGACAGTTTATTTCTGTTCTGTGTTGTTTTGTTTTGCAAGTTCATGTGTTTGAATTCTCTAGATTCCACATATTAGTTAAACCATCCAGTAGGTGTTTTTCAACTCTACTTATTTTGCTAAGCATAATCACCTCCAGTTACACTCGTTTTACCCAAAAGGACACAATGTCATCTTCTTGGATTGCAGAGTAATATTCTGTTGAGTATATATTCTATAACTTTTTTTATATAGTAATCTGTTGGTAGAATTTAGTCTGCTTCTATTCTATGGCTATGCAGTTATGAAAATAGGACTGCATATGTCAATTTAAATAGTGTTTGCAAGGTCCAGGTGGTGACATAACTGGTTGAGAGCACATGTCATAATGTTCAAGCCCCTGGTCCCCACCTACAGAGGGAAAACTTTGTGTGGTGAAGCAGTGCTACATGTGTCTGTTTCTCTCCCTCTCTCCCTCCCCCTTCCCCTTGATTTCTGGCTGTCTCTAGCCAATAGATAATTAAAGTTAATTTAAAAATAAAATAAATAATGCTAGCATGCTTCTTGAATAAATGCCTAAAAGTGGTATTGCTGGATCATAAAATCATACCATACTTAGTTTTTAAGGACACCCCACACATTTTTCCAATGACTGAACTAGATTGTCTTCCCACCAACAATGTAGCAGAGTTCCTTTTTCTCCATATCCTCAGCAACCTATCATTCCCTGTTTTATTGATGTAGTCCATTCTCACATATATAAGGTGGAATCTCAGTGTAGTTTTAAATTGCATCTCTCAAATAAGTAAAGAGAAATATTTTGTCATATGTCTGTGGGACACATTTTCTTTTAGAAAAACTATTCAGTTGTTTTGCCCAATTTTCTATAGTTTTTTTTCTTTTATTGAGCTGTGTGTGTTCTTCATAGATGTTTAGTATCAATCATGTGTCAGATGTGTGATATGTAAATATCTTCTTTTAATTACTGGGTTACCTAGTCATTTTTGGGCAGTTTTCTTTCAATGTGTAGAAGCTTTTGTAGTTTAATTTAGTCTTGTTTTCATTTCACATGACCATGAGGTTGAGTTTCCAAATATATCTTTGATGCTAAAATCCTGCAATGTTTCACTAATGTTTATTCTACATATTTTATAGTTTCAGGTCAAATATCATGGTCTTTGATCAATTTTGGTCTGATTTTGGTACATGGTGTTAAGTTTTGTTTTCTATACATGGCTGTCCAGTTTTCCCAGTACCATTTGTTGAAGAGATCTTCTTTCTCTTCTCTAATAGTTTTGTCATATGTTAGGTGGTTTTATTTTTGTGGGTTAATTTCTGGCCTTTCAATTCTGTTCCACTGATCCATGCATCCATTTGTATTCCAATACCATGTTGTTTTAATTAGTATTACTTTGTAGTAACAGCTAAAGTTAGAAGCACAGCACAATAGATTCATTTTCCCTCAGGTTACTCCTGAGATCCCTGTGTGTACCTACTGTACATCAGGAATGAATCCTACATGATCTGAGCCTCAAGAAGCTCCCTGAGTGAGAGGGTAACAGAATGTATAGAATAGCCAAGACTCAAGACCAAATCATAGCTGTGCAGATTGGAGGCATAAAGAGGACCTGCTTAGAACAACTTAGCTTCGCATTTTGGGTTTGGGAAAATCCATGTATCTCATATACCCTAAGTTCTTTAAATACTTTATTATTTTTTTTATTTATTCCCTTTTGTTGCCCTTGTTGTTTTATTGTTGTAGTTATTATTGTTGTTGTCGTTGTTGGATAGGACAGAGAGAAATGGAGAGAGGAGGGGAAGACAGAGAGGAGAAGAGAAAGATAGACACCTGCAGACCTGCTTCACCGCCTGTGAAGCGACTCCCCTGCAGGTGGGGAGCCGGGGTTCGAACCGGGATCCTTATGCCGATCCTTGTGCTTTGCGCCACCTGCGCTTAACCCGCTGCACTACAGCCCAATTCCCACTTTATTATTTTTTAACATTTATTTATTTATTCCCTTTTGTTGCCCTTGTTTTATTGTTGTAGTTATTATTGTTGTTGCTCTTGATGTTGTCATTGTTGGATAGGACAGAGAGAAGTGGAGAGAGGAGGGGAAGACAGAGAGGGGGAGAGAAAGACAGACACATGCAGACCTGCTTCACTGCCTGTGAAGCAACTCCCCTGCAGGTGGGGAGCTGGGGGCTGGAACCAGGATCCTTATGCTGGTCCTTGCACTTTGTACCATGTGAGATTAACTTTCTGTGCTACCGCCCAACTCCCACTTTATTATTTTTTAAGAGAGCTACAAAGAAATAGATGATAGATTAGATGATAGATAGATAGTATATAGGTAGATGATAGATTGATTATAAATGATAGATAGTAGATAGATAGATAGGTAGATAGATAGATGATAGGTAGGTAGGTAGGTAGATAGATAGACAGACAGACAGATAGATGACAGACAAACAGACACATAGATGCCAGGATACTGATCAGCTTTGGCTTGTGGTGGTTCTATGGGGTGAACTTGGCTGGTACCTCAGAGCCTCAGGCATGAAATTTTTTTACATCAACATTGTGCTCTCTCTCCCAACACTCTTAACCCACTGTTATTGCATAAGCTGAGTCAAAGAAGGAGGAAAGACCTCTCCCATCTCCTCACTGGGCACAGCTAGAGAGTACCAAAAGATCTTCACAATCACCCGCATGTAAGGAGTACCCTGGGTCCTGATCTTCTGAAACTTTGAATAAGCCTCCCTTCATACTTAGCAAATGCTCACATCCTTCTGACTGAATCAATAGGCAGGCTGGCCACCTCTGGCTGGCACTGATGGTGGAGAGGAGAACTGGAGTTGATAGCTAGCTTTTATGGTCTCACTGGACAAGTATTTCTTAAGTACTTACTGTGTGGGTGGGACAAAAATAATAAGGTAGCAGGTAGACAAATAGCTTATTTGGATAATGTGCTCTTTTGCCATATGCATGACCCAAATTAAAGGTTGGTGCCCACCACATTGAAGGAAGCTTGCCATATATACATATATATGGCAAGACTATAAGTACCCCAGTGAAGACTGCATCTTATGTTACCTAAAGAGAGGCAGGGAGAAACCACAGTGACCACCTGTTCAAACTCCTGAGATCCCTTCCATTTCTTACTTCCCCAGAGGTCCTTGTGGAAGTGTCACAGCAGATAAAACTTTGTACTCTCAAGCGTGAGATTCTGAGCTTGATCCCTTCACTATGTGTACCAGAGTGGTGGTCTGGTTCTCTCTGCCCACCATTTGTCAAAAATAACTATTAAAAAGAAAAAAAAAAAACTCATCTCCCTGGAGGGAGAGCTCATCCTGTTAGAGCACATAATGTGCAGGATTGGGGCTTAGATGCCAAAGGTTTCAGTCCCCAGCATGAACATGTACCAGAGCTAAGCAGTACTCTGCTCCCTCACTCTCATCCTCACTCAAAAACATGAATAAAAACATAAATCTTTGAAGGAAAAAGGGAATCATTCAGATGTTGGATGGTTCCTGGCATGAGCAAGAACAGAGACCCCTTCAGTCTCTACAAACTCTTCACAAGCCTCCACAGTCTGCTAACTAGCTGATAGCCCTCAGCTGGCCCTAAGGGAGGAAGTCCTTAATACAAACATGATTTCACAACCCCTGTCCTGGTTCTAGGATAAAACACTGACCAGCAGCTCAGCTTGCCTTTCAGGAGCTTGTCCTTGCCCTCCTCAAGAGGGCCCGGTTCTCTGAGATTTGTCTATGGCCATGAGGAGATGAAAAGTGGAGTCTGCAGATCTTCCCCTAGATGGTGGGCTCCTTCCCAGCCCCAGAGAACATTACTAAGAGTGGGTCTAGTCCAGACTGGTCAGTGACATCTATTTTATTGTATTTATATATAATAAATATATAAATATATTTATTTATTTACTTATTTATTTTAAAAGAAAGAGAGACAAAGTAAGTGAGAAAGGGGAGATGAGAGAGTGACTTCTGCAGCACTGCTTCACCACTCACAAACCCCCACCCCCACCTGCAGGTAGGGGCCAGGGGCTTGAATTTGGGTCCTTGCGCATGGTAATATCTGTGCTTGTCCAGCTGCATCACTGCCTGGCCCCCTTTTATCATTGATAGTTTGTTTGTCATTTCCTACCTGAGAAAACCAAGGGTTTGAGATTCCCATTCCTATGTCTAATAACCTGAATGGGTCTCCCACAAACCAACCTCAGCCCTGCCAGCAGACTCCATTCCTCTGGCCCACACAGCCTGTGTGTGTGTTCTGCTTGCTTACTGGACAGAAGCAGAAACACCTTTTTTTCTTTTGTTTTATTTTAGAACTTAATTGACTTCTAGATGTTGCCATTTGACAAGTCAACCTCACCCCTCAAGCTGAGCGATGCCCCACACCCACTCACTCTACACATGCCCATCTACACTCCTCAGCCCCCTCCACCATCCTCTGCAATCCTCTGTAAACTGGAATAAGTTTAATAACTGGACACTTAATCCCCCGAGAAGACAAAATTAACCCCCCAATTAGCACCCCCCCACAACAACAGTACCACCTCCTCCCAGGTCCAATGCCAGAGAAACAGCAACCAGACAGGCGGCTCCATGCAGACAAGTGCCTACAGGCCTTGCTCATATTTAAAACTTCCTTTCATATATTTTTAATAAAACAACTGATACAAATTCAAAACCAACTTCATAAATCAAGCATTATTCAATGTTGGCGGCTTCAAGGTTTCCCCGGCGCTTGGCTGGGAGCGTGCAGAGCTCTCAGACGGGGCTGCGCGCACTGGCGCTTGAGGTTTGGTGAAAGGTTTATTGGATTTCATAGTCCCTTAAGGGGAAACCCTTTAAATGTCTTTGCAATTATAAGTCTAATAACACTTTCAGCCCTTGGACAGAGCCTTGACTTGACAGAGATAAGGAACTCGAAGTTGCTCAGTCAATACCAAGCTATTAATCTCTGTCACCTCGCTGTCACTGTGGCTCAGGAAAACAATGTCGTTTCTTGACCTAGGTGAAGGCAGGGAGTGATTTTATTCAGAATGTCAGCATTCATCAACAAAGATTTTGTCACCCCTCCCTCCTTTTCTCCCTAGAAAAGCTCCCAGTTCTTCATCCTGCCTATCTTTACACCCTTCCAGTCCAAAGAGTTTCAGTTTTGTCTATTATTATTATTTAGCACTTATTCAAGTGTTAAAAAGTCTTTAAGAAGAAAGTTGTTTCTCTCTCTCTCTCTTTCTCTCTGTAGTGAGGAGACCTGGCAGATGAATCACTTTGGGCTGCTTGTTCTGCCTGACACAAGCCAAAGACCCAAGGACAGGCAGGAAATCTGCAGTGTTTGTTTACATATGTAAATGAAAGTTAATTTTGACCCTGTCTCCCTCAAATCTGATTAAGGTGCCCCCCCACACACAATGGCATCCTCATCTTCTTTGACCTTGAAAGAAACCCAAGAAATTATTCAAAATAAAAGCCAACAAAAGTCCTAGAGAGAAACTAGCCAGAAGGAATTTAAGGGCCAAGCAAGTGGGTGATGAAGGCAGGAAATGCAATTAAAGTCCAGCTGCACAGACACTCCACACACACCTACACACTCTCACCTTCACTCAGGGGCAAAGAGTAGGCATCCCCTTAGAGCACAAGGATCAGGCCCATAGGATCTGTCCCCGTGTTTGCCCTTGGACACAAAAGCAAGAACTGATGTAAAGAATTCACTCCAAAAACTTTGTGAAATGCCTAAGGCTGTGGGGATGAGGGTGTAGGGGCCCGTAAACACCAATTTATGTCCATTCTTTGGGATTCCCCTCCATACCAGAGTTTATTGAGATGATATCTGAGTCACCAAAAGGCAACAGACCTGGGTAATTCCACTTACTTGTGCTTTTACAAGATGCCATGACTTCTATAAGGGTCCACATAGAAAGTGTCATGCATATACACTTCTTTCACAGGAAGCTTGTGCTAAGAACCTCCTCCTCCTACAGACCTTCTCAGGAGCTCAAATAGGTAGTCACTCAGTTATCACTGGCAGACACAGAACTGTGGTAGTGGGTATGGTGTGAAACTATACTCCTATAATCTTATGGTCTTGTAAACTACTAATAAAAATATAAAAATAAAGACCTTTATTTCCTTTGAGAAAATTCAGAGTTTTGTAGTTGTTTTGTCTTATCTTGCCTTTTTTTTTAGTGTGGGTGCCAGGAAACTCAAGCCATACACATGCACACACACACACACACACACACACACACACAGACTACCTCTCTCTCTCTCACACACACACACACACACACATACACACAAACTATCTCTCTCTCACACACACATACACACACACAAACTATCTCTCTCTCTCACACACACACACACACACATACACACACACACACATGCACACACATATTTCCTGCAAGAGCAAAAGAGAAACCAGAGCACTACTTTGGTACCTGGACTGAACCCAAGTACTCACCCACTGAGGTGCAAGATTTGGTTATTTGCATTAAAATTTGGTCTTAGTTTTCTTCTGCTTCTTACATTGTGATAATTTGTCATCATGCCCTCTCCTTTCATTCACTTCAAAGTCCATTTCCATAAAGAGGAGCAAAACTACATGCGGGCTCACTGTGTGTCCCTTGCCTCCCCAGTCATTGGTGGCAAAGGTCATAGGGCCCCCCTGGGACATCTAGGGTGGCTCTGCCTGTTGGGGGTGACAAGCACAGAGAGGAAAGAATCACTCCAGACTCATCCAGCTACAGGAGAGGCCTTAGAGGGGTGACTCATTTATTGAGGGAGAAAGCAAGCAGATATACCCATTGTCCAGGGAGAAAGTTGAGGTAATCATTAACCCAAACACAATACATAATTGCATCTTGACCTACAAACAATTTGGTCACACTGGAAAGTTACCGTACAAGGCTTGATTATGAGCTCATAAATGCATATTTCTCTGGGGGTAAATTACAGGAACTTTAGGGTAGGGGGAAGGGAGTAGTTGAGCAAAACCAGGATACTTGCAGTGGTTTTCAAGTCAGCCATACACAATACACAGTAATACATGGCCTTTGTTTTAAGGGGACAGAGTGGCATATACAGAAAGGTAGCCCTCTGTCTGGAGAAGCCATCCATCATTAGTTCACAAGGTCAGGGGGACCTGCCATTGTCTCTACCCAGAAGTGGGAGAACCTGGGGTCTACCAACTCAGACTCTCATGGAAACAATGGTCTGGACTTCCCAGACAGTGGGCCCACTTCTTACTTGGTCCCCTGAACTGAGCACTTGGTATGCACTTGATTCCAGCTCTGCATCTGAGGTCCGTGAGGTCTGGGTAAGCATTAGCCAGGCCTCACCTGTCTCATCTACAAAAAGAAGATACTAGAACAAAGATAACTCTAGGGCCAGCCCAGTAACTAACCTGGATAGACACCTGATCTGCCACATGTACAACCCAGACCCCAACACATTGGAGGAGGATTCAGTGCTGTGGTGTCTTTCTCTATATTTATCTACAAAAGATGGCCTGGAAAGGTGAAGCTCCAACAACAACAAAATTTAAAAACCAACTCTCATCATTTTGAATGGAGTTTGAAGAAAGCATATTAAGTGAGATAGGCCTGAGAAAGAGAAGAATGAATGTGGGATGATCTCACTCATGGATAGCAATTGAGAAAGAAGGATAGAAAGGAGAAGCACAATATAGAAGTTGGACTCTCAGGTGTCAAAGGGGCTTTCAAGTACTTGAAGGTATAGGAAAGTTTAGGGGGTGAGAATGTTTTTTAGAAAACTGAGAAATTTTACACATGTGTACCAGCAACTGCATTTATTATAAGCCATTAACTCCCCCTAATACAAATTTAAAAAATTTAAAAAGTAAATAAAATCTGACTTTGCTTTATTCATTAACACCTGGAGGACATAGGTGTCCTCGGAGCTCATGAGACAAGTACAGTAAGATCAGGAGCTCTGGAAGCAGACTTTCTGAGCTATATACTGACCAGTTCATCCCAGTTTATGTGAGGGGTGATTAGGTACTGGTGTCAGCAAAGTCTCACATCTTAGGCTGCCCAGGGCTGCTTACTAGCCATGTCAGCTTTGGCAGGTCACTTAAACTACCTATGCCCCTGCTTTTTTCATCTTTAAAAATAGCATTACAAACAAAGCTGCCTCCTGGCACTGTTATACTTGTAAAGCACATACACTAGTACTTGGTACATAGAAAGCACTATGGAGCTTATTAAGCCAATGCTACAACCATTTGACTCCTGCTCCAGTTGAGGAGATTTCTTGAATAATTACAAAGAACAAACAAACAAACATTTACCCAGATATTCACAAAACAAGCAGAATTTCCTAAGAGAGGAGTTTCTAGAAACTATTCTGGGTGAAAGCAGAGAACCCTGGTGACAATAACAATAAATATATTTTTTAATTGACATTCCCCTGCAACTTTTCCCCACTGGGACCTTTACCGTCTGTCCTAGCAGGCCTAGGCAGAGAACAGTGCCCCAAACACTGAAGACATAGAATTTACTATCCTTCTGAGCTTCTAGCTCTCACCACAGACCAGCATTAAGAAGTCAGATGGTCAACACCAAAACAGAATCAGGATATGAACTGAGAGAAAAGTCACAGATCCTAGAAAAAGGAATGAGAGAGATAACCACTTCTCATGCCTGGAACTATCAAGACTCCAGACCCTGATCTCTTAGTTAGAGGTTCCAAAGAGCCCCTCAGATATACTAAGTGCTCTGCTCCAGAAACATTCCTGAAACTAACACCTACAGAATCCACTTTGGATAAGCCTCCAGGCAGGGAAAGAGACTTATTTGGTCCTTGTCATCCAAAGTTACAAGCATGTGAAGGAGAGGCACATGTGAAGTTACAGGCACAAAAGGTCTACTTTGAAAATAAACTTTGTTTATAAAATGATGCCAGTGGGTGGGGGTAGAGCATAATGGTTGTGCAAAGAGACTTTCATGCCTGAGGCCCTCAAGTCCCAGGTTCAGTCCCCCACACCACCATGAGCCAGAGCTGAGCAGTGCTCTGATAAAAAAAAAAAAAAAGGAAGAAAAGAAAATCAAAAAGAAAGAAAGGAAGGAAGGGAGAAAGAAAGAAAGAAAGAAAGAAAGAAAGAAAGAAAGAAAGAAAGAGAAAGAAGAAAAAGAAAATGATGCCAATGCTAAATCTTTACAGGAGCTGGCATTTACAAGAAAATTTCACATACAGTGTCCACCCTTCCCTTTCATCTTTTTTTCAAACATAATCTTAGTGATTGTCTTGTAGTACTACAAAGGGTTGTCTGGTGGAACCTCAAATACTGTGCACACATTTCCAAGCAAGAGGGTCCTGGTTAAACTCCCTGGCCCTCATCTGCAGTGGGAAAGCTTCACAAGGGAGAGGTGGAACAATGCTGCAAGTGTCTCTCTTTCCTATTTCTTTCTATTTCCTTTCTATTTCTATTTCTATTCCTTTCTATTTCTTTCCTATTTCCTATTTCCTTATCTCTCTCTATTATGCAGGCACAGAGCCCCAGCAATAACCTTGATGAAAATAAAATAACACAAAAGTTTAGGAGTTTAATTTTCTTTCCACTGCTAGAGTTGCAGTGCTACTACAGCACACATTATTGTATTTCTTAGTCCTAAAAGGTAGTCTCCTTCCTTTTCTCTGAAAACATGGGGATTAATTCAAGAATACCCATCTTTTTTTTTCTTTAAGAAAGGATTAATTAACAAAACTATAGGGTAGGAGGGGTACAATTCCACACAATTCCCACCACCCATTCTCCATATCCCACCCCCTCCCCTGATAGCTTTCCCATTCTCTATCCCTCTGGAAGCATGGACCCAGGGTCATTGTGGGTTGCAGAAGGTAGAAGGTCTGGCTTCTGTAATTGCTTCCCCGCTGAACATGGGCATTGACTGGTCGATCCATACTCCCAGTCTGCCTCTCTCTTTCCCTAGTAGGATGGGTCTCTGGGGAAGCGGAGCTCCAGGACACATTGGTGGGGTCTTCAGTCCAGGGAAGCCTGGCCGGCATCCTAATGACATCTGGAACCTGATGGCTGAAAAGAGAGTTAACATACAAAGCCAAACAAATTGTTGAGCAATCATGGACCCAAAGCTTGGAATAGTGGAGAGGAAGTGTTAGGGGGGTACTCACTGCAAACTCTAGTGTACTTCTGATTTCAGGTATATATTTTGCTCTTGTTTATGGATACGTGTGAACATATGCTCTCTCTCACAGAAACTGGTGTATATCTAGGTTTTGGGACTTTGTTAGAAAGTGAACCACCTGAGATGGAATTAGCATATACTATGAAAGGAAAGGTCTCACCCGAGTAATGAAGCTGAAGGGTTGTTATTCAACACGTGAAGTCTCTGGACACAGTCTGAAGTGAAGCATGTTGAGGTGGCAATCGTGTTGGTTAGGTTGTGATCGGCAGATGCAATATTATTTGATATGGATTGGGAGAGGCATACGGGAAAGTGGGCCCTATCCAATGGTTCCAGGACTGGGGGAAGTAGGGGCTCTATAGTGGATATGTGAGGTTCCTGCTGTCTAAGAATATCCATCTTAAGTCACGTGTAGAAAACTCAGCTGCTTCTCAGACAATATCAACTAAGGCAAATTGCCTCTGAGAGAAAGTGGTGGGGGGTGTGGGCAGAGGTGGGTGGGTGGGATGGGACACAGTCTTTTGGTGGTGGGAATGGTGTTTATGTACACTCCTATTAAAGTGTACTCATATAAATCACTAGTTAATTAATATGAGAGGGGGAAAATTAATTGTATGTCTCGAAGTTTTTAAAACACAGACTGAGTCTTTTTAAAATATAGGCTGTGTATTTGATATGCAGACTCTCTCAAAAGCCTAGACCAAGTAGATCAGAGGCAACCAGTGGCACAGCTATTTATAAGATACTGGGTAGTATACAGCAAACCCTAACAAAAGGACTTTTCAAAGTTAACCCAATTACCAAATAATGTGATGATGACATTAACTATCCATTGTTTTTTTTTTGAACCCTAAAACAGCAGGAACCTCACATCTCCACTAAAGAGCCTATATTTCCCCCAGTCCTGGAACCTTAGCATAGGGCCCACTTTCCCGCATGCCTCTCCCAATCCATATCAAATAATAGTGCATCTGCCGATGACAACCTAATCAACGCAACGATTGCCGCCTCAACTGCTTCAGCTCAGACTGTGTCCAGAGACTTCACGTGTGGAATGACAACCCTTCAGCTTCATTACTAGGGTGAGACCTTTCCTTTCATAGCATTCTCTAATTCCATCCCAGGTGGATCACCTTCTAACAAAGTCTCAAAACCTAGATATGCACCAGGGTCTGTGAGAGCATATTTTCACACGTATCCATAAACAAGAGCAAAATATATACCTGAAATCAGAAGTACACTAGAGTTTGCAGTGAGTACCCCCCAACACTTCCTCTCCACTATTCCAAGCTTTGGGTCCATGATTGCTCAACAATTTGTTTGGCTTTGTATGTTAACTCTCTTTTCAGCCACCAGGTTCCAGATGTCATCAGGATGCCAGCCAGGCTTCCCTGGACTGAAGACCCAACCAATGTGTCCTGGAGCTCCGCTTCCCCCGAGACCCATCCTACTAGGGAAAGAGAGAGGCAGACTGGGAGTATGGATCGACCAGTCAACGCCCATGTTCAGCAGGGAAGCAATTACAGAAGCCAGACCTTCCACCTTCTGCAACCCACAATGACCCTGGGTCCATGCTCCCAGAGGGATAGAGAATTGGAAAGCTATCAGGGGAGGGGATGGGATATGGAGATTGGGTGGTGGGAACTGTGTGGAATTGTACCCCTCCTACCCTATGGTTTTGTTAATTTATCCTTTCTTAAATAAAAAATAAATTAAAAAAAGAAAATGCTAATAGGCAACATTCCTTGAAAAGTTATATACTCTATAAATAACTAAATAAGTAATTATATACTTATTTAGTAAATATATAAATAAGTAATTATATACTCTATAAATAACTAAGTATTCTCCATATATTCTTCACTTAACCTCCCCAGAGTGCTATGGGGAAGACCTGAGAACAAGCACCCATTTTACAGATGTGGGAACTAAGGCTAAGTGTTCAATACCCTCCCACAGTCACTCAGCAAGTAAGCAAGAACAATGAAGCTCTGACCCCATTTGTAGTTCTAATGTGAGTTTATAGGCTACATTATGGGGTCATAATCTTTCCAAGTTTGAGAGGGGGGACTGAAAACTCAATAAAAAATGCCAAAGAAGGAATTAGCTTCTATAATAACTTCTAAATGGCCCAAATGAGCAGTGCTGTGAAAACACGAATGATTAAAGATGTGGAGAGTTACCTTTGGATCTAGAAAACTGCCTTTGTTTCAGAAACATTTTCTTTCCATCCTGCTCAGTAGGGTGAGAACAGGGTAAGAGGCCTGATAGGAGAGTCCAGTGTGTGAAGGAGATGGGAGCAGCTAAGGCGTCGTTCCACAGGTAAACTGTCAGCACCTTTCACATCCATCCCCAGTGGTATCCCACAGGGAATCAGCGCAGACAATGTCATATCCTGCCAGCTGCAGCTCTGGGCAGGGGCATCAGGCCTGGCTCCCATGGCACACAGACTATAAATCAGCTCCTGAGTATGCTGCACAATTGCAATGCGTCTCTTTCAAGCCGCTAGGAGGAAAAATGGCTCCATCTGCTCACTGCTAGGTAATAAATTAAGTCAAATTGGAGCAAAATGGATGGAAAGCAATTTTTGGAAGATGAATTTCTTTCTGAACGGATTGGCCACCATTTGTGCACCTTGCCTGGTGCTGGAAATGGCTGCCTGAGGGGCTGCAGAAGATATAAACGGGCAAGAGGGAGAGAAGAAGGGCACTTCCTGGTGGACAGTTGGTTGGAAAGACATTCTTGCAAAGAATTTCCCATTACTGACCCTTCTTGGTTCTTTGTTCTTCTCTTTTATCTTCTTAGTCGCCATCACCATCACCAACATCATCACCAGCATCATGGCTTTTTTTTCATAAATAGTTTGCCTGCTTTTAAAAAAATATTATTAGAGATTTAATACTGATTTACAAAATTGCATGTCAACACAAACATAATTCCATACTGTTTCTACCACCAGAGTTCTAAATCCTCAATCCCTCTGTTTCAAGCTATAGCAATTTTACTAAGGATGGAGACATGAGTTAACTATCATCTCTACAACTATATGTCTATATTTGTACACAATTGCCCCCTTTTTCTTCTAGGCCCAGTCCTCTCTTCCCCTCCAAGCCACACATAACCCTATTACTACATCCAAATGTCCCTGTCTTTTCCCCCTCTCTCTCCAGGTCCTGGTGGAGCTGGAGTCCAGAGCCCTCTTATCCTCTTCCTCCTATCACTTCTACCCTACCAGGAGTACGAATCAAAATTGTTTTTCGGTGTAGAAGGTAGGAGTTCTGGCATCTGGAACTGCTTCTTCAGTGGACCTGGGTGTTGGAAGGTCAATCCATACCCCTAGCCTGTCTCTATGCTTCCCTAGTGGGGTAGAGCTCTGGAGAGGTGAGGTTCCTGGACATATTGATAAGGTCATCTGCCTAGAGAAGTCAGGATGGAATCATGCAACTTGGTGTCTGGAGGGTCGCAGGATATAAATTGTGACAAAATGGTTAACAAACAGGAATCTAAAAGTAGCAACAGAGCAGGTGAGATAAGAATCTTAGGGTGCATACTCCCAACCTACCTCTCTCTTTCCCTAGTAGGGTTGGGGTTCTGGGGAAGTGGAGCTCCAGGACACATTGGTTGGGTTGTCTGATGGCTGAAAAGAGAGTTAACATACAAAGCCAAAAAAATTGTTGAACAATCATGAACTTAAAGGCTGGAATAGTGCAGACGAAGAGTTGGGAGGTATTCTATTTTGTAGATAGCTAGTAGGCATATTTTAGTTATATTCCAAAGGGCCTGTGACTATACTAGTATTTTTTTTTTTTGCCTGAGCCTGAAATCTGATATGCAGGTGGGTCCAAGTTATTGTACGGGGAGATAATGTCATGGCTGGAAAAGGAACAGAAAGCTGGATCAGGGAAGAGAGAAGCTCCCTAATATGGGAAAGGGGTATAAATATTGTTGACTATAAGCCCCATAGATTTGATTTGGTCAGGAGCCCATATTCAGCTTAGGAGCCTATGTGACCTCTGCATCCCTGTAGATCCGAGCTCACATTCTATTGTCATCAGTAGGAGCATTCCCAGCTGCCCCGATATCAAGACCCATCTTCCTCACATGTAGCATAGAGTATGTTGTCCATCCTCCAAAAGGAGGATGGAACATTCTCTACCGTCGCTGATCCAAGTTGAGGTCTAGGTCCTATGGGGGGCCCACAAAGGGGTTTATCTTGTTGTTCCTGGTAGAGATGAGTACTAACAATGTAGAGAGGGATTTATTTGAGGTCCAGGCCCATTATGTCTATTCGGGAATCTCAGGACTCCCCAACTAGGGAGCCAGCTGATGGGTGGCCTGATAGTGACTAAAGAGTCATTGTTAAAGTATGCCAGTCTATTGCCCTTATTCAGCTTTTGCTGTCCTTGCTTTGATAAGGTTAGCTTTGGAATGAGTGAGAAAATTGTAATAGGAAGTAGGTGAGGAGGGTATCTAAGTCAAATTAGATACTATTTCATTAGGAACTTTATACTGACTCACTGCAAACTATTGCGTGCTTTTGCTTTCAGGTATATATTTTGCCCTAATTTATGAATACATGTGAACATATGCTCTATCTCACAGGACCTGGTCTATAGCTAGATTTTGGGACTTTGTTGGGAAGTGAACTTCCTGGAATGAAATTAGAGGATACTATGAAAAGAAAGGTCTCACCCAAGTAATGAGGCTGAAGGGTTGACATTCAGCGGGGAAGCAATTATAGAAGCCAGTCCTTCCACATTCTGCATCCCACAATGACCTTGGTTTCATACTCCCAGAGGGTTAAAGTATAGGAAAGCTATCAGGGGAGGGGAGGGGATAAGGAGATCTGGTCATGGGAATTGTGTGGAGTTGTACCCCTCTTATCCTATGGTTTTGTCAATGTTTCCTTTTTATAAATAAATAAATTTTTAAAAAGAATCTTAGGGTGGAAGGAAACTAAAAAGTCCATTATAGGTACATTTCTAGTAGCCCATGACTATGATAGTTTTGCTTGAGTTTGATAGTTAACATGATGTTGGATAAAAATATTGTCTGAGAAAATAGTATCAGAGTAGAGAAAAGGGCTAGAAAGTTGCATTAGGGCAGAGAGTAGCTACCATTCTTAAAAAAAAATCTATGTAAAAAATTAACTATCTACCTTCATCCACTGAACCCTGGGTCAATATATTTATTTAGCACAAGAGACTGTGTAACCTTTAATCCCTATTGGTTTGACCGCGCAGTTCATGGTCACAGCTGGAACATCACAAACTGAACTCATTTCAGGACCAGTCTTCCTCAAGTGGCAGTGTAGGATACCTCAGCCTCCCTTTGGAGACTGGAGCAGTCCCTTCTATTTCTGCTTTATGGTAAGGGCAAGGCCATGGGTAGGCCCATAAGAGGGCTTATGATGATGTTCCTGATGGAAGTGAGCAGTGGTGGTGTAGAGAAAAATCCATTAGAGGTCTAAGCCCATCGTATTTGTGTGGGAATCTAAGGATTCCCTGACTAGGGCCCAGATATTGAGGTTGTGAGATATTGGCTAAAAGGGCCATTATTAAGTGATCCAATCTCTTGCCCTTATTCAACTCTTGGAGTCCACTCTTTATCTGACAACCTTAGACTTTCTCCCAATTGTTTAAACATTGAGTGTCATTTTTTGAAGCCAAGTAGAATTAGGTTTTTGGGATGTGTCCTTTTTGGGCCTTTCTGATAGATTTCCAAGATAATTTAGTTTAATTCTAATCAATTAGAGAATTTATAATGCCTTCTTTATGCACTTCAACTAGGATTCCATGTTTACTAGGTCTAAACTAATCACCAGGAACTGTTGAGCACTTTGAGTTATATAATTGCCCCTTGCTTATGGATACATGTACACCTGTACCTAGTAGCCCAAACCCTGGCCTATAATCTAGTATTTGTAAGTGTTTTAGGTGATGTGCCATATAACATGGTCATAGATAGTCCCATGTGTTAAGAAAGATCTCACCAGGTTTGAGGAGTTGCAAGGTTGACATCTCAGGCTCGATATCTCTGTTTATATTCCATAATAAGAATTCAGTAACAGCATAATGTAGGATAGAAGCACTAGGAGAGGTTGGGTTGAAGTCAAAAGAGATGATACAATAAGGAATCAGAGAGAATAAATATCAAGAAGTCCATCATTATGTCTTTATCACCACCTCCACCCATTTTGCCACTACTCTCAGTATCCAAATCATACCATCAACACTGCTATTGTCACTACTCATCTTTGTTAAAATTCGTAGGTTCCAGCTGGCTGGGCTAGCTTCACGGCGGGTAACAGAGACGACCAGAGACATACGGCTGGGCAGGGAAGCTGTATTTCTTTATTCAAGAACAATGATTCATAAACTAAACCAAACTAATCACCAAACAGAACTCTGCTGTCTCTTTGCGGAGGCGCAAGCACTCTCTCTTTAACTCTGGAACTCAGGAACCCTCTCCAACTCTTGAACTCTCGCGGGGTTCCTAGGGGCAGGGCCAAGTGGGCCCGCGAAACTAACTGGACTGATCCAATTCTCTCGGCGGGGGAGAACTACCCAATGTAAAGCATACAACAACCACCAGTGTCATTATTACCTTTACTGTTAATTGATTTATCAGCTCATCGAGACATTATTTATGTAGTGCTAAAAACTGTATCTTCATAAGAATTACCTCTATTCAAAGCTCATTAGGGCCTGTCCGAATGTAAAAGATAATATTAAATTTCTAACATGACCGTATACTAGAGCTGAGCAGTGTTGTGGTCCCTCTCCTCTCTCTCTCTCTCTCTCTTCCTACCTTCCCTCCATCTTTCTCTCTCATGCATGTGTGTGTATTTGTATCTCTCTATCATTAAAATAAATTGACTAAATTTAAAAAAGGAATTAAGTTTTTAAAAGAGAGAGAAAGAAAGAAAAAAAGAAAGAGGAAGATGTTGAAAAAGAAATCCTTCTGGTGGCATTTTACTTGTCCCTACTTTGTTTTGCTTTATTTTTCTCCACAGCTTTTATCACTTTCCAACATATACAAGAATTTACTTATTAGAGTCATTCTCCTGCTGTTTGCCCTTTTAAAATATGTAGTGGTTTGTTTGCTTGTTTAGAGAAAGAGAGAGAAACCAGAGCACTGTTCAGCCCTGGCATTATGTGGTGGCAGAGACTGAGCCTATCTGTGGGGTCTTGGGCATACAAATTGGTGCACTAACAGATTGAACTGGCTCCACAGTCTTTATCATCTGTCTTTCTGATCTAGAATAGATGCACTTAGTAGCAAGTAATTTGGGGGGCAGTGAGATAGCTCAACTGGCATTGCACCTGCCTTGCCGTGTGTGTGTGTGTGTGTGTGTGTGTGTGTGTGTGTGAGAGAGAGAGAGAGAGAGAGAGAGAGAGATAGAGAGGGAGAGAGAGAATCTTTACATAGAGCAGTGCAACCAGACATGCATAAGACCTCAGTACACCAAGAAAAAAATGAGCAAGGAATTTGTTTCTCTGTCACTGTGTCCTAAATGCTGAGAATAACTACTGAGACAAGAAGAACTCAATAACATTTGCTGAATCAGTGAATGAATTGAAAGATCCCCTGGGATCCTCAAAACCTTGTGAAATGTCTCTCACGCATGCTGATCTCAACACATTCATTGCTTATTTCTGTGCTCTCTATGTTTCACACACACTATGATATCTAAGCAAATCCCTCTAACACTGGAGCTCCTAGCCTCATTCCTTGATGCATGCTGTCCCTCTTATCTGGCATACTTTTTTGTACACTTTCCCAGGCAAGCTCCAGCTCTGCTTTCAAGTCATCTTCTCCCTTTCAGGGCATGTGCTCATTTTTTATTTTTATTTTTATTTATAAAATGGAAACACTGACAATAACATAGGATAAGAGGAGTACAATTCCACACAATTCCCACAACCAAAACTCCATTTCCTATCCCTTCCCCTGATAACTTTTCTATTCTTTAACTCTCATGAGCTCAGACTTACAGGGATACAGAGGTTATATAGGCTTATGTGTTGGCTATGGGCCCCAGATCAAATCGATGGGGTTTGCAGTTAACAATATTTATATACTTTCCCCATATTTGGGAGGTACTCTTTTCCCTGATCCAGCTTTCTGGCCCTTTTTCCAACTATGACACCATCCCCCTAGGCAATAACTTAGATCACCTGCATATTAGATGTCAGTCTGAGGCAAAAACTAGTTGGGTCATGGGCCCCATGGAATAAATAAAATAAAAGAAACCTACTAGATAAATAATAAAATAGACCTACTAGCCTTTTCCAAAATGGATACCCCAAATCTTCATCTGCAATGTTCCAGCCTTTAGGTTCATGATTAATCAATAATTTGTAGGGTTTTATATGTTAAATCTTTTTCAGCCACCAGGTTCCAGATGCTACCATGATGCCAACCAATGCAGGGAAGACTACCCCACCAATATGTCCTGGAGCCCCACTTCCCCAGAGCTCTGCCCCACTAGGGAAAGAGAGAGAAAAAAGAGTCTGGGAGTGTGGATCAACCTGTCAATGCCCATATTCAGTGGAGAAGCAGTTACAGAAGCCAGATCTTCCACCTTCTGCACCCCATAATGACCCTGGGTTCATGCTCATTTTTGTTTTACAATGGAGGGATGAATTCTATGACTGTGGTTCATTGGAGACAGATTTATCTAAATGGTCATGGTAGACCCAGGTCCCACCACATGGTTGGGTGCAAAATAGGTACACAAAAATACTCTTTCCCTTTGATAAATAGTGAAATTGGAATGAAGAGTTGGAATCTAATGTTAAATCTCCAAACCCAAAGCCTATAAATTAGGATACCACCCTGTGATTTTTCTAAGTTTCTTTAGTTGGCCACTAAAGATAAGATTGGCTACACCTGTGTATGATGAAATCTTGGTTTAAAAAAATTAAAAAATACTGGTTATATCTACAGCTATTCCCATGATCTTCCATTCCTCCCAGATCACCTCCTTCAACACTCCTTTCAGGAAATCATTTCTTGTTCCTGAGTTCAGGGATTATGTACCAGCTAACCCTGGGTCAGGTACCATCTAAAAGGAATGGTCATAGTTGACCTGATATCTACTCTCATGGAGCTTACATGTGAGTATATCATAGTATAGACAATAACAAGAAAGCATAAAATAAAATAAATGCCATAAGGGTGATAGGAATAAGTAAGACATGATAGAGGGCAAAAGGGAGGTGGATGACTACTTTAAATAAGGTCTTTATGTGTCATTCTCTTATCTTTACCTTCTCTACAGCCATTAAAAAAAAAACAAAAAACCTCTTACTCACTTCTCCTTCACAGGCAGCTTTTAAGTCACTCTTTCCTTTGGCTAATCCTTTACGTCAGCACAATAGATGAAACTTTGTGCCCATCAAAAAGAAAAAAGAGCAGAATGAAATAGAATCCCTGCTGGGTCAGAGCCTGCTGTCTGCCTCATGTGTTTTAAGTTTCTTGTCTATTTAACATACCTGTGATAGATGCAAACCAAGAAAATGCTCACTGCAGACATAAAGACCTACAGATGATCAACCCTCTGTTTCCTGGGTTATATGCAAAAAATGTAGAGTTAAGTAAGTCTTTGCCTGCAGTCACAGTGTTCTAGATAACATTTGAGGGTTTTTTCCTAAGAGCATTAAGAGGAGCATAAAATTAATTTATGACTGAATAAATAATTTGTCTGAAATATGACTGATTCTTATTCAAATTCTGTCTGCATAGAGCAAAAGCAACTCACCATTAGGGTAGAAGAAATAGACGAAGTAGACTGAAAGTAGACAGTCCCATCCACTCCCTGTTCACTCAGATTGAAGGTGTGGAGAATGGAGTCCTGGGTTCTGCACTGGTTCTGCACACAACATGTATTGTGACATGGAACTATCTTCATTTCCCTCAACACTTTTTTTCTCTATGTGTAATGAGAAAACTAACTTTATCTTATGTTTCTCAAAAGGTGTTTATGAAGCAGGGAATATTGATTCCCTATGACTTCTCCAATCTTTCTTTGTATCAGTTAACTTGCACAATAAGATCCAGACATTCAAAGTCCTCAGTAACCATCACTAAATATTATGGGTGGATGGATGGATGGATGGATGGATGTAGATCCATCACTTCAAAATGTTTGATATGATTTCCTAAAAACATAATTAGCTCAAAAGAATATAAAAGTGATAATAAAAGGTAGAGAATCTAGAGAGACATCTAACTAAAGTCAAAACGGTGAGGAAGGTTATCTTCTTTCTTCAGGTTGTCTTTCCCATATGAAAAGGTACCAGGGAGATAATGCAGCAGTAAAACACAGGACTTGACTACAGTTTTCCACATTCAATCCTTCATATTACTAATAGCTAGAAATAAGCAGTACTCTGATACACACACACACACACACACACACACACACACACACACCAGGTTTGGCTGCAGTAATAAAGAATTCTGAGATAAAGAATGGGAAAAGGGCTGGGGAGATATCTCAATGCATATGGAAATTACCTCTATGCCTGAGACTCTGAAATTCCATGTTCAATTTCCCAGCACTACTAAAATCCAGAGCTGAGAAGTGCTCTAGTATAATAATAATAATAATAATAACAATAATAATAATAATAATAATTAGCATAAAGAGTGGAATAAAGTGTTGGACATTAGAGATTGAAAAATGGCTTTTTATGGGCTGGGCAGTAGTGTAGTGGGTTAATCACACATGGCACAAAGTGCAAGGACTGGCATAAGGATCCTGGTTGGAGGCCACAGCTCCCCACCCGCGGGGGGGGTCACCCTACAAGCGATAAATCAGGTTTGCAGATGTCTATCTTTCCTCCTCTCTGTCTTCCCCTCCTCTCTCAACTTCTCTCTGTCCTATCCAACAACAGTGACAGCAATAACAACAATAATAATAACAACAACAACAATAAACAACAAGGGCAACAAAAAGAGAAAAAATGGAGTAGTGGATTCATAGAGCAGGCACCCAGCCCCAGTGATAACCCTAGAGACAAAAAAGAAAAATGGCTTATTAGAGGTGTGAAAATTTTTGTGGTTTCTCTCACTGTCTTCCTTCTACCTTTTTCCTTTTCCCTGATCATTATTGCATTGAGTCTGACATCTTCCTGCATAAACTTTAGAGACTAAGCTCTATGTAAATATAACATATCTGGTGACAGTCTCCTAGATCTTTGTGCAGTGCTTTGGTCCCACCTCATTCTGCAAAGCAGAAGAGGATGAAGCACAAAGAGGAAATGAGGTCATCAGAAGCAAAGCCAGAATGGAAATTGTGACAAAAATATAAGATGTTTATTTCAAGCCTAATGAGGCAAACCACACTTTGGGAAAATGGCAATTACAACTTAACGTTAACAGATTGGAGGTGCCATTGGAGCCACTACACACCCGCAAGCAGTACCACTTCCTGGGTTTATCTTCTCCAGAAGCCACCAGCCCATTGGAGAGCAGGTTCATCAGCAGGTGAGAAGAATCAGGGAAAAGAAATTCCTTCACATCAGGGGCCCTGGTCCTACCCAAATCCTGTGCTTTCCCTGCTTATTTCATCACCTCCTCTTCTTTCTCCATAGTTCTGCACCTCTATAAGGATTTTTCACATGCCACTCATATGCCAATCTCACAGGTTAGATCATATACACAACTATTTAAACATTTCTCTTGACTTATCTTTTTTACTTAAATTATGGTGAAGCTGTGCAACATGCCTACTATACATGAAAACCATAATGTGAAGACAGAAGACACAATGGAATACTATGCAGCTATTAAGAACAATGAACCCACTTTTTCTGACCCATCTTGGATGGAGCTAGAAGGAATTATGTTAAGTGAGCTAAGTCAGAAAGATAATGAGGAGTATGGGATGATCCCACTCATAAACAGAAGCTGAGAAAGAAGAACAGAGATGGAAACTCAAAGCAGGATTTGACTGAATTTGGAGTAGGGCACCAAATTAAAAATGCTGAGTTGAGGGTGAGGGTGGATATTTGCCTTCAAGAGGCAGGGAGGTAGGGTGGGGTAGGGAGGGGAGGGAAGGATGGGATGGGACACAGTCTATTGGTGGTTGAAATTGTGTTTATGTAGACTCAGTGAACTAAAATAAATAGGGATAGGACTGGAGAAAGTAGTTAGGAGTCCTTTGATAGTGAGATGACATTAGAATGTGTGTTGTGGTGGGTGTGTTTAGTCACATATAGAGTTACACCTATGAAATTATGTAGTATTATAAACCAATAATGAATCAAAATTTTAAAACATCAGCATACTATATTGATTCATTTATTCATTTCACAGGTAAAGATTAAATAATTACCATATGCTAGAGACCATTCAAAACACTTTATATACAACAGTAAATGCATCAGGGCAAAAAATTTCTGCCTTCATGGAGCTTACGTTGTAATGGGAAAAACAGTTGAATAATAAACATAAATGAACCAGAAATTTATACAATAAGTTATAAAGTGAGAAATTTTGTGGAATTGAAATTTCTTAATGAGAAGGACAAAACTTCAAGTAATGGGGTGATCAAGGTGAGAATGTGAGATGGAAAGGAAATGAGAGAGATAGAGGTGTCTAGGAATGATGATCCTATGGAGGAAGGAGACCACTGGAGAAGTCCTTGATGAAGGAACAATAAGGAAGACAATTTGGGTGATGTGGAGAATAGTAGAAAAAGAGAAAGATAGGTGACAATCCAGCTGTAAGAATGCTGTACACTAATGGGAAAGCTCGGCTTGACTTTGTGAGAAATGGGGAATCATAAATGGGCTTCAAGGAGGAAATCTTCTCATCTCATTTTTAAAAAATACTTTTCTTTGCTATATTCAGAATAGCTTATTGGAGGTAGAGTGAATGGTCAGTGGGAGAAGCAGGGAAGCTTGTTACTAATAGATTATTAAAATAACCCAGTGGCTGATGCTGGTGGTGGACAGAACACTGGTAGAGGAGGTAGTACTAAATGGCTGTATTCCAGATCTTGTGAGAAGACTCGGTCTGCAAGATGAAATATGTGATAGGAAACAATGATAACAAAATATCAAGATTTTTGGACAATAGTTATCTAGAAGTATTGAGTTGTCATTAACTAGGATGAAAAAGACTGAGTGAGCAGGTTTGTGGGGAAAGGAGTCTTGTTTGGGACAAAATAGGTTTAAGATAATAAATTGGGTATAGCTTATACCCTATGTTATTGGTTACAAATATTTCCATTTCCTCACTTTATTGATATTAGAATTACCTGTAGGACTTGATTTGGCCAATGAGACATAAACAACAGTTTTAAGAACCAATTCATGGTTAACCATATTTTCATTTTCCCTTGCACTATGATCAGTAATGCTCCATCAGCCTGAGTCCTGGAGTGACGATTACATTGTGCAGAGCATGGGAATATGTACCAAGAGTAAGAAATAAGACTTTTTGAAATATGCCACTGAGATTTGAGGTCATTGTTAATAAAACTAAACTGAGTCTTTACGGCCTGATGTAGCACCCTAGTTGGGGTGTCAAATAGGCAACTGGAAATACATGTCTGGAGTTTAAGAGAAGCACAATCTGGAAATATTCATTGAAAATTCATTGGCATAGATGGTACTTAAAACCATAGATTGGGTGAAACCAGAAATATTCAAAGAAAAAGAAGCATAGAAGAACTGGCACAGAAGACCACATGAAAGCAATGCAATAACTAAAGCAACTAGTGGCATAGCTATATGCAAATAATGTCAAAGGACATAAAATATGGTGAGGGTGTGTATAATACAACAAATCCTAAGAGATTTTTCAAAGTTAACCCAATTGCCAAACAATGTGATTATTGCAATAACTATCTATTGTCTTCTTAAACCCTAAGACAACAGGAATCTCCCACTTCCTCTATAGAACCTATGTTTCTCCCAATCCTGGAACCTCTGAGGTAGGGCTCACTTCCCTGCATGCTTCTCTCAACTCAGGCCAAATGATATTGCATCTGCCAATTCCAACCTAATTAATGCAAGGAGCACCATCTCAGCTTACTTCACGTCAGACTGTGTACAGAGATATCAGGCATGAATTACCAACCTTTCACCCTCATCACTCAGGTGAGACCTTTCCTTTCATGATATTCTCTAATTCCATTCCGTGAGGTTCACTTCCTCACTAAGTCCCAAAATCTAGATATAGGCCAGGTCCTGTTAGAGCATATATTTACATGTACCCATAAATTAGGTAAAAAATTATACCTGAAAGTAAAAATACACAATAGTCTGTATTGAGTATCAAGTTCATAATGAAATACCATCCACTTAGAGACCCTCCTCACCTACTCCCTATTACAGTTCTTTCACTCACTCCAAAGCTAACCTTAGCAAAGCAAGGACTGCAAAAGCTGAATAAGGGCAAGAGACTGGCATACTGTAACAATGACTCTTCATTCACTGTCAGGCCATTCCACCAGCTGGGGCCCTAATCGGGGAGTCCTGAGATTCCCAAACAGACTTGATGGGCCTAGAACTCAAATAAATCCCTTTCCCCATTGTTACAGGTAATTTCTATCAGGAACAACATAATAGACCCCTTTGTAGGCCCCCACAGGACCTTGCCCTCAACCTGGATCATCAATGGTAGAGAATGTCCCATCCTCTGAAGGGAGGCTGAAAAACATACTCTACGCTACACCTGAGGAAGATGGGTCAATACTGGGGCAGCATGGAATGTTCCTACTCATGACCATAGAATTTGAGCTCAGATCTAGAGGGATGCAGAGATCACACAGGCTCCTAACCTAATTATGGACTCCAGATCACATCAAATCGATGCGGTTTACAGTCAACAATATTTATACCCTTTTCCAATATTAGGGAGCTACTTGCTTCCCTGATCCAGCTTTCCTGTCCTTTTCCCAGCCATGACATCATCTCCCAGACAATAATTAGGATCCACCTGCATATCTGATTTCAGGCTCAGGCAAAACAACAACAACAACAAAACAAACAAAAAAAACCACTAATATAGCTACAGGATATTTGAAGTATAACTGAAATATTCCTACTAGTTATCACAAAATGGAGGACTGCCCCCAACACTTCATCTGCACTATTCCAGACTTTAGGCGCATGATTGTTCAACAATTTCTTTGGCTTTGTGTGTTAACTCTCTTTTCAACCACCAGGTTCCAGATGCTAACAGGATGCGACCAGACTTACCCAGACAGAGAACCCCACCAATGTGCCTTGGAGCTCTGCTTCCACAGAGCCCTTCCCCACTAAGGAAAGAGAGAGACAGGCTGGGAGTCAACACCCATGTTCAGCAGGGAAGCAATTACAGAAGCCAGACCTTCAACCTTTGGCATCCCATAATGATCCTGGGTCCATACTCCCAGAGGGTTAAAGAATAGGAAAGCTATCATGGGAGGGGATGGTATATGGAGGTCTGGTGGTGGGAACTGTGCGAAGTTGTACCCCTCTTATCCTATGGTTTTGTCAATGTTTCCTTTTTATAAATAAAAAATTTAAAAAAGAAAAGCAAAAAAATTAAAAGAAAGCACTCTAATAATTTGGAGGTTATATATACCTTATGTCCATAGCCACACTATACACATCAGCCAAAATATGGAAGCAACTTATTTGTTCATGGATACATGACTAGATAAAAAATTTGTGGGCTATATTTTAAATGGAACACTATAATTTTAAAAGGTTACATTGTACTGTTTGGCACAAATAGATGGAACTGTGAGTTACTGTGCTAAGTAAAATAAGTGAAGAAATGAAAGACAGGTTGTTTCTCTCATATGTAGAATGTAAATGATTAAAGCAAAAAAAAAAAAAAGAACAAATCTGTCTTTTTAAACTTTGCAAAAAAACTATAGAGATTATAAGAGAGAACACTGGTATAAGAACTTTGGTGATGGGTGCAATGAGTCGTGTGTGTGTGTGTGTGTGTGTGTGTGTGTGTGTGTGTGTGTATGCATGTATGAATATACCAATAATATGTTATAATTTTGTAAACCAATGTATTTTTATTAAAAATATAAACAAAACATAAAATCTAGAATACAATCCTTAATATCTCTCTCTCTCTCCCTCTCCCCCTCACACTCCCTCTCTCTCCTGTCATAATTAAAAGAAGAACCAAGAACTGAGCCCTATCCCAGGACCAGAAAAATAGCTAAGTTGGATAGTGTGAAGCTACTCCATGTGTACAACCCAGGTTTAAACCTGGGCCTACTATACTGAAGGTAATATTTTTGTTTTGTTTCATTAATTTTTTTTTGTTGTTTATAAAGAGGAAACATTGACAAAACCATAGGATAAGAAGGGTACAACTCCAGACAATTCCCACCACCAGAACTCCATATCCCATCCCCTCTTTTGATAGCTTTCCTATTCTTTAACCCTCTGGGAGTATGAACCTAAGGTCATTGTAAGGTTTGGAAGGTGGAAGGTCTGGCTTCTGTAATTGCTTCCCTACTGAATATGGGCATTGATAGGTCAATCCATACTCCCAGTCTGCCTCTTTCTTTCCCTAGTGGGGTGGGATTCTGGAGAATCAGATCTCCAGGACACATTAGTGGGATCGTCTGTCCAGGAAAGTCTGGCTGGCATCATGCTAGCATCTGAAACCTGGTGGGTGAAAACAGAGTTAACATATAAAGCTAAAAAAAGTTGTTGACTATTCATGAACCTAAAGGCTGGAGCAGTGCAGATGAAGAGTTGGGAGGGGAGTCCTCTGTTTTGTAGATAGCCAGTAGGCATATTTTAGTTATATACCAAAGGGCCTGTGGCTATACATTCTCTACCATTCTCTACCATTGTTGATCCAAGTTAAGGGCAGGGTCCTATGGGGATCCACAAAGGGGTCTGTTTTGTTGTTCCTGATATAGATTACTGGTAACAATGGAGAGAGGGCTTTATTCGAGGTCTAGGCCCATCATGTTTGTTTGGGAATGTCAGGACTCCCTGACTAGGGCCCCAGCTGATGTGAAGGTAAGTTTTTTACTATGGTTTCTTTCTGTCTTTCTGTCTTTCTCTCTTCTCCTTCTCCTTCTCATCCTCCTCCTCCTTCTTCTTTCTCTCCCTCTCTCCTTGCTCTTCTCCTCCTCTTTCCTTTTCCTCCTCCTCTTCTTTCTCCTTGTTTTACTTCTTCTATCTCTCTCTCCCTCCCTCCTTCATTTTATCCCTCTCTCCCCCTCCTTTTCCCTAGTAAATTTCAAGTGCTTAGATAGAAGGGAGAACAAAGTTCATATCTGAGATTTGTCCTCTACTCTCTTCTCAGCTCTTCTGATTTGAGGAACAGATAAGTATATGGGTAAGTATTTTGTCTCACACAAGTCAACTGATGTGGGAGGGTTGGGAAGGGTGGCTTGTTCAGACCAGCTTTAGCAGAAACTGTTATCAGCTGAGCTTGATTCAAGATCCACTCAAATAAACAGTCAACATTTCTTTGTGCCCCTGTCAACAGAACCACCCTCAATGCTTCCCTATCATTAGACATCTCTGGCTTGATTCAACCTTTATCATAGCATCCCTGGGCTCTTACCTTGTGTCACTTTCTTTTGCCACTGGGGTCTTTCCCCACAATGCCAAGCCAGAGAACACTGGATTTCCTGTTGTCCTCTTTCTCCATAATCCTTATCTTACTATTTTGTTAACTCATTTTGTATGTTGCCCGACTCCCCAGATAAATGGTAAAATTCATGAGAGTAGATATATTCACAGGATTCTCTGTGAAATTCCCTCTGGCCCTGAGTGCCAGCTACTTCACTGATTCTTAAGAAATATTTGTTTAAAATGAAGGAAAAAAATGAAGTAGGAATTGCACCCAACTTCTTCTTCAACACATTGTGGAAGATTATCATAGCAATGGCCCCAAATGAAGCATAACTCCCTGTATTTTCAACTGTATTAAGTCTCTCTCAATTTGAAGTTTGGGTTTTTCACAACATAACATTAATAAGAATGACCCAAGCATAAACTTGTGGAGACAGGGTTAGGCTACTTTCTGCTATCACCAAGCAAAAAGTCTAGGATAGGAACTGGGCTGTGGTACCTCTGGTAAAGTACACACATTACTATGCACATGAACTTGGATTCAAGCTGCTGGTCACCACCTGGGGGTTAAATTTGACAAGCAGTGAAGCAGTGCTGCAGTTATCTCTCTGTCTCTCACTATCTCCCCTTTCCTCTCAACTTATCTGTTTCTATAAAACAAAGAAAAAGAAAGGAAGATTGGCCACTGGGGGTGGTGGATTCATCCTGCAGGTACCAAACTTCAGTGATAGCCTCAGTGGGAGAAAAAAAAAAAGGTACAGGATAATTTGCTGCTATGGCTAGTACCAATCAGTAGACACTTCATGAAGTCATCTAAGAATGGGGGAGAAAACGTAATGATTATGTAAAAAGATTCTCATACCTGAGGCTTCAAGGTCCCAAATCCTATCCCCTGTACCTGCATAAGCCAGAGCCCAGCAGTGCTCTGAGGGTGGAGGGGGGGGGAGGGGATTCATCTATAGCTACCCCATCCCATGTCACAGGTTGACCTCAGACACAGGTGAGACCCGTATCAAGTAGCTGACATTCAGAATTATGAACAAAGGCTAGTTTTAAGCCACTACATGTACAATATTTTGTTATGCAGCAGGATATAACTGTTTACAGAATGTAACATTTTTTATTGATTTAATAATGATTGATAAGAGGGGTACAATTCCACACAATTCCCACTACCAGAGTTCCATATCCCACCGCCTTCATTGGAAGCTTTCCTAATCTTTATTCCCCTGGGAATATGAACCTAGGATCATTATGGAGTGCAGAAAGTAGAAGATCTGGCTTCTGTAATTTCTTCTCTGCTGAACATGGGTGTTGGCAGATTGATCCATACTTCCAGCCTGTCTCTATATTTCCCTAGTGGGACAGGGATCTGGAGAGGTGGAGTCCTAGGGTACTTTAGTGAGGTCGTCTGTCCAGTGAAGTCAAGTTGTCCTCATGGTAGCATCTGCAACTTGGTGGCTAAAAAAGCATTGATATATAAAGCAGAAAAAAATTGTTTAATAATCAGTAATCTAAAGTTAAGAACATAGCAGGTGAGATTTGGTGTCTCTATTAAGGTATATATTTCCTTAACTTACTGATACATGTGCACATGTGTTATGTCTCATGGGCCCTGGTATATATTGATCCCACTCATAAACAGAAGTTGAGAAAAAAAAAAGACATGGAAAATCAAAGTAGAACTTGACTGGGTTTAGAGTATTTTACCAAGATAAAAAATTCTGGGTAGCAGGGCCGGGCTGTAGAGCAGTGGGTTAAGTGCATGTGTTGTGAAGTGCAAGGACCTGCGTAAGGATCCCGATTCGAACACCCGGCTTCCCACCCCCCGGGAGTCCTTTCTCAGGCAGTGAATTAGGTCTGCAGGTGTCTATCTTTCTCTCCCCCTCTCTGTCTTCCCCTTCTCTCTCCATTTCTCTCTGTCCTATCCAACAAAAATGACATCAATGACAATAATAATAATAACCACAATAATAATACTGCATCTGCTAAGCTCAACCAAATCAATGCAACCAGTACCAACTCAACACATTTCACTTCAGATTGTGTCCAGAGACACCAGGCATGGAATGTCAACCCTTTAGCTCCAGTGCTCTAGTGAGACCATTCCTAGATCATAAGACTCCTCAATTCCATATTGGGTGGTGCACCTCCTAACAAAGCTTCAGAATGTAACATTTTCACTCCCTTCCATCCTGCTGGAACAAGAAATTCCATAAAATACTTCCCTAGACAATAGTACTTTTTTTTTAGAAGCATTCAAACTCGAAGTCCAGAAGATTAGACAAAACCTAAATTTCTCTTTGTGTGTCCTCAACCCTTTAAGTCATTGTGACAGCTAAAACAATTTTTTTCTCAGAATCCACACCCATTGTCTAAGCTGGCCTTAGAAAAAAGGCAGCTGCTTTTTTTAACTAGCTGCATATACATATACACATAGGTATAAGAATATACAAAAAATAGCTATATTCCTCAGAGAATTCTAGAAACCATTGGCAAGGGAGTCTGAAAGTCTGCCCTCCTCCCTCTCCACCCTACCCCCAAAAAAAGGAAAAAAGAAAGAGGCCAGAGGTTTGGGGAGGGGAAAAAAACTTCAGCAGCAGAAACTCTTACCAATGGGCACCAAACTTAAACAGCCTGGGTGGCCTCAGTGGCTCCAGAACTCCCCCTACAGAGGGTACTGCACACTTCTCTCTGTCTCCCTGGTATCTGCTACTCCTTCCTCCCAAGCAGAAATTTATCTGGTTGTATTCACTAGGGAAATCATACTCCAGCATCCTGACCCCCCGGAATTAAAAACCTGGCCTGCCATGTTAGCAAGGGTGAGCAGACGGGACCCGTGTTGCCACCTCAAACACACGTTCCCAGTTCTATCCACCCAGGGGAAGTTATAATTAAGGTGCAGAGCAGATGTGGCCTCATTTTGCACAGGCCACTGATCCCAGAACCTTTGAAGCCAAGCATCTGGGGCCCAACAGGGACAACCTTTTCTTTCCAAGGCTGTTTTTTTCCCAAGCAAGAACCCAAGGTTTGGACTCCAGTCACATACTGAGTGCAAAAGGCTACAGGTGGCTAATGGTCATAACAGGAATTTTATGTCCCTTCCAAGGACCCCCCCCCAAGGTTTTCCTCTCCTCAGACGCTTCCCAGCTCTGCAAAATGATTCTGCACCACCCAGGAAAAATAAAATTATTGTCCTCCTACCTTCCAGACAATCCCCTAGATCAGAGGTCACAGCTCAGAAACATCTGGAGTTCAAAAATAAATCCACACATACATGGACATCTGCTCTATGAAAAAAGAACCAACTAAGAATTAAAAAGCTCTTCAAAATGATGTTAAGAAAACTGGTAAGTTGGGAGTCAGGCTGTAGCACAGCGGGTTAAGCGCAGGTGGCACAAAGCACAAGGATCGGCATAAGGATCCCGGTTCGAGCCCCGGCTCCCCACCTGCAGGGGAGTCGCTTCACAGGTGGTGAAGCAGGTCTGCAGGTGTCTATCTTTCTGTCCTCCTCTCTGTCTTCCCCTCCTCTCTCCATTTCTCTCTGTCCTATCCAACAATGACAACAACAATAATAACTACAACAATAAAACAAGGGCAACAAAAGGGAATAAATAAATGAAGTAAATATAAAAAAAAATTTAAAAAAAGAAAACTGGTAAGTCACATGTTGAAAAATGAAACTAGACCATTGCTTAATACCATACACCAAAATTAACTCAAAATGAATTGAAGATTTGGATATTACATCTGAATGTATAAAATACATAGGAGGAAATATTAGTGAAACATTTTAGAACCTTTAACATCAAAGATGTACTTAGGATGGGCTGGGGAGAGAACATGATGTTTATGCAAAAGACTTTCATGTCTGAGACTCTGAGGTCCCAGGTTCAGTCTCCAGCACCACTATAAGCCAGAGCTAAGCAGTGTTCTACCCTCTATCTTTGTATCTTTCTCTCTCATGAAAAATATATAATAAATAGAATAAAAATAACTTCTAATAAAAGACCCAAAAAAAGTATTTAGAGGCACAAAACCATTATCAAGGAAAACTAAGGAGAGAATAAGTAAATAGGACTACATCAAATTGAAAAGCTTCTTTTCATCAAAATAAACTTTCATGGAGATAAAAAGGTAACATAGTTATCATTTTAAGATATTTGCATAACCATTATGCTATATATCCCTACCCTTCATTAGAAGATATTTGACCATCACATTTCTGGCAAGGGATCAATATCAAAAATATATGAAGAAAACTTGTAATTCAACAACAAAAAGTAAGCAGCCCAATGGCAAAAAAGAAAAAAAAATTAGACAAAAAGATCTTAATCAATAGTTCTATAAAGAAGACACACACATGGCCCACAAACACATGAAAAGATACTCCTCATCAGTAATCATTACAGAAATGCTGAGCAGATGACCTCACCAATGTGACCTGGAGCCCCACTTTCACAGAGCCTTGCCCCACCAGGATAAGAGAGAGATTGGCTGGGAGTATGGATTGACCTGTCAATGCCCATGTTCAGTGTGGAAGCAATTACAGAAGCCAGACCTTCCACTTTCTGCATCCCACAATGATCTTGTGTCCATACTCCCAGAGGGGTAAAGAATAAGAAAGCTACCAAGGGAGAGGATGGGATATGGAGTTCTGGTAGTGGGAACTGTGTGGAGTTGTGTTGGGAAGTTGTGAGCATGTGGTTGAGCTGGGCAGGGCTTGACTTGAGGGAACATCCATCTTCTCCCTGCCCCCCTAAAGCAACCTACATTTCATGCTACTAATGACCAGTCCCTTTATTATTTACATATCAATCTCCTGCCTTGTCTTAAGAATGACTAAAGGTCTCCTTCCTAAGTCCCTGCAGGGTATTGCTAATTGCCTCCAGTTGAATCCCTAGCAAAGGTTGCTAGGGAGGTTCTACCTTGCTAGGGAGGTTCTACCTTTCCAGCCCTCCCATTTTTCTCAGCCCCTTTCCTAACTATGTATGGATTGTGAAGCTACTTCTGGGGCAGGCTTGGATCTTCCAGTGTGGGGGAGGTAAAAGGAGGGGCATGCAGGGGGAGGCAGATGCTAGCCATTGCGGTTTTTGGCTCCATGTGGTTTTAACCAGGTGCCTATACACCTGACTCTGGGGCGCCCACATGAATAAAGATTTGTATTGCTACCTCCATGAAATTCATTCCTGTGTTATCTCTCCCTCCCACGATGCTAGCCTGACAGAGTTGTACCCCTCTTATCCTATGTTTTTTGTCAGTGTTTCCTTTTCATAAATTAAAACTATATAAAAAATTAAAAATAAAACAAAAAATAAAATGTGAATACAAAGAATTTGGAATGCTGATTATAATCTGCCACTTTGACATGGAATTTGAGGCTTGCACTTAGTATGGGGTTGGGTGAGTTTGGTGATCTAAGTCCTACTTCTCCCTGAAAGAAAGAATCTGAGCATATCCTGACCAGCACAGGGCCATGACCTAAACTCCTGGAGCCTGTATAGAATTGGCCGCCAGCATGGGGAAAGATACCTACTGAGTTCTCCAATAAGTTCCCCTCTTCTCATCTTTATAGCATCCATCCTTCACTGAGAACCTCAAATACCTAATACTTTACAGCAGTTTTCAAAGTCACTTCTTATCCTTGCTTTTCTCTGAAACTCACAATAACTTTAGTATTACTAAGCCACATATCCATTGAAGGTTCAGAGAAGATAGATGACCAGTCTAAGGTCATGCATCCATTCAATAGTATATTTGAACTTAAAAAAAAATCAGGTCTACATCAGATACAACTTTCTAACATGTTTCATAACCACCACCTTTTATTTGGGAAGTGACTGCAAATCCCAAAGCAGATTGGATGTAAAACCTTCTACCTTCATCAGCCTGGTTAACCTGCCTGTTATATTGGCAAATCTCCATCCCTACCACATTTTTTTTATTTTTATTTATAAAATGGAAACACAGACAAGACCATAGGATAAGAAGGGTACAATTCCCACCACCAGAACTCGGTATCCATATTCCTGATAGCTTTCCTATTCTTTATCCTTCTGGGAATATGGACCCAGGGTCACTATGGAGTGCAAAAGGTGCAAGGTCTGGCTTCTGTAATTGCTTACCTGCTAAACACGGACATTGACGGGTAGATCCATACTCCCAGTGTGTCTCATCTTTCCCTAGTAGGGCAGGGCTTTGGGGAAGTAGGGCTCTAGGACACATTGGTGGGGTGATCTGCGCAGGGAAGTCAGGCTGTTATCATGGTAGCATCTGGAACCTGGTGGTTGAAAAAAGAGTTAACATGTAAAGCCATACAAATTGTTAACTAATGGTGAACCTAAAGGCTGGAACATTACAGATGAAGATTTGGGGTCTCTGTTTTAGAAATAGCTAGTAGGCTTATTTTAGTTGTATTACAAAGGGTCCTTGACTATACTAGTTTTTGCCTGAGCCTGACGTCTGATATGCAGGTGGACCCATGTTATTGTCTGGAGAGATGATGTCATCGCTGGAAAAAGGGCTAGAAAGCTGGATCAGGGAAGAGAGTGGCTCTAAAATATGGGAAAGGTATATAAAAATGGTGGATTTTAAACCCCATCGACTTGATCTGGGGCCCATATTCAGCTTAGGAGACTATGTAATCTCTGATCCTGTAGGTATGAGCTCTAATTCAGTGGTCATGAGTAGGAATGTTCCAAGATGTCCCAATTTCATGACCCATCTTCCTCAGGTAGTAAGTAGAGTATGTTAACCAACTTCCTTTCAGAAGCTAGGACATTCTCCACTGTTGTTGATCCACATTGAGGGTAAGGTCCTACAGGGGCTCCCCAAAGGGTCCACTATGTTGTTCCTGATGGAGATAATCAGTGACAATGAAGAGAGGGATCTACTAGAGGTCTAGGCCCATCCATCATGTTTGTGTGGGAATCCCAGGACTCCCTTACTAGGGCCCCAGATTGTGGCCTACCCCACTTTTAGGAACTACTCCACTTGGCTTCTCCCCATATATTCAAAGAAACTATATTGTTACAGTAGTACACATACTATTCACCCACAGGTGACTTAATTTAGCAGAGACTAGACCCACAGTGAGCCAAACAGTCTCTGTTTTAAGAATTTGTATTTGTTACTAAAAGAGTTAGAACAGGGCCTCTTTAGAGAGCTATATCATGTGACTTTAGGCTGTGGTTTCCCAGTATATAAAATGGGGAATAGAATCCATAAGGAGAAAGAAAATAGGAGCTGAAGTGCAGATAAAATCAAAGAAACAGAGAGTCCTTCCATAAAGTAGATCCCACGGAAGATGATTATGGCAGTTACAGAGTTAGTCTGGTGTTTATGTTTCCTGAAGCTTAGGTGTTTGTCTTTCCTTTGACACTGTGAATATTTCTAGCTCAACCAGTAAACACTCACCACTCTTTTTTTTTTCCTTTTCTTTATTTTTTATCCTTGTGACCTTACTTTCTTTTCAGAAATGGTTCATATGGTATAAATGTTACAATAATTCTAATTTGTTTAGCTCAGAATAGTAGATGGAAAAAATGGCATTATAGATATATGTAGTATTTCCTTGTAGAGCTAATTGCCCTCTAAGAGGATGGTGAATTGTTTATTGGCTGCTTCCTTCATTTGTACCTTAGCTCCATTAGAATGAATACATTTTCACTTCAAGTTGATTCCTAGTGACTAGCATTATGCTTCACACATGATAGGCTCTCAAGACATAATCAACGATTAAAAAAAAAAATCACTAAGTGAATGAATTGGGAAGAAAATCAGTTTGAAGTCAAATGTTTCTAATGACCTATTTTTAATGAACTATAGAAATGATCCCTGAAAGTATAGTCTTAGGAGGCCCAGTTTAAAAAAAAATTATTATGTTTATTTATTGGATAGAGACAACCAGAAATCAAGAGGTAAGGGGATACAGAGAGGGAGAGAGACAGAGAGACACCTGCAGTCCTGCTTCAAAATGCAGGTTTCAGACATACAGCATTGTCACTTAATATCTGTGTTACATTATGATCTCCATCATAAGTCTAGTTTTCATCCACCACAAACATCTGAACCACTTACCTGATCTTCCCACTTTTACTACAGCCCAACTATTACTTCATTTTAAAGAGAGAGAAATTAAATCCCAAAGTTGTTGGCAGAGAAACTACAATGGGTTTGTGTTGTTAAAATTCGGTGGCTCCATCTGGCCAGGCTAGCTTCACGGGCGGGTAACAGAGACGACCAGAGACGTACGGCTGGGCAGGGAAGCTATATTTCTTTATTCAGGAACAACGATTCATAAACTAAACCAAACTAATCATCAAACAGAACTCTGTTGCCTCTTTCCCCCACGACGGCGCCAAGCACTCTCCAACTCTCCAACTCTGGAACTCTGGAACCCTCTCGGGGTTCCTTGGGGCGGGGCCAAGCGGGCCCGCGAAATTAGCAGGACTGATCCAATTTTCTTGGCGAGGGAGAGCTAGAACAACCCAATGTAAAGCATACAACAATTCCCCCTTTTCTTTTTAACTAAATGACTACAGTATCAAGGGTGTGTGGTGAACAGAAACCTATATAGTACAGGCATGTTTAAAAAAAGAAACTGGCACAAACATGGAGAAACATGTAAGCAAGTAACAAGAACCAGTGTGCTGCCAAGGGAAGGCCTGAGGGGGCCTTTTTTTTTGCCTCTGTGGGCAAAACTTTATCAGCTTAAAAAAAAACATTTCTTGTCTCTGGGGGACGTACTTGCCTCGACAGGCATTTGCATGGGGGTGGGGAATGGCCTAGAGTCCCAAAGGCAGCTGGCTGCAATTTACTTATTATGAAACAAAACTTGTTAGCATAACCATAGCGCAATCTAACATTTATAATAGAGAAGGAATTTGAGACTTTTACATATCAACGTCTTTTTAACCTTTTGTTACACCCATTCAAGATGGAGACACACCCTAGGTGTGCGCAGGAAAGAAAACCTCAGGCATGAGAATAATTAGCATAGCCATTGTGCAATCTACCATTTCTAATAGAGAAGGTAATGGAGAGTTTTACATATCAACAAGTCTATTTAACCTTTTGTTTAGACCAACTTAGTTAAAATATATTGATTGTTCACTAATTTTTACCTCAGACTTTAAATGTATGTTAATTTTATCTTTATGAGAATTACGTTGAAAACCTTTTTCATTTAACTTTGACTAGTAAGAAATTATCCTTAAAGTTACTGTTTACCAAACTTTAAACATACACATAAACATGGTCATTAATGCACAAGGAGAGAAACCTTTGTTACGAAGACATGTCATTTCAAACACGAATTTAGATATGTACTGTCTTAGTTGTTGGGGGGGGTGCATTGTCCAGTGGTGGTCTCTTGGGCAGCTTCACTTCTAGGAATTGCAGGTTGCGATCTCTGTACAAATCTATGCGTACTCCAACTTGTCGGCCTTCAGACCAGACCGGCAGCTGGAGATCTCGTGTGCCCAGTTTCGGCAAGGAGCCCGGGGGTCCGGGAGGTCTGGGATCATTCCAGAATTCATAGCACAAGGGTGGGTGGGCCAGCCTTGTAGAAGGCGCGGGCCGAGGTGCCCAGGGGTGGCGGCCATGATAGGCCACTGCGGCCCTGCCCCATGGCCCTGCCATGTCTGCTGCCCTGTTCGCAGTGGCCGAGCAGTGTGGAGGGATCACGCGTCCAGTGCCCTGCACCACGCGGTGGAGAGCCGGCTCCTGTGGGCTGGCCTGCGTGCTGGCATTGGGCTCCTGCGTGGTGGCATCGGGCTCCTGCGTGTTGGCATCGGGCTCTAGCGTGTTGGCATCAGGCTCTAGCCTGTTGGCATCGGGCTCCTGCATGCTGGTGTCAGGCTCTAGTGTGTTGGTATCGGGCTCATGTGTGCTGGCGTCGGGCTCCTGCGGGCTGCGGGGCTGCGGGCGCGGTGCACGGGGTTGTCTGGGCGCAGCCGGCTGGCTGGCTGTTTAACCAGGTGGAAACAGCAGCTCCGCGCCTCGCCTCCCGCCCGCTGGCTATTCCCACCTCCTCTGGCTGTTTTGAGTGCACCTGAGCGCGTGGAAACCACAGAGTGGTCCAGAGATAAATGTTCCAGAAACAACAAAACAGTCTCGTGAAGAAAGAGCAGAGGCCTTTGGAGGTCTCTTCACAAGCAGAAGAAAAGGCCATAGTACATAGGTAGCCAAATTGTCTTCACTTATCTGAGAGATGCGCAGGTCAGGTCCATGTGGGCGCCATTTGTTGTTAAAATTCAGAGGCTCCAGCTGGCCGGGCTAGCTTCACAGGCGGGTAACAGAGACGACCAGAGACGTACGGCTGGGCAGGGAAGCTATATTTCTTTATTCAGGAACAATGATTCATAAACTAAACCAAACTAATCACCAAACAGAACTCTGTTGCCTCTTTCCCCTGCAACGGCGCCAAGCACTCTCCAACTCTCGAACTCTGGAACTCTGGGACCCTCTCGGGGTTCCTTGGGGCGGGGCCAAGCGGGCCCGTGAAATTAGCAGGACTGATCCAATTTTCTTGGCGGGGGAGAGCTAGAACAACCCAGTGTAAAGCATACAAGAGGTTTGCAGGTGGCTTCAAACTAGAACATAGGCATCTTAAGTCTGTCTAGCTTTGTAGGGAGATGAAATACACGCAGTCACAGTGAGAACTACAATCTCTCTTTCTCTCTGCCTACTATATATCTGAAAAGAAATAGAGAAAAGGCACTGGATCTGTACTCAAATGAGACTTTAAGGCCCAGCTACAGACTCTGCTAGCTTTGTGACTAGACTAGTTACTAGACTGCTGTGAATTGACATAGAAGTAGACAGATGATAGATAAATAGATGGTAGATAGATAGATAGATAGGTATAGAGATGAGAGAGAGAGAGATGAGAAGAGAAAAAAGAAAGAGCAGAGTATTGCTATTGCATGGTCATTGTGCACAGAGCTAGACATCTACCTCAGGGTCCCATATATCGACCACAGAACCTCCAAACCAGTTTTCAAAATGCTTATGATGCAAAGTAAATGGGTGGCTGGGGAGGCAGTTCAGTGATACTGTATAAGATTTTCATGCATGAGGCCCTGGATTTGATGCCCAGCACACATGGTATAGCACTCTCTATAAAAATTCCTCTTATAAAATAAATGCATATCTTTGTTTGGTTTTCATTGTTGTTGTTTTTATTTTTACTTATTTTTATTCAGTTTACTTATTTATTTATTTAAGAAAGGATACATTAACAAAATCATAGGATGGGGGGTACAACTCCACACAATTCCCGCCACCCAATCTCCATATCCCATCCCCTCCCATGATAGCTTTGCCATTCTCTATCCCTCTGGGAGCATGGACCCAGGGTCACTGGGGGTTGCAGAAGGTGTGAGGTCTGGCTTCTGTAATTGTTTCCCCGCTGAAAATGGGCATTGACTTGTCAATCCATACACCCAGTCTGCCTCTCTCTTTCCCTAGTTGGGTGAGTCTCTGGGGAAGAAGGAGCTCCAGGATGCATTGGTGGGGTCTTCAGTCCAGGGAAGCCTGGCTGGCATCCTGATGGCATCTGGAACCTGGTGGCTGAAAAGAGAGTTAACATACAAAGACAAACAAATTGTTGAAGAATCGTGGACCCAAAGGTTGGAATAGTGGAGATAAAGTGTTGGGAGGTACTCACTGCAAACTCTAGTGTACTACTGCTTTCAGGTATATATTTGCCCTAGTTTATGGATACCTGTGAACATATGCTCTTATTTCCTGGAACCTGGTGTATATCTAGGTTTTGGGACTTTGTTAGGAAGTGAACGACCTGGGATGGAATTAGAGAATACTATGAAAGGAAAGGTCTCACCTGAGTGATGAAGCTGAAGGATTGTCATTCCACACCCGAAGTCTCTGGACACAGTCTGAAGTGAAGCATGCTGGGGTGGCACTCGTTGCATTGATTAGGTTGCAATCAGCGGATGCAATATTATTTGATAAGAATTGGGAGAAGCATATGGGAAAGTGGGCTCTACCCTAGTGTCCCGGGACTGGGGGAAGTTTAGGCTCTATAGTGGAAATGTGAGGTTCCTGCTGTTTTAGGGTTCTAGAAGACAATGGATAGTTACTGTTATCATCACATCATTTGGTAATTGGGTTAACTTTGAAAAGTCCCTTTCTTAGACATACAATCAATTTCCTCCCTCTCATATTAATTAAATAGTGATTTATATGACTACAATTTAATAGGTGTGTACATAAACACCATTCACATCACCAAAAGACTGTGTCCCTAGCCACCCACCAACCCCCAACCACACTCCCCGCAGGCCCAGGAAACTGCATGTCCACCCTCCCACTCACCACAGGGTTTTTACTTTGGTGCCCTACTTTCAATTTAGTCAGATCCTGCTTTTAGTTTCCCTTTCTGAACTTCTTTCTCAACTTCTGTTGATGAGTGGGATCATCCCATACTCAACTTTATATTTCTGACTTTGCTCACTTAACATAATTCCTTCTAACTCTGACCAAGATGGGTCAGAGAAGTTGATTTCATTGTTCTTAGTAGCTGCATAGTATTCCACTGTGTATATATACCACAGCTTTCTCAGCCACTCATCTATTGTTGAGCACCTGGGTTGCTTCCAGGTTTTAGCTATTACGAATTGTGCTGCTATGAACATAGGAGTACACACATCTTTTTGGTTGGGTGTTATGGAGTCCCTGTGGTAGATCCCCAGGAGAGGAATTACTGGGTCATATGGAAGGTCCATGTCTAGCCTTGTGAGAGTTCTCCAGACAGCTCTCCACAGAGGCTGGACCAATTTATATTCCCACCAGCAGTGCAAAAGGGTTCCTCTGTTCCCACATCCTCTCCAGCATTTGTTGCTGCTGTCCTTTTTGATGTATGCCATTCTCACAGGGGTGAGGTGGTATATCAATGTTGTCTTTATTTGCATTTCTCTGACAGTCAGCAACCTGGAGCAGTTTTTCAAATGTTTGCTAGCCTTTTGGATCTCCTCTGGAGTGAATGTTCTGTTCATACCCTTTGCCCATTTATGGATGGGGTCATTTGTTTTTTTGGTGCTAAGTTTGCTGAGCTCTTTGTATATTTTGGTGACTAGTCTCTTGTCTGATATATGGCATGTAAAGGTCTTCTCCAATTCTGTGAGGGGTCTCTTTGTTTGTGTGATAGTTTCTTTGGCTGTGCAGAAGCTTTTCAATTTGATATAGTCCCATTTGCTTGTTTCTGCATTAGTCTTCCTTACAATTGGGTTTGTTTCATCAAAGATATCCTTGAGGTTTAGGTGGGAAAGCATTTTACCAGTGTTTTCCTCTAAGTATTTTTATGTTCTGTTGTTCCTCAGTTGTTGTGTTTTGAGTACAAGCAACACTGTACTAAATACCTTTATGACAAATGCAATCACCAATCTCAGAAATTACAGTAGCAACTTAAGCAAGGATTGATGCAGTTTAACCACTACCCACTAGCCAAACAATATTTCCAGTTAGTGAAAAAATAGCAACCAAGTCTAAGTGAAGAAGAAAGAGAAAGGAAAAAAGAGACAACAAGAATAGACAATTATGCAAATCTGCTATCCACTGTATATTCTAGGGGTCACAAGAGGAGAAAGGAAAATAGAACAGAGATACACACATAGAGAGTCCACTCTGAGTCAGATTTCTTCCCCCAAATAATTCACAAATGAGTATCAGTAAATTCAGAAAGCCAAAGAAGGAGGAAGGAAGAAATGAAGATGAGAAAAAAGGAAGAAAAACAAGGGAGAGAAAAGAAAAAAGATAATAAAAATAACTAATAATGGAGCAGTGAAGGGAAAGTTTTTAAATTAATTAATTTATTTTATTTTATTTTTTTAATTAGCTAGGAGGAGGGAGAAGGGAAAACAAGTCCCTCTCACAGTGGATAAGATTCTCAGTCCCCTAGCAATGGAAAATATACTAAGAGTTAATTCTGGTCAACCTAAAGGAGGGGGGGAAAGAGATACACCTTTATATAATATTAATAATAAAATATAGCAGGGTAAAAAAAACCTGTCCCAGATTGCCTCAAACTGCCTGAGCAGAGGCAGCTGATTGTTAAGAAAGTAAAACAAACAAACAAACAAACAAAAAAAGGAGAAAACCACCTCAGGACAGTCTTTCCCTTTTGTAGATCCAACTGGCCATTTAGAAAGAAAGAGGGCCGAGGGTTTCAGAAAGGAATAGACTTGGAATGGAACCCCTGTTGATCCAGAAATCTTGGTAAAGAAAGAAGCTCATCAGGGAAGCCTGCTAGGAGCAGCTCTCTGGCACCCAGGGTCTGATGGGGGGGGGGGGGGTGTGCTTCGGGAATAATAAAAAAAAAGTTCCTTTCTTTTTTCCTCTTTATTCTAACCCAAACTGGGCTATATTCACCCCCTTGGTGTCACAGCTAGGACCCCGAATTCACTGTCCTGCTGAAGGCAAAAAATCCTACCATTTCCAGCAGTTGTTGTCTGAACTCAGACCAGAAGCTACTTCTCAGTCCGCCATCTTGCCTCCACTTCCAGTTTACTTATTTTTAAACAGTTATTGGTACGTGTGGAAAAATATCTCACTTTTCTATAAAATACTCTCATCTCCAGCCTAGGTCCTTTTCCACCATCATGCAGGACATGAGAACCCCCCTTCCCATTCACCCCCAGAGTCCCTTACTTTGCTACAATACACCAAACCCAGTCCAAGTTCTACTTTGTGCTTCCCTTTCTGTTCTTATTTCTCAACTTCTGTCCATGAGTGAAACCATCCGATATTTATCCTAAAATAAATAGAAAATAACTGCTCTGGGTCTTGGGACACATACCTACAAATATTTGCTATGGGCTGTTACTCTGAACCTGTCTGTGTTAAACGCAGAAACTGGTCCAGAGCTGCAGTTTCTCTTACTTTGAATTTGAAAAGCCAGACACTAAAGCTTTCAGTACAAGTGCTCTGGAGTCCAGAAATTAAAGACTATCCAGCAAAGGTTAATTGGATAAATTTATTAGCCAGGAGAAGAGGAATTTCCACTTGGCAATTAAGTTTGCAAATATTATACAACCTTATACAGTGTATTTCTCTGAATTGATGTGTTCTTTTTCATGTAATAATCAATTAGTGGGTGTTCCATTGCTTAATTAGCTCTACATGTAAATTAATCTCTGCATATTGAAATTGCAAGCTCAGTCTTGTAATGTTAGCTTGTTTCTTCAATAAATCAAATTACTGCAGCCGTAGCAAAGGTTCCTGGTTTCGAGAGTCACCAAAAGCCAGCAGGTTCCTTTGGCCACCTATGCGTGGGGGCTTAGGGAGGATTTAGAGTATAATAGCCAGGCTAATTATATTTACCCATAGAGAGAATTCTATGTCAGTTCTCATCTCTGCTCTTAGGTAAAGCTGCCTGTTGAATGATTAAATTCCCTGAGCCATTTAAGTCTCATGGCTGGGCCTCCATATTACTGAGGAATCACAGATAGGTTTCACATTCCCCAGACAGGTGAGCCAGCAGGTGAAACCCATCCTCTGTTTCACTAAGGAGGTTGAAAGGTAAAAGGAAAGGTAAATGCCTGACCAATTCTGATTTACCAACATAAGGGAAATTCCTACTACTCTAGGAAGCATCCTATGATAATATGATAACCTCACTCTGCCCCCCTCCCCGCCTTTTTTATTATTATTATTCCTAAATACCCCTTACCCAGGAAATCCAAACCCTGACTCTCACATGTTACAAATTCTTGTGTAAGCATGTGACGTGAATGCATGCTTTAGACTCGAACAGTCATGGGTCAATTCCCCACTTCACTATCTATCTATCAGTAGATAGTAGGCAAGCCAAGTACTATTCTCAATAATAAAATGAAAGTGATAAAGAGCCAAGTTATGGCACACCTGAGAGTGAGAAAGAAGGCCTTAATAATGGAATAAAAATCACTTCAGTCTTATAAATACAAAAAATGAGAAGGAGGAGGAGGAGAAGAAGAAGATAATGATGTGTTCATGGGACACATACTCAATGGAGTACTACTCAGCAGTTAAAAAAGACTAGATTTACATGTTACCATGTTCAAAGACCCGGTTCAAGCCCCTCAGTCCAAACCTGCAGGAGGGGAAGCTTCACTAGCAGTGAAGAAGGGCTACAGGTGTCTCTTTCTCTCTTCCTTCCTATCTACCCCTTCCCTCTCTGTGTCTCTAATTTCTCTATTCAATAAGTAAACTAATTAAAATATTTTTAAGACTAAATTGTGTCCTTTGGAGCAAAATGAAGGTATAATTATGCTTAGTGAAGTATGGAAGGAAGTTCACTCGTGGAATATAGAGAATTTAAACACATAAATCTGAATAAACACACACACACACACACACACACACACACACACACACACACACACACATATGACCAGGCTGTAGCATAGCAGGCTAAGCGCACATGGTGATAAGCATAAGAACAAGGGTAAGGATCCCAGTTCTAGCACCCCACTCCCCACCTGTAGGGGAGTCACTTGACAAATGTTGAAGCAAGTCTGCAGGTGTCTATCTTTCCCTCCTCCTCTTTGTCCCCCCTCCTATCTCAATTTCTCTCTGTTCTATATGGCAATAACAACAATAAAAATAATAACAACAAAGGCAAAAAAAGTGGGAAAAATGGCTTCCAGGAGCAGTGGATACAAAGTACAAGCACTGATCCCCAGTGATAACTCTGGAACCAAATAAATAAATTATATATATAGTCAACCTATATCTATAACATTGGGATAACTATGGATGGTTACTGCTGGAGTCAGTGTAGAGACACAGAACTTGGTTAAGGGTGTGGTAGGGAATTATACCCCTATTGTCTTATAATCTTGTAATTAACTATTAATCCATCAATAAAAACAAATATGGATCTGACCATCTTCATATGACTCAGCTAGGAGAGAATCCACTTTGGTGCCAGAATCATATGACTGATGTGGACTGTATAATCATGGGCAAAAGTTCTGTGAGGGGGTACTGAGCCTCCCTATAGCTGCAATGATAGTGTCCCCAAACAGGAATTACCTGAGGTCACATCAGAATTCTGCTGGTCCCCTTGGTGACAGAAAAGAGATCTGTCACCCAGTGGGAAGCTGAGCCTCCTGAGACAGAAATACTTCCCAGCCCAGTACACTCAGCACAGCTCTAAGCACATAGTAGGTGCTCAGTGAAAATGCACTTGAAAGGGAGAGGGTGAAAATGAATAAGTGAACAAAGTAATAAGTTAACCCACAAAGAATGAAAATAAAATAGTTATTAAATACATGAATGAAAAAATGAAGAAAGAAGTTGGTATTAATGTGCAAAAGAATAAAGAAATGGGATCCCGGTTTGAGCCCCTGGTTCCGCACCTGCAGGGGAGTCACTTCACAGGCGGTGAAGCAGGTCTGCAAGTGTCTATCTTTCTCTCCTCCTTCTGTCTGACCCTCCTCTCTCCATTTCTCTCTGTCCTATCCAACAACAATGACAAAAATAACAATAATAACTACAACAATAAAAGCTACAAGGGCAACAAAAGGAAAGAAATAAGTAAATGCTTTGAAAAAAATTAAAAAACAAAGAATAAAGAAATGGCCCCAGTCAGCCCTCCTGTAGACAACACTGTTCTCTTTCACCCTTCTCTCTTATAAATCCTTTATTGTTGCTTTTGTTCTTTTGATTATATTCTACTATCTATTATTTCCTTTGCTGAGATGACCAATCTTCTAATTTTGCTTGGGTCAAAGGGTGACCCTAGGATGTTAAACTTCCCATTATACTATCTGACAGCCCCTTGAAAATGAAGATAAGTTAGTCACTTATCAGTTCCATGTGAAAATATTTGTGTTCAGAAATAACAGCAACATCAACAAAAACCCTCTCTGATTTATTCCCACTCCTGCCAGGCCTTAAAGCCAGACCCCCTGCTCTGTTCCATGCTCCATTGTTGACACTATGGTCTATTTACATAATCATTGTTTTTCCTGAAAGATCCCCACCACGTTATTCCCTCAGGGTATTGATAATTCAGTTAAAACCATTGCAACAGTTGCTAAGGATGCTTCCACCTTCCTAGCATGACTTTTGCCTCTCTCCACTCCTTTTCCTAGCCATTTCTGTTTCCGACTTGCCACATCCAGTTTTACCCTATAAAGCCCGCTGCTATGCCGGTTTCACTCTCTTTCTCTTCCACATCCCAACCTAGAGAAGACCTGGAGAAGGGATGGCATGCATAGTAGGAGGTGGCCATTTTGCTAGCCCCACATTGGGCACCAAAATGCTGGGATAGTGTCACTGGAAAGAGAGACGAGGAACTCGTGGCAGTGTGGTGATACAATTCTTTATTGATGTGGACACCCCAAAGTCAACTGTGAGCACTGCGGGTTTAGGCCATGTAGTGCCAGCAAAATGGCTGCCTCCTGCTATGCACACCAGCCCTTCTCCAGGTCAGGATGTGGAAGAGGAGAGCAAAACCAGAACAGCAGCAGCCTTTATAGGGTAAAAACCAGAAGTGGCAAGTCAGAAATGGAAATGGCTAGGAAAGGGGGTGGAGAGAGGCAAAAGGCATGCTGGGAAGGTGGATGCATCCTTAGCAACTGTTGTGACGGTTTTAACTGAATTAGCAATACCCTGAGGGGATAACGTGTTACGGATCGTTCAGGCAAAACAATGATTATGTGAATAGACTATAGTGTGAGCAATGGAGCATGGAGTAGAGTGTGGGGGGTGGGCTGGCTTTAAGGCCTGACACACTCCAGCTATGATTCCCTCAAATCTTTTCTTACAGTATACTAAGTGCTCAAGAACTATTTGCTACTAATATATTATAGTTTGTGTGACTATATTCAATTTGACCATATCAAACCTACTCCAAAGGTCTCCTTCTACCCTCTGCACCCACAACTCAGCAAAGCACATAGCAGAGAGAGAGAGAGAGAGAGTGTGTGTGTGTGTGCGTGTGATGATGATGATTGCATTACTGTGTTCCTGCTGTGTCCCAGCTACTGTGCTAGGCTGAAACTCAACAGTTTGGGCGTAAATACTGAACAAATGTACACTGAGTTAAAACACATCTGTGTTACAATAAAAGCTAAGGAAATAGAGGTCGCCGTGGGTGAGCATAAAAGGGTGTCCTAACTTGGTCTGGGGAAGCAAATCAGGCCTCACTGAGGAAGCCATATGTCAATTAAAACTCCTAGGGCTGTGGGAGTACAGGAGGTGAGGGAAGGTAGACTTTCCACTTTGGGAGTTAAAAGCAGCTCTGTGGATTTCAATTGTTCCTTGGGCTTTTAAGATTAATGAACCAGAACATCTGGTTATTTAAGTGAAGCCAGTAGGAAAGACTGCGAAATTAAAGATGTTCTTAGAACAGACTTAATTAGGGCCTACTCAGCTGGCCTGTGAGAATCACCATGTACAAGTGGTTAACTTGAGTAATGGTGACCATGAAAATAAACTAGATCCCAACACTTGACTTTAATAAGGATTGTCCAGCTTCCTTAGAGTGATCCTGGAAGTTGGCAGGGGGAGAGAGAAGAAAAAAAAAAGTCTAACAAAGAGGAGACTACAATAACTGGAAAGAGACAAAAGGCTGATTTACTCAATGATGGCCATTTTGACCAATTCCAGGCCACCTAATCACTAGGTATTCTAGTCAGGTAATCCTTGGATTTCTCCATAGATACTATGAACATAGACAACTAAGGGAGTCCACTGTTGCCATCACTGAAATAAAATTCATGGCATATATGCTCAGCAGTTAAAAAAAAAAAAGACTATAATGTGTCCTTTGGGATTAAATGGATGAGACTGAGAGTGGTTAATAAAGAAGTAAATAAAGAAGGAAATGAAGGACTGCAGGGTGATTTCACTCATATGTGGACTATAGAGACTTGAAACAAGAGGCTAGGTGGTGGAGCATCTGCTTGAAAGCACAAGTTACAATGCACAAGGATCCAGGATCAAGCTCCCAGTCCCCACCTGCAGGAGGAAAGCTTCACAAGCAGTGCTTCAGGTGTCTCTCTGTCTCTCATCCTATCTTCCCTCCCTCTCAATTCCTGGCTATCTCTATCTAATAAGTAAATAAAGATAAAAATTTTTAAAGAATTTTTAAAAATAAGAGAAATAACTGAAACAAATGAATATGAAATAAGAAGAAAAAATACGTATGTAGTCAACCCGTATCTATGACCTTAGTTCTGAGAATTATGGTGATTACCACTGAAGGTGCGTGGGGAGCACAGAACTTTGATGGTGGGAATGATGTGAACTTATACCCCTAGTGCCCTATAATCTTGTAAATCACGAATAAAAATATATATTTAAAAAAGGAAAAAGTCTGAGATTCAGGATCAGAGGTCCTAGAGTCAGTACCTAGTTTTATAGCTGAAGTATCTCAGTGGTAGAGTACAGGACTTGCACACATGAGGTTCCAGGCTCCATTACCAACATTGTATATATCAGAGTTAAAAAGTCCTTAATGACACTCTCCCTATCTATCTCTGTCTCTCATCTATCATCTATCTATCTATCTATCTATCATCCATCTATCTCTCTTTCATTAGAAAAAAAATAACACATGGAAGCTGGCTTCTGTCAGAGCTAGGGCTCAGGGAAAGAGGTTGGGAAAAAGCCAGACAGAAGTATGTCTTTAAAGTGACATCCCTTTACTTTCACATTTATTTTCTGGAAATGAGCCCTAAGCTCAGAACCTTCCTCACCAGATGGCACCATTGGAGAGGTATCATCTTGTGATGCATTCCCAAATTTTCACCTCTCATTAATTTCTCTCACTATTTTTTTCCTTTATTACCATCAGAGTTATGATTGGGGCTTGGTATCTGCATAGCTCCATACTTTCCACTGTCCATCTTTTTTTCTTTTTCTTTCCTTCTTTCTTTCTTCCTCTCTCTCTTTCTCTTTCTTTTGTTTATATAGAAGGTAAAAGTCAGAGAAACAAAGAAAGAGATATCTGTAGCACTGATCCACTGATCATGAAACTTCCTCTCTATAGGAAGGGGCCTGATACCTTATTGAACCTTAATTTTTTTTCTGTTGCTATTTTGCTTTTATTTACTTATTTTTTGTATCACTGCATTATGTCAGTATATAGGCTTAACTTGTATACTTATGAAATCAACATGTGTGACCCCTTTGTCCTGATTTACAACCCATGTCCCCCTTAAACTCCTTTCACTTCTGGTAACCACAGATCAGTCTTTCTGCCCAAATGTGGGTGTTTTTTAAATTATTTTACTTGGCTCATCTCTATATAACATGTATGAGTGCAATCATATGGTATCTATTCCTCTCTGTCTGACAGAGCCCATTTAAATATATTAGATGCTCAAACCACCATGTTACATTTAACCAAGTTCCATCTCTCTGTATAGCTGAACAGGCATACCCATTAAAAAATAAAAACTCGGGCAGAGGGTAGATAGCATAATGGTTATGCAAAGAGATTCTCATGCCTGAGGCTCCAAAGTCCAAGGTTTAATCCTCTGCACCACCATAAGCCAGAGCTGAGCAGTGCTCTGGTTAAATCAATCTATCAATAATAAAAACTTCTCTGGGCTTTTGTTGGAGGTGGGGTTAATGAGCAGGAAGTTTATCACATTGTGGGTTATTTAGGTACATAAAAACCATGGCAGAAAAATAGGCAAAGGGGGAAAGGCTGGCTAGTCAGGTGAAGTGGAGCCATGAGTCCTAAAGCTTAGTTACCAGTGTTCAGGTACACACACATGTTCAAGTCCTAAGGGAAGCAGCAGAGCAACAGCAGGAACAGAGCCTAGTAGGAGAAGAGCCAAAAAAGGGGCCAAACTGCTACCTGGTGCTTGCTTAAATAGTCTCTTGTACCCATAATCTCTTGTGAGCTTATATAAATTCATCATGTGCCCACTAGCCTGACATCAATCATCATAAGCTAATTATGTTTATATCCTGTAATACATTTTTCTCACCCTGAGCTGTATTCCCAATAAACAGGATTACACTGCTTTCTGCTCTCTGTGTCATCAGTACTACAGGATGGTAAAATCCATGAGGGCAGGAACCAGGTGCCAATGTCAAGCACATAGGAAGTAGTTAATGAAGAATCAATGAACAGACTATCAAAAATCAGTACTGTGTCAGGGGTTGTTGGAGAATGAGTGCTCAGCCTTCCTAGCAGATGTGTGAGAGACAGGGAACTGGACAGCCACAGCAGGTGATGTCTTCACTGTCCTGCTTTCTCAACACATACAAAGCACTATGACTCCGGTCTTGCAAAATGACTGGAAAAGATATCCCCATTTCTGTAGGAGGGTTTATTTTGCCTATGAGTCCCTGTCATAATTTCTGGGATTCTGCCAACTCATCCCTCAGTGTGTATGTATGGGGTGGGGGTCGTGTGGGAAGGGAAGGAGAAAACTTCTAGACAGAGGAAGGAGAAAACTTATACAGGCCACAACAATCCTCTGAAAGGTTTTCACCAGTCAACCAACCAGAGACCTGAGAGTTCACTGTCTGTTGCCTGCTGGCCTGTTTGACAAATTGTTTGCCAGAGAGTCTGGCCAGCAGGAGCTCTGACCTTGGAGAGAGAGCACTATCTGTCTTCATGGAAACACACTGTCATAAGCACATGTCTCAATTTTGCTTGGGAAGGCACTGAGGCTGCTCGGGGAGAAAGCCTTGTATGCAGCTAAGGAGGAAAAATGTGTGGCCCACAGCAAGGGGTACAGAAGCAGCTAAAATTCACCCAGAGTGACCCTGGTGAGCAGAGAGGGGGATTTAGCATGCCTCCCTCTAGTGGCAGCAAGGCCAGCTACTGTCCCTTCTTCCTCAGGGAGCTCAAGGCCCCCTGCTGTCATCTTCCATGGCCAGACTTTCCACTTGATACCAAGGACTAATGGGAAAGGGATCCTTTGAGGACGGTGCATTAGGCATTTGGGTTCCTCACAGCAAACACAGAGGGACCACAGGCCTCTGCCATCCTGAAGGTCAAGAAAGTGATACCCTAAGGCACAGGGTGGATGATAAATTGAGCATCTTCTCAACTGTACTTCTGCAGACCTGGCTGAGCCTTTCCCTTCTGTGATGACAGCTCCAAGGGAGATTTATCTGCCTAGATCTGGGGCTGCTGCTGAAGGAAGAAAGGCATTGACTGAAGCCCAGGGTGTGCTTATTAAAGAGGAGAAAGGACAGGAAGAAGAGCTCTGAGCTCCTGCAGAGCCCCTGTTTGAGTGACACAGGCTAGGGATATTATGGGATGGCTAGGATTGGGCTATTTTGGGATGCATTGGACAAACAGATAATGCTCTGTGGAGAGAAAATAAAAGCCAACAATGACCCCTGAGAAGCTGGTTGTAATACAGTTGACTAAGAAAGGGAGAGGCAGGCTTTGGAAGACCTGAATCTGTGGTTCACAGCTCAGAGACAAACTGTAAAGGCTTCTGTGTCAGAAAGGTGTGATATGGCCCTCCTTGATATCTTTGCACTAGTAGAGGAGGCTAGAGTACATGACCTAATGAAGAGGAAAGGTCTCAGGGGCTGGGTGGTGGTGCACCTGGTTGAGTGGACATGTTTCAGTGCACAATGACCCAGGTTTGAGCCCCCAATCTCCACCTGCAGGGGGAAAGCTTTACAAGTGTTGCAGATATTTCTGTCTCTCTCCCTCTCTATCAAGCTCTTCCCTCTCGAGTTCTAGCTATCTCTATCCAATAAATAAAGGTAATACCAAAAAAAAAAAAGAGGAAAGGTCTCTGTCATGAGGTTTGGGGTGAAGGTGTGTGATCTATGTGGAGACAGAGGGTGGACAAGGCGACCTCTAGTAGAGACTCGTCTGGGATAGCCATGATTTGTCTCCCAATTTCTCCTGGGCATTTGTCATTTGTGTCCTGTTGTAAGTTTGATTATTTGCCAGAGCCATTTTTAGGGCACTAAAAAAACAATGAAGAGCCACAGATCCAGCCCTGACTTTGCAGAAGGGTGACAGTCTGAGTAGTCTTTTGTCATTCAGCTTTCACATTCTATGAGGCAGGGGGCAAGTTCTGTAACCCACAAGCCCCCATCAGTACAAACCAAGTATTCAGCCCTGAGCCCAACCAGAGACAATCTTGACCTCAAATGTTCCACAAAGGCATTCCCAGTCCTAGAGAAGGACCCAGAGAAGCCTGTAGAAGTGAGAATCTTCAGAATTTGCAAAGGGGATACAGATAACTGAAAATAACTGCAAACTCAGTGTCAATGGCACAGCCACCAAATTTTACCTTTGTGGTAGATAAAATCAAAGTGCTTACTCCCAGTGACCTTTCTAGGTATGTGTCTGCTCCATATGCTGTCTATCCTATTTAGTCCCCCTGGCACCCCTACACCCCCCACCCCCACACCTCCCATATCCTTCCAGAACACAGGGAATTCAGACACACAGCTTAACTATCCTCAGTGTGTTTTTTGAAAGTACATCTTAATTCAGTTAGCACTTGACTTTATAGACTGAGGAAAGCAGACAGTTCACTTCAGTGTGGATAACCATCATCTAGCCTGCTGAGGGTCTGAAGAGAACGAAAAGCTGAAGGCAGGAAAAGTTCACTCCCTCTGCCCAACTGCTTGAGCTGGGGCCTCAGACTCCTATTCTTGAACCAGGACTTCCATCATTGGTTTATCTCATTTGAGGACCTGAAATGAAACTCTAACTATGGTTTTAATGAGCCTCCAGCTTGCAAGTGAAAGATCCTGGGACTCTTCAACCTTTGTTGTTGTACAGGAGATATGTCTTGATCCACAGGTTCTGTCTCTCTAGAGAATCCTGTCTAATATAGTGCACAATTCCTTCTAGAGTGAGATTGAGTTGGTCACTTCTACTGTAGCCTGGAAAGTGTTTTCATTGAGAAAATTAGGAATACACTTACCTACCTACTACAAAATTTTAAGATTAGAAGATATTTGGGACAATAGTTAGATAGTCACAAGGAAATGACACTTAGAAGGCAGTCACTTCAATGAGCAGCATTATATGAATTCCACCTATATTATCACAGAAGCCATCAAGTTCTTCTGTCTTCCGTCTGGCTACAGAAATTTGGTGTTTTCTAGCTAACCAATCTTATAAAGTTACTTATGCTGCCAGTGTTCAAAGAATTTAAAAAAAAATAGGGGCTAAGTGGTATCTCACACAGTAGAGTACAAAAGTTATCGTGAACACTAATCACTACTACATCATGAGCAGTGGAGCAGTGCTGCAGGTGTCTCACTTTCTCATTGTATTACTCCCATCCCATCCCTCACCCTCTACCAAAAAGAAAAAGGAAAAAATGGCCACTATAAGCAGTGAAGTCATATGGGAACCAAGCCTAAGTAATAATACTGGTCATATATATGTGTGTGTGTGTTATATTTATATTCCTAATTTTAAGTTATAGTCAAATAAGATTGATGTTTTCAGTTATCAATGAAGTAATTTTATCACTATGAAGAAATGAAAAAATACTAGGTATGCATCCTGCCCATTGGCAAGCATCTGCTATACCAGATTAAGTGTTCTAGAATTTCTGGGTAAATGATAGAGTGACTTTGATTTCTATATTTATGAATTTTTAATATATATATATATATCAGAGGTTCTTGGAGAGGTAGTAGAGGAAAAAGGAAGGGGAAAAATGAAAAAGAAAACAATTAAGGCCAGGCAACTCCTATTTTCTGCAAAAGTGCTTAGATGCATTTTAGAGGAGTTCTAAGTACCCATAAAAGGGCAGAGTTCACAGTGTGAAGATTTAGTGGTAGGTGGATTGAGCTGGAGGAGTGGGAGAACAATGAAGGCTTTTCAGGTGAGACCAGGACTACTTAGCCTCCCAACACTCCCCAGACATTCTCTTTACAACAATAGTTGCTTATTCTGCAAAGCTTCCTCTGCCACTGTCTGACCATGAGCAGTCACTGATGTGCTGAAAGGAAGGTCCTCAGGTCACTCTAATCTATGTACTACACACTGATCAATATCACAGGGAGTTGTGCCCTCCACCCATAAACGTGTAACTCAATCAGTGCTGAGAAGGTGGGGGCAAGACTTGGCCCTGAAAGCTTGCTGTGAACAGCAGAAAATGCAGGTGATTTCATTATACAAGATTGCTTTGTCATATTTCTGCAGAACCAAAGGATAACTAAAATGAACATTAATAATTCAGTACCATGGCCAGGGCTGCAGAACCTTGAGCCTTGATGTTCCCAACCTTGGGCTCCTCTTGAGTTTGATTCTGTATACAGACTAGCCTCCCATGGCCACATGGAACTCAAGAGGACATGGAGACTTTGTGGAAACAGGTTCACCTCCAGTACCTGTCTTATATAGTCAGCTCTCCAGGGTAGTTTCTGGGAGCTCAGGGAATAGGGTATCACTGTTCAGAGTTTGCTCGTTTATTTTGATGCTCTATCCTTCAGAGGCAGCCATAGATCTTTTCTCTATTGGTCCAAGAAACAAGCAGGGGTGAATCCTTTGAAGAAAATGTCTTTTGAAACAGAAAAGAAAATATCTTTCCCATCTGATCATTTTCTCCATTTCACTTTTTTCTTCCTCACTTTCTCCTTCTCTCTTCTCCCTTCTCCCCATTCCCTTCTCCCTCTTCTCCCTCCTCCCTCCTCCCTTCTCTTTCTTCTTTTTCCTTCCCTCTCTTCCTTTCACTCTTGGTTCCTTTTCCTTGTATTTTATATATGTTTTCCCTTTTTCTTTAATAAATTCTAATATACCAAGTTCAATATTGTCCTTCAAAATTTCTATTTCTAGGGGGTAGTAAATTCATGTGTACTGTAGTGTGCCCTACACAAAAGCATATGAATTTCCTATTTTTTGTCAGGACCTGAAGAGCCCCAGACCATGACCTAGTCTAGGTTGGCTCTTCTTTGCAGAGATCATAGGAAGGGAAATCACTGGTCTCAAGGTCATGCAGGAGGGGTTGTCTTCTATCTCCCAGGCTATAGTCTTTTCTGGAACATCTGAGCTCTTTTCTTCAAACTCTTCTGTGCATTTATTCATTTACTGCTTTAATTTTTTATAGTTATTTATTTATTTTTCCTTTTGTTGCCCTTATTGGTTTTTTTTTCATTGTTGTTGTAGTTATTGTTGCTGCTGTTGATGTCATCATTGTTATATAGGACAGAGAGAAATGGAGAGAGGAGGGGAAGACAGAGTGGGATAGAGAAAGATAGACACCTGTAGCCCTGCTTTACCACCTGTGATACTGCTTTATTTATTTCCTCATTCAGCACATATTCACTGCCATCTTGAACACTAAATTTACAATAGATGAACTGGCTATACCCTGCCATCCTGGAATCATGTTTTTGATGTGAGAGGTCAATTGTGGAGTTGGTGTGAATAGTGTTGGGACAGAGTCCCAGGCCATCTTTTTGGATACCACACAGACACCAGAAAGTTTCCTAGTCAGGTGTCTATCCAGGGGACCCTTCCTTCTGATTTTAGACTATCAACTTGAATCCCAAATTATTATGCAGCAGCTGCTGAGTGACTGGCTGAAGTCAATGTCACCACCTTGAGGTATGCTTTGGCACTTTAGTTAGCAAGACCATCCTCTGTTCTTCCCCTCCAGGAGCAGGATCTGCCCAGAGATCCTTACCTGCTGCCCTCTGAGTTCTAGCCTTGGATACATATAATCAGAAGTTGAAATGAAAAACATGATTTTGCCTCAGCAGTTCAGGAACAAACCTGAGTCCAGGCTAGGAGGCCCAGAGGCCAGCTCTTCATTTCTCAGGATACTCTAACATCCCATTAACTGTATGTATCAAGTATGGGTTACAGCGCTCATATACAGTCTCACTCACTCATTCATCACTCACTCACTCACTCACTTACTCACTCACTCACTCAAGAAGCATCTGTTAAGAGTCTCTAGCATTTTGGGCCTAGAAACCAATGATACACAGACTCTACCTAAAGTGCTCACATTCCTGGGGGCAAGTGACAGCCATCACACTCCCTGTGAGAAGACCACAGCTGGGTATTTTTTTTTCACTGTGCTCCTCACTCTCTCAGGCTTCCACCACCCAAAACCAGCCTCAGTATCCAATATTGCTTTCTAACTCCATTTGAGAATATTTGAGTTATCTTTATTTATTATTATTATTTGCCATCCAGTGTAGTATCCCAAGAATGCAATAAGACCAAGGTTGAGGGTTCATCTGAAATCTCATTTGAGAGACAGTCCCTTCCAAATTTACAGTCATTGCCAAGGCCCAGTTCATGATGGGATACAGAAGTGGGAGGTTTTCTCTTCTGCTGGCTATTAATCAGAAACTGATCTCAGTTCCTAGGCACCTGGACCTCCCCAACATGACTTCTCACTTCACCCAAGTACACAAGCTAAGAAAGCAATAGCAACGTGGAGGTTACTTGGACGCCATAATAACATTCATAACCAGTTAAAGTCACTGTTACTTTCATTGGAATTAGTTTCAGTCCTCTGTGGTGAAATGGAAAGATTATAACAAGGGGAGTTTTGATACAATGAAAAAGCAGGGGGCAATTTTGGAATCTGGGCTCTGTAGTGGCAGAGAAATACTAGTTAGCAAGCTGTGAATTGCTGATAAACCAAATGTGGGTATCCCAGGGTTGTGTGCCCCTATTTGTAGACTAGTAGAGACAGAGAAAAGAGTCAAGGCCATGTAGCTTTTCTCCATTTGTCCCTGTGCCATAACTTTGTTACTAACTCATGAAATGGATCCCCATGATGGTAAGGCTGGCACTATATCTGCATTATCCAACTGTCTCTGTTACCATAACATATGTCCTCTCCTCCTGTGGCCTAAACAACATCATATAATTCTAGTTCCTGTGTATATTGACTTCAAAGTCTGTGGCAGTAATATTAATCAGTTGTCTGTGTCTGCTTCTGAAGTCCCAGGCCCAACACTGTGGGGATTAACCTTGTCACTTACATTTCGGGCACTGCGTCTCCCTGCATTTTCAAAGCCACAGTGTTCTCCTAGGAGAAATTATATAAAGGAACATTTACTTTGTTAAAAGACTTCTGACAGAGACACATCATTATCCATTATTGGCTTAACAAAGGTTTAATAAAGACAACAATGAGAAGATATTAACTCATTTGGTTCATGTTTGAGAACCTGACAAATCTGAGAGGCAGGGCTTTTTTTCAACATCAGCAATAGATCAAATAGGTTTGCATTGAAAATTGGATAACTTGCTGACACCCCAGAATTCTTGTACTCAAGCTAGAAGACATTGAACTTGTTTAAATTAGCATGAAGCACCTCCCCGATCCACCAAGCTCACCACCACCACCCAGACCAGAGCCATCAAAGGCTGAAACATGCTGCACGCAGAGCCTGGAGTCTGTTACATTCCCCTTACCATTCTCGTCCATTTATTTTAAGCAAATTATTCAGCCAAGTTGACAAGCATGAAAAAAACATGACCTACCCTGAGCTTCTGAAAAGAGATTTTCTCCTAAATATGATTCATTGTGCTCTGATCTTTCACTGTATTTTTATCAAATGTTCCATACCAGCTTTAAAAAGGACACTGTCAACTCTGCTGCTTATGGCTGATTTCTTTAACTCTATTGTCAAATGAATCCCTTATCAAACTGCAACAGAAAATTCTAGCCTTCCAGAAGCTCTGGAAAATGCCCAAAAAAACTACCAGTAGTTAAGAGAGAGACATTCAATTACATACATGTATCAAATAGCTTGATATGTCAGACCCCATTCTTAGTGCAATGGTACATACACAAAAGTGAGTATACCATTGCTAACCTCATGGATGTTACATTCTAGGAGGGAAGACAGACTTCAAATACAGAAGTAGCTAGATAAACAAAATAATATTGTACATTATGTTATGAAGTAAACAAAATAAGCTGCTAGCCACTGAGTTACAGATTCTACTGCAATTCCAACCTGGCCTCCCTAGGCAGATGATCTTTATGTTCTGGAATAGCACCACTCCAGAGTCCTACCCTACTAGAGAAAAGCATAGACAGTCTGGATGTATAGACTGACATACCAACATCTATGTCCAGCAGAAAATCAATTACAGAAGCCAAAACTCTCACCTTCTGCACCCCAAAAATAATTTTGGTCCACACTCCTAGATGGAAAAAATGTTAGGGGAAGATGACCAGACAGCTCTGAACCCCAATTCGACCAAGACCCAGAACATTTATGAAAAGAAATGTTTGTTTCTCTACTATCATTGAGAGGGAATAGAATCTGGATAACAATAAAGGAAGTAAGACAATGTTTCTCTTATCTGAGAGGAAGAGGAAAAATGAAGGACACTGAAAGTAGCAATAATTACAGTTGTGACTTAGAAAGGAAGTGAAGGCAGGAGTATAGAAGTGAACTAAAAGTGGAAATATATATATTCCATATCTATCACCTTGGCAGAACTATGGCAGTTTCTACTGCAGGGAGTGATGGACACAAACACTGGTGGTGGGAATGATGTAGAATTATATCCCTACTACCCTTTAATTTTATAAATCACTAGTAAATCATAAATAAAATAAAAGCTACTACAACACATAATGACTACATAGACTGACTTGGAAATGCAGAACATCTTCCAGGGGCAGTGCCATTTGCATGAATTTCTGAGTGAACAGGGGTGAATAAAACACGGTTCTAGGGAAAGAGCATCCTAGTATCAGGAAGACTGACCCTCCACCTTCACTACTGTGGTTGCCACCATTAGGTTGGGTCAAGTTATTGCCATTATAGATTGTCTGGCAAGAAGACTAGGTCTGTCCAGAACCAGGGAGGATTAAAAAGATCTGTAGCAAGGTCCCAGAATGGGGGCTCAATCTTCTATGTAGAAAGCATCAATGATTTTGGTGGAAGGAAACATTCTGCCTTGTTACTGTAACACCACAAGAATCTGAATCAAAGTCTGACATAAAATAAATATCAAGAAGACTTACTTGAATAAGAAAACAGATGGCAAATGGGAGTAAAAAGACTTAGAAGAATACAACTAGCTAGCCAAAAGTTCAAAAGCATAATTCCTAACATGTGGGGACAATGAAGCATGCCATACCTTATTTATTTTTTATTTGTATTAGTGATTTAATAATGATTAACAACATTGTAATGTTATAGGGGTACAATTCCATATAGTTTCCACCACCAGAGTTCCATGTATTATTCCCTCCATTAGAAGCTTCCCTACTCTTTATCCCTCTGGGAGTATGGACCAAAATTCTTTATGGGATGCAGAAGGTGGAAGATCTGGCTTCTGTAATTGCTTCTCCACTGGACTTAGGCATTGACAAGCTTATCCATGCCCCCAGCCTGGTTCTATCTTTCCCTAGTTGGTTAGGACTCCAGAGAGGTGAGGTTCCAGGATATATTGGTGAAGTTGTCTGCCCAAGGCAATCAAAATGGCATAACAGTAGCATCTGCAGCTTAGTGGCTGAAAAGTGCATACCTTACTTTTTTTTTTTTTTGGTAATTAATTTAATTATGATTGCCAAGACCATAGGCTAAGAAGGGTAAATTCCACACAATTCCCACCAGCATAGTTCCACATCCCACCCCCTCTATTGGAAGCTTTCTTCTTCTTTATCCCTTTGAGGAGATGGACCAAAGATATTTATGGGGTACAGAAGGTAGGAGGTCTGGCTTCTGCAAATACTTTCCTGCTGGACCTGGGTGTTGGCAGTTGGATTCATACTCCCAGCCTGTTTCTGTCTTTCCTTAGTGGGTCAGGAACTCTGGAGAGGTAGGTTTCCAGGACACATTTGTGAGGTTATCTGCCCAGGGAAGTCAGATTGACATCATAGTAGCATCTGCAACTTGGTGGTTGAAAAGCAATAATGATTATTTGCTATTATTCATCATTCACTTGTTATCTCAATGTTTTCACTGATTGCTATGGTAAGCTGTATTACCTCTTAATCCTTCCAAAAGAAAGAGGGATGCTGATCCACAGCACCGACCCATCTCACCTGTAATATGATATGAGAAATGTGATAGTATAAATTTGAAAATTTACATGACAAACCCACATCCCACTTTAACCAGGACTCCATCAACACAGAGGAAGACTCTTACTAAATATTCTACTTATTAATGGTCTGTGGTGCACATAGTCTTAATTGGTGATCTTATCACTTTGCTAGTTTCTTTGAACTTCACTTATGTAACCATTTTTCAGTGTATTCATTAAGTACCTACTATGTGCCAGATTCTGTACTAGAGATAAGTCAGTAAACAAAACAGATAAAAATTATAGAACTTCGGGGCTGTATTTCCCCAAGAGTTAATCCTTTGCATGTGGAGCAAAAATAATACAGCAGAGTGACTGTAAGAACAGTAATTCACTCTCCAGGGTCAACTAGGAATACCAAAGGAGACCACCTGGGACTACAACAAGACAGGACTAGAACGACTTCAGAAACCCAACAAATCACTGGTGAGTGCAAACACTCATGGACAGATAGGAGCCTAGGGAGACATTAAGTGGCTGGTAACAGTCCAACAGTTGACCAGTTGAAACATAACCTCCAGTCTGTTTCACCAACAGTTAACCAGTTGAAACACAACCTCCAGTCTGTTTCACCAACAAAAAGACGCTGAAGGGAGGAGAGGACTTACCTGAGACTCACCAAATGCAAATGTGAGTTTCCATTGCTAATTCCCTCAGAATCTGGAGCAGCAGTGGGGAGGCCCTGTGCTAAACCAGGGACACAGAATTAACCAGGAAATTTAGGAGAAGATCTATACATTGGTGGCCTAGCAGTGGGGCTGTGAAAGTCTATTTGCATAACCACGAGATTATCTCTGCCCCACCCTGCTATATCTCTTGGTCAGCAGTCAGTAATTAAACTAAGAAGCCTATTTATAGTTTAAAAGTGCTCAGGCTCCCATTGCCTACAGGAAGAAAAAGAACAAAAGGGTCTTTTCACAGCTTCTGTGCTCCAACTCAGGGACTGAAGTAATATTGAAACAATTGTTAAATTCCACAACTGTGAACTATTTAATTACCTTACTTACACAAGTCAATCCAGGAAATCCAAGTCAATCTCAGTAATTTGAAAAATATTGAGAGAGGGACCTCATAACATATGATATAGAATGGTTAAGCCAACAAGAAGAAATACTGGATAAGTGAACCAGGACAAGAGTCCACCTAAAAGGACCCCAAAGGTTGAACCACAAAATAGTGAGGTCAACATCCAAACACTTGTTAATGAAATAATCACAGGAATGAGTAAACAGTTTGAAAGAACTGTCATCAGAAATGCAGAAACAACAAATGATACTCTGGAATAAAACACTAATTGTATCAAGGTTATTCAGAGACCTGAAAGCTGAAATAGCTGAGCTAAGAATACAACTACCTGAATAAGCTAAAAGAGTATCAGAATAGGGTAACAAAATAGATGAACTCCAGAAAACAGTAGAAGGGAGAGAAAATAGAATAAATGAGGCTGAAGAAAGAATTAGCAAGATTGAGGATGAATTAGAGACAACTAAAAAAAGAAGTAAGATATCTCAAAAAGAGACTAAGAGATACTGAAAACAACAACAGAGACCTATGGGATGACGTCAGAAGAAGTAATATATGCATTATTGGCTTACCAGAGGAAGAAAGAAAGGGAGGAGAAGAAAGCATTCTTCAGGACATAATAGCTGAGAACTTCTCTAATCTAGACAACATCAAAAACATAAAGGTTCAAGAAGCCCAGAGGCTCCCAAACAGAATTAACCAGGACTTAAAGACAACAAGACACATCATATTTAGAATGGCAATAAATAAGGATAAAGAAAGGATCCTGAAGGCTGCAAGAGAAAAACAAAGAGTTATCTACAGAGGAAAACCCATAAAATTAGCAGCAGACTTCTCCACACAAACACTACAGGCCAGAAGAGATTGGCGAGATATGTATCGAGTGTTCAATGGGAAAGGTTTTCAACCAAGATTACTCTATCTGCTAGACTATCATTCAGAGTAGATAGAGGCATAAAAACCTTCTTAGACAAGCAACAGTTGAAAGAATTAAATATCACCAAGCCTGTCCTGAAAGAAGTTCTGAAAGGTCTTCTATAAACAGTCAGACCACCATAAATATACCATATATAAAAACTCTTAAAATCTATAAGAATGGCATTAAAATATTTTCAATATTTGATATCAATAAATGTTAATGGCCTGAATTCACCTATTAAAAGGCACTGAGTAGGAAGATGGATCAGAAAACACAACCCAACAGTATGCTGTCTACAGGAAACCCACCTAGCTCAACAAGACAAACACAGACTCAAAGTGAAAGGAGGGAAAACTATCATACAAGCCAATGGGCCACAAAAGGGGCAGGAACAGCTATTCTCATATTTTGCATGATAGACTTTAAAATAAATAAAATTTAAAAAGATAGGGATGGACATTACTTAATGCTGAGTGTTAATCAATCAAGAGGACTTAGCAAATATTAACATCTATGCACCCAATGAGAAGCCCACATTAATCAAACATCTACTGAAAGAGATACATGAATATATTAACAGCAACACAGTCAAAGTAGGGGACTTCAATACCCCACTCCAACTTGACAGATCATCCAGGCAGAAAATAAAGACATGAGGGAGTTAAGTGAGTAGATAGATAAACTAGAACTATTGGGCATTTTCAGAGTCATTCATCTCAAGAAACTGGAATACACATTTTAGTCAAGTCCACATCAGTCATTCTCAAGGATAGACCAAATGTTATGCCACAAAGACAGCATCAGGAAATCCAAGAACATTGAAATCATCCCAAGCATCTTCTAAGACCACAATGGAATTAAACTAACACTTACAATCAACAAAAGTTTAGTAATAGTCCCAAAATGTGAAAGCTTAGCAGTACACTACTTAACAGCTACTGGGTCAAGGAGGAAATTAAGAAAGAAATCAAAATGTTTTAAGTGTTCAATGAAAATGAAGACACAAGCTATCAAAATATTTGGGACACAGCTAAGGCAGTACTGAGAGGGAAGTTCATAGCATACAAGCACACATTAGGAATCAAGAAAAAGCACAAATAAACAGCCTGATTGAACATCTTAAAGACCTAGAAGAAGAATAACAAAAGAACCCTAAAGCAACCAGGACAGAAATAACTAAAGTTAGCACAGAAATCAATAACATTGAAAATAAAAAAAACATACAAAAGATCAACAAAAATAAATGTTGGTGCTTTGAACGAGAGAACAATATCAACAAACTTTTAGCCAGACTCACAAAACAAAAAAGGGAGAAGACCCAAATAAATCAGATCACAAAGGAAAGAGGAGATATGACAACAGACACCACAGAAATTCAACATATCATGAGAGACTTCTATGGACAACTATATGCCAACAAACTAGAAAACCTGTAAGAAACAGATGATTTCCTAGACACCCATGGACTTCCACAATTAAGTAAAGAGGAACTAGACAACATAACAGGCCCATCACAGGTAATGACATTGAAACAACAATAAAAAACATTCCCAAGAATAAAAGTCCTGGACCAGATGGTTCTACAATAGAATTATACAAAACCTTCAAAGAAGAAATGATACATCTACTTTTAAAAGTCTTCCAGAAGACTGCAGTCACTGGAATACTTCCATCGAGCTTCTATGAAGCCAACACCACTATCAGACAGGGACATAACCAAAAAAGAAAGCTACAGATTGATATCTCTGATGAAAATAGATGCTAAAATATTGAACACAATTATAGCCAACAAGATACAGCAGTATATTAAAAAGTTTGTTCATCATAGCCAAGTGGGGTTTATCCCAGGGATGCAAGGTTGGTTTAATATACGTAAATCAATCAATGTGATCCACCACATTAACAAAAGCAAGACTAAAAACCACATGGTCAAATCAATAGATGCAGAGAAAGTCTTTGACAAAATACAACATCCCTTTATGATCAAAACACTACAAAACATGAGAATAGGTGGAAAATTCCTGAAGATACTACTATATATAGCAAACCTACACCCAACATCATACTCAATGGTGAAAAACTGGAAACATTTCCCCTCAGATCCGGTACTAGATAGGGCTTCCCACATTCACCCTGTACAACATAGTGTTGGAATTTTTTGCCATAGCAATCAGGCAGGAGCATGGAATTAAAGGGATATAGATTTGAAGAGAAGAAGTCAAACTTTCCCTATAGAAAAATCTAAGGAATCCAGCAAGAAGCTTTTGGAAATCATCAGGCAATACAGTAAGGTGTCAGGCTACAAAGTTAACATTCAAAGTCAGTGGCATTCCTCTATGTAAACACTAAGTTAGAAGAAGTTGAAATCCAGAAATCAATTCCTTTTACCATAGCAACAAAAACAATGAAATATCTAGGAGTAAACCTAACCAAAGAAGTGAAAGACTTGTATACTGAAAATTATGAGTTACTGCTCAAGGAAACTGAATTAAGACACAAAGAAGGGGAAAGCTATTCCATGTTCATGGGTTGGAAGAATTAACATCATCAAAATGAATATACTACCCAGAGCCTTCTACAAATTTAATGCTATCCCCATCAAGATCCCAAACACATTTTTAGGAGAATAGAACAATGCTACAAATGCTTATCTGGAACTAAAAAAGACCTAGAAATTCCAAAACAATCTTGAGAAGAAAGAACAGAACTGGAAGCATCACACTCTCAGATCTCAAATTGCATTGTAGGGCAATTGTAATCAAAACTGCTTGGTACTGGAACATGAATAGACACAATGACCAGTGAAATAAATTGAGAGCCCAGAGGTAAGCCTCCACACCTACGGACATCAAATCTTTGACAAAGGTGCCCAGACTATTAAATGGGGAAAGCAGAGTCTCTTCAACAAATCGTGTTGGAAAGAAAAACTGGGTTGAAACATGCAGAAGAATGAAACTGAATCACTATATTTCACCAAATACAAAAGTAAATTTCAAGTGGCTCAAGTACTTTAATGTTAGACCAGAAACTATCAGATACTTGGAGAAAAATATTGGCAGAACTCTTTTCTGCATAAAATTTAAAGATATCTTCAATGAAACGAATCCAATTACAAACAAGACTTAGGCAAGCATAAACCTGTGGGACTACATCAAATTAAAAAGCTTCTGCACAGCAAAAAAACCACTACCCAAACCAAGAGACCCCTCACAGCATGGGAGAAGATCTTTACATGCCATGCATCATACAAGAGGCTAATAACCAAAATATATAAAGAGCTTGCCAAACTCAACAACAAGAAAACCAATGACCCTATCCAGAAATGGGGAGAGGACATGGATAGAAAATTCTCTGCAACAGAGATCAAAAGGCCAAGAAACACATGAAAAAATGCTCCAAGTCTTTGTCAGAGAAATGCAAAGAAAGACAAAAATGAGATACCACTTCACTCCTGGGGAATGTCATACATCAGAAAAGTTAGCAGCAATGAATGCTGGAGAGGTTGTGGGGTCAATGGAACCTTCTTGCACTGCTAGTGGGAATACAAACTGGTTCAACCTCTGTGGAGAACAGTCTGGAGAACTCTCAGAAGGCTAGAAATGGACCTACCCTATGATACTGCAATTCCTCTCCTAGGGATATATCCTAAGGAACCCAACACACCCATCCAAAAATATCTGTGTACATATATGTTCTTAGCAGAAAAATTTGTAATAGCCAAAACCTGGACGCCACTCAGGTGTCCAACAATAGATGAGTGGCTGAGCAAGTTGTGGTATACACAATGGAATACTACTCAGCTATAAAAATGGTGAATTCACCATTTTCAGCCAATCTTGGATGGACCTTGAAAAATTCAAGTTAAGTGAAATAAGTCAGAATCAGAAGGATAAATATGGGATGATCGCACTCTCAGGCAGAAGTTGAAAAACAAGATCAGAAGAGAAAACACAAGTAGAACCTAAACTGGAATTGTTACATTGCAGTAAAGTAAAAGACTCTGGGGTGGGTGCAGGGGGGTCGGATGGGTGGAGAATACAGGTCCAAGAAGGATGATAGAGGACCTAGTGGAGGTTGTATATGGAAAACTGAGTAATGTTATGCATGTACAAACTATTTTATTTACTGGTTAATGTAAAATATTAATTCCCCAATAAAGAAATTAAGAAAAATAAAAGGCTACATGCCATAGAAAAGTACACAGTATGGCAGAGCCAAGATGTTGACTTGCAAGCAACCGCTGGCCTGAGGTCCAGCAAGCAGCAGCTTCTGACTGGGGATTCTCTGTATACCATTCCAGATGCTAGCATGATGCTGACCAGACTTCCCTGGACAGACAACCCCACCAATGTGTCCTGGAGCTCCATTTCCCCAGAGCCCTTCCCCACTATGGAGAGAGATAGACAGGCTGGGAGTATGGATTGACCTGTCAATGCCCATGTTCAGTGGGGAAGCAATTACTGAAGCCAGACCTTCCACCTTCCGCATCCCACAATGATCTTAGGTCTGTACTCCCAGACGTTTAAAGAATAGGAAAGCTATCTGGTGGGGGATGGGATACAGAGTTCTGGTGGTGGGAATAGTGTGAAGTTGTACCTCTCTTATCCTATGGTTTAGTCAGTGTTTTTTTTATAAACAAAAAGTTTTTTAAAAGAAAAGAAAAAAAAAAGAACAGTAATTCACATACATCTTCTACACTTCTACTCACCCATTACATTCAATGACCTGGACTTTCTAAAACATATGTGTATTCTTTCAACCAGAAGAGCGGGGTGAGATCACAAATAGGTACAAAGTGACATCAGAACATTCCACACAGTTATACAGTTATAATAAGACAAAAGTCAGTCTTAGCCAGTGCCTGATCTTCCCCCCCCCCACAGTACACACACACACACACACACACAATGTAAAATAATGATCAACCTGTTCTTTGGCTAAACTTGTTGGTTCCATAGTTGTTGTTGTTTTTTTTAATTATTGGAAGACTCGTCTCTTACTTATAATATCGGCCTGTTTTTTTTTCGTCTTCCCATGATTTTTCAGCCTTAAACTCCACTCACCAGACTTCTCTCTTCCAACTTGTGTCTTCTCTGTGTTGCAACTGGGTGTTACTATCTCCTTTGTTATCTTTTTGTTTTTGCTAGGGTTTTCTTTTTTTGCCACCAGGGCTATTCCTGGGTTTCTGTGCCTATATGATTGCTCCATTCCAGTTAGATCTTTCTGCAGTTTCAGATAAGATGTGAGAGACAGACAGAGAGAACAAGAAGAGAGAGAGAGAGAGATGAGACCGCAGTACCTTTCTACTACTCGTGAAGTTTTTCCCATGAATGTATTTCCACATGGTGACTAGGGATTCAGATCCAAGTACTTCAGTATGGTAAAATGTGAACTGTATTTTGGAGTCTAATAGCAAGAAAGAAGGGTTTCTTCCTCTATTGGGTAGAGGAAGAAAAGTGTTATATAGCTAGAAAAAAACATCAGCTCTCCTGCAAAGTAAAATTAAGGACATAGGACTAGAACAATATGGTCAGAACTTTCTCTTTGAGAATCTAATTCTTGGTGAAGCTATTTTTCATGGAGGCCAGGTAAAAATTCCCTGTTTACTACTGAGCCAGACAGTGTGCATTCTCATTGCATTTGATGTCTGTCCCTTTCCTGAAGACCTCACATCTAGCTGTGTGAGAGAGGAAACTCCTGCCACTCATAAATCATTGGTTTTCATGCCATGGCAACTACACTGGTCTTTGCATCTCAAGCAACTCAAATAGCCTGTGTCTATATATCTAAGATATGCCCAAGATACATATCTGTAATCCTAAAAAAAAAAATCTTTATCTAAAGCTACCATAACTATCTAACCAAATAGTCTTAAAATAAGTGACTAAATCATTCTGGGCGTCATTTCCCTTACCATAAAATGGGAATAAGGGAATAATCATACTTATATTGTTCAAGTTCTTAAATGTACGTGGAAATCTCTTTGTTGTCCCTGGTACTCTAAAGGAATGGAATTGGTGGCTCTCCACTCTGGTCACTCATTAGAGTAACCCAGGGAGCTTTTATAAAATAAAATATTGATGCCTAGGTCTAGAACTTATACCCACGAAATTTAAGTCTTTGGGAGGGAGGCCCTGGGCATCAGTACTTTTTTAAAAATGCCCTTGACAATTCTAATTTGCAGCTAGGAGAAACAAGCCAATTCACTAGTTAAATAGTGGCTATTACGGTTGTTGTGGTGTTGTGGTTGCTATTCTTAATATGCAGTGTCCAGGTGAAAACACAAAGGTGTGAGACCACTAAAAAAAAAAAAAGACTTGCCTATGTGGAAATAGTGGAGTACTTGTAATTCTCAGCCAAACCCTGATCATCTTTCAGAGGGAGTTAAACGAACCTCTAAAGTCCATAGCCCAGGGCACAGTGACTTAGGTAAAAGGTAGCTAATAAAAAATTTTAGGGATAATTGGCAAATTGGTTCTTCATAAGAGAGAAGTAATATGAATTAAGCACCATGAGTTACTGGCCCTGGGCTCTGGGCATATGTCATATCTGCATGAATGAATAGGTCCCAGAGATGCTGACCCCTCCCTGGGTGACCCTATAATAGTGCTCCACAGCTGAGTTGAGCAGTTGAAGGTACTTAAAGAGTGAAGCCTAATTGGCAAATTTGAATTCCAAATCCATTGCTGTTTGATCTGGAGAGGTGGGAGTGAGGATCTTGGCACCCACACAAACCCAGCAGGCAACTGGAGGAGTGAATCCCAGGAAATAAAACAGGCTCATGTTCCATTTGAGGTCTTATTGGAACAAGCTGCCCACTCTGTATCATCAATGCCTTGTAGTACGATTTATGACATCAGTGTCTTCAAAGGCAATTAGAATAAAAAAGGAAGAAAAATAATTTAAGGTAGCAATCGCCTTTCCGTGTGTCCCATGAGCTCTAAACTAGTTGGAGCTCTCATTATTTCATTAGCTAGGCTCGTTCCTCAATGGCAACTGGGTTCATGAGCATTTGATTTAAACTGCAATTAAAATCCCCAATCATAGAAATACGTTTTCAGAAGATAATTGGCTGCATCATGCGAGCTTGTTGGCCTGATAGCTGCCTCTAATTGTTGCCCAATAAATTAAAAGCAAGTGCAAGTAAATACTTCATCAAAAGACACATCAAAGAGAAGGGTGTTGTACTCCCAATGATCAAAGACTCTGACCTCTGCCCTAACCAGGATCTTGCTTTTCCTAAGAACCACAAATCCATCACTCTTATCTAAAATACAGATGGAATGGAAGGGCACTTTCATTGCTTTGCATTTATTAAAATGAAGAGCTCTTGGGGTGGGCATGAGTGTGTTTCTGTCTTGATTTTTCCTTCTATCCTTTACTTCTTTGTTCTTCCTTACAACAAATCCTTTCAAATGAGACACAGATTTTTTTTTTATTTAAGAAAGTATTAATTAACAAAACCATAGGGTAGGAGGGGTACAATTCCACACAATTCCCACCACCCATTCTCCATATCCCACCCCCTCCCCTGATAGCTTTCCCATTCTCTATCCCTCTGGGAGCATGGACCCAGGGTCATTGTGGGTTGCAGAAGGTAGAAGGCCTGGCTTCTGTAATTGCTTCCCCGCTAAACATGGGCGTTGACTGGTCCATACATACTCCCAGTCTGCCTCTCTCTTTCCCTAGTAGGGTGAATCTCTGGGGAAACTGAGCTCCAGGACACATGGTGGGGTCTTCAATCCAGGGAAGCCTGGCAGGCATCCTGATGACATCTGGAACCTGGTGACTGAAAAGAGAGTTAACATAGGAAGCCAAACAAGTTGTTGAGTAATCATGGACCCAAAGCTTGGAATAGTGGAAAAGAAGTGTTAGGGGGATACTCACTGCAAGCTCTAGTGTACTTCTGCTTTCAAGTATATATTTTGCAGTAGTTTATGGATAGTGTGAACATATGCTCTCTCTCACAGAAACTGGTGTATATCTAGGTTTTGGGACTTTGTTAGAAAGTGAACCACCTGAGATGGAATTAGGGTATACTATGAAAGGAAAGGTCTCACCCGAGTAAAGAAGCTGAAGGGTTGTCATTCCACACGTGAAGTCTCTGGACACAGTCTGAAGTGAAGCATGTTGAGGTGGCAATCGTTGTGTTGGTTAGGTTGTGATTGACAGATGCAATATTATTTGATATGGCTTGGGAGAGACATACAGGAAAGTGGGCCCTATCCAATGGTTCCGGGGCTGGGGGAAGTAGAGGCTCTATAGTGGAGATGTGAGTTTCCTGCTGTCTTAGGGTTCAAAAAGACAATCGACAGTTAATGTTATCATCACATTATTTGGTAATTGGGTTAACTTTGAAAGGTCCTTTTGTTAGGGTTTGCTGTACAGTACCCAGTATCTTGTATATAGCTGTGCTATTGGTTGCTTCTGATCTACTTGGTCTAGGCTTTTGAGAGAGTCTGCATATCAATTACACTGCATATACTGAGAAAAGATTCAGTTTGTGTTTTGAAAAACCTCGAGACATACAATTAGTTTTCCTCCTCTCGTATTAACTAGTGATGTATATGAGTACATTTTACTAGGAGTGTACATAAACACCATTCCCACCACCAAAAGACTGTGACCCATCTCTCCCACCCACTCGCACCCCCCACTGGCCCAGGAAGCTGCATGTCTACCCCTCACCTCAAGGTTATTACTTTGGTGCCCTACTTACAATTTGGTCAGGTCCTGCATTTAGTTTCCCTTTCAGATCTTCTTCCTCAACTTCTGTTGATGAGTGGGATCATCCCATACTCATCTTTATCTTTCTGACTTAGCTCACTTACAAGATTTTTTTTTTGTCTTTCTTCCCATTTTTTCCTTGTACAAGCCCATATATTAACTTGTACTAAAGAAAACCTTTTTCTTATATTTTTGTTGTAGGTGGCTACAAAGCATTGAAACAAAAGATCCACTTCAGGCTATAGCTCCCCACCAGTGGGGGATGGAGAGAAAGGGTGGGGGATGATAATATATCGAAGAAGTATGATTTCTCTTTAGAATTCTTTAAGCAAATTGCATTCTGGTTTAGGGAAACTTCCTTCTCCCTTCTCAGTATATATGGATTGGGAGTTTATAAACTCTCTTTCTCCAGAGGAAGAACCTATCTCCCAGCCTCAATGGTATTTAGTTGTGTGGCTGACTTTGGCCAATAGACTATCAGTGGTAAAACAAAAACAAAACAAGCAAACCGAAAACAAACTAATAAAGGGGCCAAGCAATGATACAGTGGTTGGGCTGCACATAGTGCAGTGCATAAGAGCCCAGATTTAGAGAGATTCCGGAAGATGGTGGAATGAGAAGCTGCTAGAGGATTGAGCTCCGACTATATCTACTGGAAATGGTAGGATTTTTTGCCTTTAGTAGGACAATCAACAAGGGGTCCTAGAGGTAACACCAAGGAGGTTACTATAACTCAATTTGGGTTAGAAAATAGAGTAAAAATAAGGGGAAAAAAATTTTAGTTATTAGTTATTCCTGAAGCGTACCTTATCCCCCTTCCCTCCCCATAACAAGTCCCTGGGGGCCAGAGATCTGCTCCTAGTAGGCTCCCCTGCTGAGCTTCTTTCTTTACCAAGATTCCTGTCCCACCAGGGGGGTGTCATTTATTCTAATTCTATTCCTTTCTGAAACCTTTGGACTTTTTTCTTTCTAAGTAGCCAATTCCAGATAAAATATTCCACCAAGCAGAGTCTTACTAAGACAGGGAAAGACCATCAGAAGTTGTTTTTTTTTTTTTTTTTTTTTTGCTTTATTTTCTCAACAATCAGCTGCCTCTGCTTAGGGGGCCTGAGGCAATCTGGAGCTATGCAAGCTGAAGACAGGACAGGTTTTTTACTCTGTTCTATTTTATTATCAATACAAGATAAACACATATCCTTTTCCCCCTCACCTCTAGGTTGACCAGAATTAATTATTAGTGTATTTTCCACTGCTAGGGGACTGGGTGTCTTATTCACTACTAAAGTAACTTATTTCACCCTTCCTAACACCATTACCCATTCTCCCCCCCCACATAGCTAATTAAATAATGAAAAATAAATAAGTAAATAAAAACTCTTTCTTTTCACTGCTTTTTTATTACTGTTCTTATTCTTTTTTCTCTCTATCTCTTTTTTTTCTTCTTTTTCTCATTCTTGTCATTCTTTCTTCCTTCCTCCTTTGGCTTTCTGAATTCACTGATACACGTTTGGGAATTATTTTGGGGAAGAAATCTAACTCAGAGTGGACTCTTTCTGCGTGTATCTCTGCTCTACTTCCCTTTCTCCTCTAGCTACCCCTAGAATATACAGTGGATAGTAGATTTGCATAACTATCTATTCCTGCTATTCTTGTCTAGTCCTGAGGTGTTTTTTTCTGTGTTTTGTTTGTTTGTTTTACTTTCTTAACAATCAGCTTCCTCTTCTCAGGAGGCTTGAGGCAATCGGGGACAGGTTTTGTATCCTGCTCTATATTATTATTAATATTATATAAAGGTGTATCTCTTTACCCCCCCTCCTTTAGGTTGACCAGAATTAACTCTTAGGGTATCTTTCATTTCTAGGGGACTCCGCGTCTTCTCCATTGCGAGAGGAACTTGTTTCACTACTCCTACTACCTCTACAGACTCTCCCCTTCTCCCTCCTTCTAGCTAATTAAAATAAAATAAAATAGAAATAGAAATAAATTAATCAATTAAAAAATTTCCTTTCACTTCTATTTTATTACAGCCCTTTTTCTTATCTTTTCTCCTTTTTCTCTCTTGTTTCTCTTTTTTATCTTGTCTTCCTTTCTTCCTTCCTTCTTCTTTGGCTTTCTGAATTCAATGATATTCAATTGGGAATAATTTTGAGGAAGAAATCTGACTCAGAGTGGACTCTCTATGTGTGTATCTCTGCTCTACTTCCCTTTCTCCTCTTGCTACCCCTAGAATATACAGTGGACAGCAGATTTGCATAATTGTCTATTCTTGCTGATGTTGGGTAGTATGCCAGCTCCCCCGACTTCTGTCTCTAATCCTGCTTAACTAGCATGCCTGTATGGCATTGGTTTGATCCCACTCAAAGCTGCAGTCTATTTACATAAATCACTAACTAAGCACCACCCTCCCTCCAGGGAATTGGTGGTTCAGTGGTAGAATTCTCACCTGCTCCGCCCCCTCTAATTGTCACACCCTGATTTTCACCAGTCACTTTTCTCTCCACCCTCTCTATGTCACATCCTGTTTACATCCTACTTGGCAGTATATATAAGCATAGGTTTGTGAGTTTTCAGTTTACTTTTAGTTTAGTTTTAGATGGTTTAGATTGTGCTGCATTCTGCATGAATAAAGAGATACTGCATACAGCTCAACCATAAGTCCCTTGTTGTCTGTCACCCACCAGTGAAGCCAGCCTGGTGAAAACAACATAATGTTACCTGCCAGTGAAGCCAGCCCGGCAAAAACAACATGCTATCACTTCTTTCCTCTCTCTTACTTCTTCACTTGGACTTGTTTGCTATTTTTTCACAGACTGGAGACATTGTTTGGCTAGCATGTAGTGGTTAAACTGCTTCCATCCTTGCTTCAGTTGCTATTGTAATTTAGGATCTTGGTGATTACATTTGTCTTAAAGAAATTTAGTACAGTGTTGTTTGAACTCAAAACACAAAAAATGAGGAACAACAGAACATAAAAATAAGAAAAAAATAAATCAAAAAAATTGTTAGACAAAAAACAAATAAAACTGCTACTACAATGAATGAAGACAAGAGCCCAGAAGAAACTACAAAGCAGCCAGAAGTAACCATAGATAAGAAAAGTATGCATGCAATAATAAACTTATTAATCACAGAAATGAAAACAACTTTGGAGGAAAATAATGGCAGTATTAGAGAAACAACAGTTGAGACCCCCAAGGAAAATATTGATTATCTTGAGGTAATTAGAGAACTGAATGCTGAAATAGCTGAACTGAGGAAAGAAGCTGAGGTAAGGAAAATCAGACTAACAGAAACATAAAACATAATTAGTCTGACAGAGGATGAGTTAGAGAAAACTAAGAAAGAGGTTAAAGAGCTCAGAGGGAGATTGAGAGACACTGAAAAAAACAACAGAGACATATGGGATGATCTCAAAAGAAATAACATTCACATAATTGGCCTGCCAGAGGAAGAAAGAGAGGAAGAGGAAGGAAACATTCTAGAGGAAATTATAGAAGAAAACTTCCCAAACCTGAATAACAGAACGGACATCAAAATTCAAGATGCCCAGAGAGTTCCAAACAGAATCAACCGAGACCTGAAAACACCAAGACGCATCATAGTCACAATGAGAAGAAGTAAGGATAAAGAAAGGATCCTAAAGGCTGCAAGATAAAAAAAAAAAGTCATATACAGGGGAAAACCCATAAGACTATCAGCAGAATTCTCCACTCAAACTCTAAAAGCCAGAAGAGAATGGCAAGATATCTATTGAGCCCTGAACGAAAAAGGGTTTCAACCAAGGATGAGTTATCCTGCTAGACTTTCATTCAAAATAGATGGAGGGATCAAAAACTTCTTAGACAAACAACAGTTAAAGGAGGCAACCATCACCAAACCGGCTCTGAAAAAGGTTATAAAAGACCTCTTATAAAAGAGAACATCACTATAATACTTGCAATATATCAGAGCTAATAAAAATGTGTTGGACAATGGTACTACAATACATTAAATCCATAATATCAATAAGTGTCAATGGCTTAAACTCACCCATCAAAAAGCAAAAAGTGGGGGTATGGATCATAAAGCATACCCAACCATATGCTGCTTGCAAGAATCCCATCTGACACAACAAGGTAAATACAGACTTAAAGTGAAAGGATGGAAAACTATCATACAGGCTAACGGACCACAAAAAAAGGCAGGAACAGCCATTCTCATCTCAGACACAATAGATTTTAAGTTAAATAAAGTAATAAAAGATAGGCAAGGACATTACACAATGATTAAAGGATCAACCAGCCAAGAAGACTTAACAATTATTAATATCTATTCACCATATAAGGGACCATCTAAATACATCAAGCACCTACTGAAATAACTTCAAAAATACATCAATAGTAATAAATAATAGTGGGAGACTTTAATAGCCCACTCTCACACTTAGACAGATCAACAAAGCTGATAATCAACAAAGATACAAGAGAATTCAATGAAGAGATTGACAGATTAGACCTCTTGGACATTTTCAGAGTCCTTCACCCCAAAACTGGAATAGACATTCTTTTCAAATCCACACAACACTTACTCAAGGATAGACCACATGTTAGGCCACAAAGACAGTGTCAATAAATTCAAAAACATTGAAATCATCCCAAGTATCTCCTCAACCACAGTGGAGTAAAACTAACATTTAACAACAAACAAAAAAATTATTAAAAGACACAGAATTTGGAAACTAAACAACATACTACTTAAGAAACACTAGGCCAGAGTCACTCAAGCAGGAAATTCAAATGTTCCTGGAAACAAATGAAAATGAAGACACAACCTATCAAAATATTTGGGACTCAGCTAAAGCAGTATTAAGAGGGAAACTTGCAGCCATACAATCACATATTAAACAGCAAGAAAAAGCTCAAATGAATGACCTTAATACACAACTCAAGGACTTAGAGGAAGAGGAACAAAGGAACCCTAAAGCAATCAGAAGGACAGAAATCACTAAAAATTAGAGCAGAAATAAACCTGGCTGGCTGCTTCACCAGGTGGAAACAGCAGCTCCACACCTCGCCTCCTGCCCGCTGTCTCCTCCCGACTCTGCTGGCTTTTCTGAGTGCGCCCGAGTGAGTGGAAACCACAGAGTGGTCCAGAGATAAATGTTCCAGAAACAGCAAAACAGTCTCGTGAAAAAAGAGCAGAGGTCTTTGGAGATCTCTTCACAAGCAGAAGAGAAGGCCATAGTACAAAGGTAGCCAAATTGTCTTCACTTATCTGAGAGATGCGCAGGACAGGTCCACGTGGGCACCATTTGTTGTTAAAATTCGGAGGCTCTACCAGGCCGGGTTCACCAAGATTGGGAACTTCTCCCTGGACCCAGTATACATGGAGTAGGAGGGGTGACCCCATCATTTCGCACATGAGAATCACTCGTGTGGGAAGACCCGGAAGGCTCTACTGGACACTTCCGCCCTTTGGTAGCTAATATCAGCACCAACCTACTGGGCAGGGATCTTCTGGAATGTCTTGATGTTAGGATATCCACAGATGCCTCCGCTGAGTGTAATACTCGCTCCTGCGAGACCAGAACTAATCAGCACCCCCAATACTAAATGCCACTGTTCATAGCCAAACACCCCGCTTAAGCTGGCTTTCTAATGAGCCTGTCTGGATGGAACAGTGGCCTTTACCTAGGGATAAGCTAGAAATTTTAAAAGAGCTCGTCTGAGAGCAGTTGTCCTTGAGACACATTCGTCATTCTGGAAGCCCGTGGAATACTCCTATATTTGTGATTAAAAAGTGCTCCGGAAAATGGCGCCTCCTTCAAGATCTCTGTGCGGTAAATAAAACCATGCAGGTCTGGGGCTCCCCTCAAAGGGGTTTTCCTCTTGCTTCTGCAATTCCCACAGGAATTCCAATCATAGCTATTGATATACAAGATTTTTTTTCTCTATTTGTAAACATTTTGCCTTCTCTGTTCCGTCTATTAATAACGCCAGCCCTGCTGATAGAGTTGAATGGGTGGTGCTACCCCAGGGTATGGCCAATAGTCCTACAATTTGTCAGGAGGCTGTAAAATCTGCCCTTGTCCCATATATTCATAAGGGCCTTAAAGTTTTTCATTATAAAGATGATATTTTAATATGGGGAAAATCAGATACAGATCTCTATGCCTTACATGATTTTCTCATTCCTGCATTAAAGAAAAGCAGCCTCACTGTAGCTCCTGAGAAGATACAGCTACTCCAGATACTCCAGGACATGCACCTTGTTCAACTCTCCCCCTCCTCTCCAGTAAACCTTCTAACCTTCAACTCCACCCCCACAGTAGTAGGGGCATTGTGGCAAGACCATGGGGTTCTCGAGTGGCTTCACACACCAGTAGGAGGAGCTCCAAGACTCCTCACTGAGATAGACACGTTAGCATTCATGGTTCACCAAGGGAGAAATAGGTCTGTGCAAGTCCTAGGGAAAGAACCGGATTTAATTATTCTGCCCTTTTCTCTCACAGATACAGAGTGGCTTATACACCATCATTCCTGCTTTGCCATAAGCTTCGTGGGGTTTCCAGGAAAAATAGATAACCATTTTCCTTCTAATAAATTGATAGCTTCTTTACCTTTTTTGCCTCTATTAGCACCTAAACTTTTCTCTCAGGACCCCATTCCCTCTGCTCCTACTATCTTTACTGATGGCGGGAAAAAGGGAGCTGCTGTCCTTATATATTACCCAAACAAACAATCTACTAAACCTCTCTTTACTGAGCTTCCTGAGAATTCCCCTCAATACAAAGAACTTTATACTGTTTTCCTTGCGTTAAAAGCTGTACCAGAATCCTTCAACCTTTTTTCTGACAGTGTGATACTGTTAACTTACTCCCATGGCTTGCTCATTCTTAGGTGAAAATTGATGACAACCCACTTTCTCCTCTCTTGATTCAAATCACCTCTATGCTCTGTTCTCGAACCCAACCACTGTATATTCAACACCTTCGTTCCCACAGCCCTCTTCTTGGTTCCCTGTCCAAAGGGAATGCTACAGTTGACTGCCTTGCCTCCACAGGAACTTCCCCAGTCTCTGTCTCTGATCCTGCTAATTTTCATTCTCTAACCCATGTTAATCTTAAAGGCCTTCCAGCTCGATTTCCTGTACCACAGTTAAAACATATCCTCACTACATGCTCTTCTTGTGCAAGTCTCATAAAGAGACCTGCTATCCAGACCCTGGGGTTAACCCCTGAGGTTTAAAAGCTAATGCTATTTGGCAAATTGATGTTACCCACATACCAAACTTTGGCAAACAAAAATATGTGTTTGTCTCAATTGATACCTTTTCTAAATTTATGTGGGCTACAGCTCAGACAGGAGAAAGCGCTAAAAAGCTTGTAAGCCATATGCTCTCTTATTTTGCCATTATGGGGGTCCCATTATTTTTGAAAACAGACAATGCAGCTATGTTTACAAGCAAACAATTTAAAGATTTTTGTTCCCTCTGGAATATTAGTCATACCACAGGCATTCCCTACAATCCACAGGGACAAGGCTATGTCGAGAGAGCCCATCAAACTCTGAAGGCTCAACTAAATAAAGATAAAGGAGGAACATGTCCCCCCAATATCCAGCTAGCAAAAGCCTTAACTACGTTAAGTCTCTTTAATATTTACAACTCCTTGGACTTACCCCCTATTATTCTTCACTGGCAAACAACATCAACCCTCCCATCTATTAAGGTCAAATGGAGAGACCCACTTGATAAAATTTGGAAAGGGCCTGACCCATTATTGACCATGGGAAGGGGTTTCACATGCATTTTCCCTCAAAATTTCTCTAAACCTATCTGGGTTCCTGCCCGCCATGTCTGACAATACCTGCAGGATGGCGCTGTTATTCCTGAAGAACAAGAAGTACTACAAGAGGACCAGATGCAGGATACATCCTAGGACCCATAATACGACATGGCAGAACCTACAAAATCTGGCTCACAGAGACCTCTCTCCTACCCTTTCCCTGTATGTCTTATGTTATAACTGGCCAGTTGTTTCTGTGAGTGAGTGTGTTGAATGACAAAAAAAAAAAATTTTTTTTTTTGTATGACCCATCTGCTCGGAGTACTCTAAAAGGTAATTGAATTTATATAAAAATGCTGGACACAGCCAAAGTTTCTGTAGACGTCCAGAAACATTCCAAAATTTTTTTCTTTCTCCCTCTTTTGATTTTTATATATAGTTTTGGTATATATGTAAGTGTTTAGTCTTAAACTGTGTGACTAATGACAGATATAAATTTGTTTTTAAAATAATATGTTTTTATAACAAAAGTTCTTTTTCCTCCAGTGTGTTATAACTAAATGTTTATGGGTATGTCTCAAGTTTGGTAACACTAACTTAACGGTCAGAAGTGTAACCCTACAGCTACACTATTACCAGACAAGGTAAAAATTAATTTGTTAAGGTAACTAACTATTTAGGTACAAGTCTAAATGTTTAATGTGACTATTCATTCTCAAAACTAAAATATATAAATTTTATATACAGGACACCTTTGAAGGGCCCCCAAAGGTGCCCTGTAAACTATCTTGTGGAAATTAATCCACAACAGATCTGGCATCAATCTGGCACTGTAAATGTTAAAATCATTGTCACGAAAATGCGTTAACTCTCTAAGCAATTTGAGTCTGTTTAAAATACATATTTTAGCTAAAATTGGTCTCAAGATCCTGCGGTAGAGAATGCTACAGGAGGTCACATTAGATGACCTTTAAAAAAAATCATAAAGAGATTTTAAACCAATTATAATCATTGAGGTATCAACTATAACAAACCTATAACTTGTTACAAGTTCAAATTAACCATGAGAAGCAGATTGTTTGTGTTTCTTTCACAAGAATCCCGGAAAAACCATCTGAACCCCTGCACACCCTGACGTCACCCACTAGATGGCACGAATACAGTGGTACACCCCCCGAAACCCTAGATGTCACTCAACGCGATCTGAAGAACCTGATACACAGACTCCAAGGACAGAACTTTCTTAATGCCTGCTTGCCGTTCCTGCTTCTGACCTGCCTGTCACATGTTGGTGGTTCCAGCTGGCTATCTACAGAAAAGCAAAATTCCAGCGGCTGACCTCCCTCATGCAGCATCGCATCCCCTGCCAATTCTTCCCCTAGCCATCTACTTCGGACTGAGACTTGTATCGGACTTTCTGACATACCCTATATACAATTTACACAATTTTAAAGCAGCTTATTTCCCTTCACGCTGCTGTTTTTTTATAGACTGATCCTGAGTAATTCATAGACTTTTATAGCCTTGAGGACTATACAATGCCAAATAGCCCCTCTGTTTGGTGGGTCATGCCCTCCTGCCTCCCCTTCATTATGTACCCTTGCCCCTCCCCCACCCCAAGCAGGGAATGTTCCTTTACACACCAATCCTTCCCTTCACACCACACTGGCTTTTACTACTCCCCAACTTGTCCCTTCCTGTTTTGTTATATCACTTAGGTTTATGCCCAAAAGGTTTCTGCTCCATGATAGTCTTTTACAGACTTTGAACATCTTATGCTATTACTAGATAGAAAGATAGAAAAGATGTAGAGATATTGTGAAGAGATGGTTGAGCAGGCTGCGCTTAAACCTATGAGATGAGTCTCTCCAGGTAAGTCTCTCTCTCTAAAGAGGGGTTGAGCACAGGAGGACGCATAAATCTCACAAGGTTGGCAGCCATTTAAGCCTTCCCTCCTCCACAGAAAGTCCTACATCTTACCACCTGAGCACGGCATTCCTTAAAAACATTTAAGCCTGCTCCATTCCATTTTTCTTTACTGTGTCCATTTAGATATAAAGGGATAGGAGGAGATGATGCTGAGGAATTATTCTGATGCTGTCTCCACCCCCAGGTTTTACTACACCCCGCGAAATCCTAGCAGTGCCCCCTTCAACCAATCCTGGCCCCATACGTCACCCCTGGTTGTCGCTCAATAAAAAGCCCCCTCAACCCCCCCTCTCTGGACTCTCAGCTCCCACTTTCTCAGATCTCGCCCCCTTCTCTCTCCCCGTGGTCAGTAATGGGGACGGCCATTGCCGGATGGCTCCACGTGGTCTGAACCAACCCACCCATCCTATAATAAATATTTGTGTACCCCTTTGCTCTGGACGTCCACTCTCGTCTCCACGGTGCAGCCCGATACCAGACCGCTACAACAACAGTCACCAAAATATATAAAGAGCTCAGCAAACTTAGCACCAAAAAAAGCAAATGACCCCATCCAAAAATGGGCACAGGATATGAACAAAACATTCACTACAGAAGAGATCCAAAAGGCTAACAAATATATGGAAAACTGCTCTAGGTCACCGATTGTCAGAGAAATGCAAATTAAGACAACATTGAGATACCACCTCACTCCTATAAGAATGGCATACATCAAAAAGGACAGCAGTAACAAATGCTGGAGAGGTTGTGGGGACAGAGGAACCCTTTTGCATTGCTGGTGGGAATGTAAATTGGTACAGCCTCTGTGGAGAGCAGTCTGAAAAACTCTCACAGCATTTCTGGTGGGAATGTAAATTGGTACAGCCTCTGTGGAGAGCAGTCTGGAAAACTCTCACAAGCCTAGACATGAACCTTCCATATGATCCAGTAATTCCTCTCCTGGAACCTCAAGGACTCCATAACACCCAACCAAAAAGAGGTGTGTATTCCTATGTTCATAGCAGCACAATTCATAATAGCTAAAACCTGGAAGCAACCCAGGTGCCCAACAACAGATGAGTGGCTGAGAAAGCTGTGGTATATATACACAATGGAATACTATACAGCTATCAATAACAATGAACCCACGTTCTCTGACCCATCTTGGACAGAGCTAGAAGGAATTATGTTAAGTGAGCTAAGTTAGAAAGATAAAGATGAGTATGGGATGATCCCACTCATCAACAGAAGTTGAGAAAGAAGATCTGAAAGGGAAACTAAAAGCAGGATCTGACTAAATTGAATGTAGGGCATCAAATTAAAAACCCTGTGGTGAGGGGTAGATATGTGACTTCCTGGGCCTGTGGGGGGTGTGGGTGGGTGGGTGAGATGTGACACAGTCTTTTGGTTGTGGTAACGGTGTTTATGTACACTCCTAGTAAAGTGTAGTTATATAAATCACTAGTTAATTAATATAAGGGGGATAATTAATTGTATGTCTCAAAATTTTTAAAACACAGACTGAGTCTTTTTAATATATAGGCTGTGTAATTGATATGTGTACTCTCTCAAAAGCCTAGACCAAGTAGATCAGAGGCAACCAGTGGCACAGCTATTTATAAGATACTGGGTATTATACAGCAAACCCTAACAAAAGGACTTTTCAAAGTTAACCCAATTACCAATTAATGCGATGATAACATTAACTATCCATTGTCTTTTTGAAACCTAAGACAGCAGGAACCTCACATCTCCACTATAGAGCCTATATTTCTCCCATTTCTGGAACCTTAGGATAGGGCCCACTTTCCCACATGCCTCTCCCAATCCATATCAAATAATATTGCATCAGCCAATCACAACCTAATCAATGCAATGATTGCCTCCTCAATATGCTTCAGCTCAGAATGTGTCCAGAGACTTCAGGTGTGGAATGACAACCCTTCAGCTTCATTACTCGGGTGAGACCTTTCCTTTCATAGCATTCTCTAATTCCATCCCAGGTCGATCACTTTCTAACAAAGTCCCAAAACCTAGATGTAGAGCAGGTTCTGTGAGAGAGAGCATATGTTCACACGTATCTATAAACAAGTGCAAAATATATACCTGAAAGCAGAAGTACACTAGAGTTTGCAGAGAGTACCCCCCCAACACTTCCTCTCCACTATTCCAAGCTTTGGGTCCATGATTGCTCAACAATTTGTTTGGCTTTGTATGTTAACTCTCTTTTCAGTCACCAGGTTCCAGATGCCATCAGGATGCCGGCCAGGCTTCCCTGGACTGAAGACCCCACCAATATGTCCTGGAGCTCCACTTACCCAGAGACCCATCCTACTAGGGAAAGAGAGAGGTAGACTGGGAGTATGGACCAACCAGTCAACGCCCATGTTCAGCAGGGAAGCAATTACAGAAGCCAGACCTTCCACCTTCTGCAATGCACAACAACCCTGGGATTTGCACAACAAATCCATGCTCTCAGAGGGATAGAGAATGGGAAATCTATCAGGGGTGGGGATGGGATACGGAGATTGGGTGGTGGGAATTGTTTGGAGTTGTACCCCTTCTACCCTATGGTTTTTTAAAAATTTATCCTTTATTAAATAAAAAAATAAATTAAAAAAAGAAATGCAAAATAAAGAAGTGATTTCTGCAAAAAAAAAAAAAAAAAAAAAGAACCCAAGTTCTAGTCCCCATTCTACACCTACAAAGAGTTCAAGGAGGAAGTCTCATAGCTAAGTCTCTCTGTCTCTCTCTCTCCTCCCCTCCCCTCCCTTTGAATTTTTCTTCCTCTATCAAATAGAAAAAAAGAAAAGGTGGGAATGCCCACAAGGTGGTTTCCTGGTGTAGGAAATAAACCCCAGTGATAACCCTAAGCAAATAAATGACACTCCATATTTGAACAGACACTTCAAATTAACTGCTTGTGTCAGTGCAGTTTCTTTCTTCTGTATTTTACAAACAATCTTAATGACAGTGAGTTGCCATTGCTGTGAAGACACATGGTAAGGGGTCTGTCTGGCAGAGTCAAGAAGAGCCACAGATGCTGCTGTCAACTTACAATAGCTAATATTTAGCAACCAGAGTAATGACAGAGCCAGTAAAATGTACATCTCCTCCTATCTAGAAGAAAAAGTGGCAATCTTCCCTAGAGAACAAAAGCTGAAATTGGAGGAGATGGAATTACTGTCCCTTTTTGCCACCACAAAGCTAGAAAATAAAGCCCAAGTATATAAGAAAACTAGTCTGGGGAACAGAGAAGGAGAGCTTTATGGCATCCCTTAAACGGACCATGCCACATGAGAAGTGGTTCTTTTCCTGGGCACTGCAGTTCTGAGAACCATATCTCAATTGGTTCAGATTCTGTATGCATTGTGTTTTCTGTAGCTTGCAACTAAAAGAATTCTCACTAAAACAAACTATATACCTGAGGTTAAGAACCTCTCACACTTCCCCTCGTTAATCCCTCAAGAGATAAATTAACCCAGAAGACAGGAGCAGATGTGCTATTACTCAAGAAAAAAGAACAAGCAGGCAACAGAGCAGCAACAGCTGTGTTTCTCTCCTTTCCTCTACCAGGTATACTAGTAATACCAAAGGAAAACTTCTAGGACTGCAACAAGGCAGGACTAGAACGACTTCAGGAACCCAGCAAACCACTGGTGAGTGCAACACATGTGGCTCATGGACAGGGAGGATCCTAAGGAGAGATTGAGCATATGGTAACAGTCCAGCAGTTTATCACTTAAGGCAACACTTCCAGTCTGTTTTACCAACAAAAAGATGGCTGAAGGGAGGAGATAACTCTCCTAAGACTCACCAAATGCAACTGTGAGTCTCCATTGCTACTACTCTCAGAGACTAGAGCAGCAGTGGGGAGAACCTGTGCTAACATCTGGGAACAGAGAACTGACCAGGAGAATAGCTACACCTCAGTGGCCTGGTAGTGCGGTTGTATAGTGGGAGTCTTTCTACATTGTTCTCCTGTTGATGAACAATTGCCTCAGAACATATTGACTATAAATGGGAATTGTTTAGAAACTCACAGGGCCCAGCAGTGCTGCCTGGCTTGGCAGAGAAGCTGAATTGAGCCTAGAGCTGTGGATCCTTGGGGTGTAAGAGTTCCTTTGCATAACCACTGTGCTATCTCTCCCCCACCCTGTTTTCTACCTTGGTCAGGAGTGAGTGATTAAGCTAAGAAGTATATTTATAGTTTAAAAGCCCTCAGGCTCCTATTGCCTACAGGGAAGAAAAAGAACAAGAGTCTTTTAACAGCTTCTGTGCTACAACTCAGGGATTGAAATGATATGGAAACAATTGTTAAGTTTAACAACTGTGAACTATTTAATTATCTTACTTACACACAAGTCAATCCAGGCAAGAGTAATCAGTAATTTGAAAAGTACTGAGAGAGGGATCTCATAACATAAGATATAGAATGGTTAAGCCATCAAGAAGAAATACTGGATAAGTGGACCAGGACGAGAGTCCACCTAAAAGGCCCCCAAAGGTTGAACCACAAAATAGTGAGGTCAACATCCAAACACTTGTTAAGGGAATAGTCACACAGAGTGAGTAAACAGTTTGAAAGAATTGTCATCAGAAATGCAGAGACAACAAATGATACTCTGGAATAAAACACTAATTATCTCAAGGTTATTAGAAACCTGAAAGCTGAAATAGCTGAGCTAAGAATACAACTACCTGAATAAGCTAAAACAGTATGATAACAGAGTAACAGAATAGATGAACTCCAGAAAACAGTAGAGGGGAGAGAGAATAGAATAAATGAGGCTGAAGACAGAATTAGCAAGATTGAGGATGAATTAGAGACAACTAAAAAAATAAGTAAGATATCTCAAAAAGAGATTAAGAGATACTGAAACAACAACAGAGACCTATGGGATGATGTCAAAAGAAGTAATATATGCATTATTGGATTACCGGAGGAAGAAAGAAAGGGAGGAGAAGAAAGCATTCTTCAGGACATAATAGCTGAGAACTTATCTAGTCTAGACAACATCAAAGACTAGATAAAGGTTCAAGAAGCCCAGAGGGTCCCAAACAGAATTAACCAGGACTTAAAGACAACAAGAAACATCATATTTAGAATGGCAAGAAATAAGGATAAAGAAAGGATCCTGTAGGCTGTAAGAGAAAAACAGTAACCTACAGAGGAAAACTTATGAGCAGACTTCTCCACACAAACACTACAGGCCAGAAAAGAATGGCAAGATGTATATCGAGTCCTCAATGAGAAAGGCTTTCAACCAAGACTACTGTATCATGCTAGACTGTCATTCAGACTAGATGAAGGCATAAAAAACCTCTCAGACAAGCAACAGTTGAATGAATCAAATATCACCAAGCCTGTCCTGAAAGAAGTTCTGAAAGGTCTCCTATAAAAGTCTGAACACCATAAATATGACATCTATTAGAACATTCTAGAAATCTACAAATATATCGTTAAAGTATCTTCAATCTTGATATCAATAAATGTGAATGGTCTGAATTCACCTATTAAAAGGCACAGAGTAGGAAGATGGATCAGAAAACACAACCCAACAATATGCTGTCTACAGGAAACCCACCTAGCTCAACAAGACAAACACAGACTCAAAGTGAAAGGAGGGAAAATATGCCAATGGGCCACAAAAAGGGCAGGAATTAAAGGCATACAGATTTGAAGAGAAGAAATCAAACTCTCCCTATTTGCAGATGTCATGATAGTATACATAGAAAAACCTAAAGAATCCAGCAAGAAGCTTTTGGAAATCATCAGGCAATACAATAAGGTGTCAGGCTACAAAGTTAACATTCAAAGTCAGTGGCATTCCTCTATGTAAACACTAAGTTAGAAGAAGTTGAAATCCAGAAATCAATTCCTTTTACCATAGCAACAAAAACAATGAAATATCTAGGAGTAAACCTAACCAAAGAAGTGAAAGACTTGTATACTGAAAATTATGAGTCACTGCTCAAGGAAACTGAATTAAGACACAAAGAAGGGGAAAGCTATTCCATGTTCATGGGTTGGAAGAATTAACATCATCAAAATGAATATACTACCCAGAGCCTTCTACAAATTTAATGCTATCCCCATCAAGATCCCAAACACATTTTTAGGAGAATAGAACAATGCTACAAATGCTTATCTGGAACTAAAAAAGACCTAGAAATTCCAAAACAATCTTGAGAAGAAAGAACAGAACTGGAAGCATCACACTCTCAGATCTCAAATTGCATTGTAGGGCCATTGTAATCAAAACTGCTTGGTACTGGAACATGAATAGACACAATGACCAGTGAAATAAATTGAGAGCCCAGAGGTAAGCCTCAACACCTATGGACATCAAATCTTTGACAAAGGTGCCCAGACTATTAAATGGGGAAAGCAGAGTCTCTTCAACAAATCATGTTGGAAAGAAAAACTGGGTTGAAACATGCAGAAGAATGAAACTGAACCACTGTATTTCACCAAATACAAAAGTAAATTCCAAATGGATCTAGGACTTGGATGTTAGACCAGAAACTATCAGATATTTAGAGAAAAATATTGGCAGAACTCTTTTCTGCATAAATTTTAAAGATGTCTTCAATGAAACAAATTCAATTACAAATAAGACTTAGGCAAGCATAAACCTGTGGGACTACATCAAATTAAAAAGCTTCTGCACAGCAAAAAAACCACTACCCAAACCAAGAGACCCCTCACAGCATGGGAGAAGATCTTTACATGCCATACATCAGACAAGAGGCTAATAACCAAAATATATAAAGAGCTTGCCAAACTCAACAACAAGAAAACCAATGACCCTATCCAGAAATGGGGAGAGGACATGGATAGAAAATTCACCACAACAGAGATCAAAAGGCCAAGAAACACATGAAAAATTGCTCCAAGTTTTTGTCAGAGAAATGCAAAGAAAGACAAAAATGAGATACCACTTCACTCCTGGGGCAATGTCATATATCAGAAAAGGTAGCAGCAATGTATGCTGGAGATGTTTTGGGGTCAAAGTAACCTTCATGCACTGCTGATGCGACTGTAAAATGGTCCAACCACTGTTGAGAGCAGTCTGGAGAACTCTCAGAAGGCTAGAAATGGACCTACCCTATGAGACTGAAATTCCTCTCCTAAGGATATATCCTAAGGAACCTCACATACCCATCCAAAAAGATTTGTGTATACCTATGTTCTTAACATCACAATTTTCAACAGCCAAAACCTGGAAGCCACCCAGGTGTCCAACAATAGATGAGTGGCTGAGCAAGTTGTGGTCTATATACACAATGGAGTACTACTCAGCTATTAAAAATGGTGACTTCACAATTTTCAGCCCATCTTGGATGGAGCTTGAATAAATCATGTTAAGAGAAATAAGTCAGAAACAGAGGGATGAATATGGGATTATCTCACTCTCAGGCAGAAGTTGAAAAACAAGATCAGAAGAGAAAACACAAGTAGAACCTGAACTGGAATTGGCATCTTGCACCAAAGTAAAAGACTCTGGGATGGGTGGATGGGGAGAATACAGATCCAAGAAGGATGACAGAGGACCTAGTCAGGGTTGTATTGTTATATGGAAAACTGGGAAATGTAATGAATGTATAAACTATTGTATTTACTGTTGAATATAAAACATTAATTCCCCAATAAAGAAATTAAAATTTTAAAATAAAATAAATAAAATACTTTTAAAAATTTAAAAAAGAAAGAAAGAAAAAAATCTGAAGAGAAAACACAAGTAGAACCTGAACTGGCATTGATGTATTGTACCAAAGTGGGTGTGGGAGGGGAGATTACAGGTCCAAAAAGGATGACAGAGGACCTAGTGGAGGTTGTATTGTTATGTGGAAAACTGAGAAATGTTATGCATGTACAAACTATTATATTTACTGTCAAATGTAAAATATTAATCTCCCAATAACTAAATTTTAAAAAAGAAAGAAAAAGGAAGGAAGGGAGGAAGGAAGGAAGGAAGGAAGGGAGGAAGGGAGGGAGGGAGGGAAGTGGAGTGGAAGGAAGGAAACCTCTGAGGACCCTGGGATCTTGCCAAGTCCTAGAAATTATTTCCTGGCCTCCAGCGTGAAGAATGCATCTCAAAAGACTGAGATGGAATAAAGGCTGATAAAAGTCCAAGGTAGAAGCTTGATATTTCACCTGTAGCCCTGAAGCTACAAACTGAAGCCTTCTCAGCCCAAGTCATCAATCACAGGAACTAACATCAGCTAGTAGGAGACTCTGCTAGGTCTATCCTAGACTTTTGTTTCTGAAAACATCAATGACAATTTGATTTAGATGATTAATTTCTTCACCAATAGTCATTTCTTCCTTATTTAAGTCAGAAAATAAATAATACAAACTGACTAAAATATCATTGCAGAATCAATAGAACATCCTCAACAGATAATTATAGTGTTAATGCACTTATTCTCTGGTTATTGTATCAATCATAGTTAATGGGAACACTTTGAAATGATTTTAATTAAAGGCTTCTGGATTTCATTGTCCTGAGTCATCGAATACTGAAGCCCAAGGGTCCTAAGTACTAAGAGCCGAGAGTTTTCATAACCCAGGTTGGCTGGAGCCCCAGGGGTCTTAGAAAGTATTTCTTTAGACCATCTAGGAAGTGGTGGGGGAGGGAGCATTCAATATCAGAGACTCCAGAATTTCCAGTCTCATTTTAAAAAGATCATCTCTAAATAGGAATTTATTTGAAAAAATGACTTAATTTACAATAGTAAGAGGAAAAAAGAAGGAAGCAAATAAAAGGACAGAGGTAGTTTAGGGTGGCTTTATAATTCACTGATCTAATTCAACTCCTTATTTAGCCAATAGAATATATATATTTCAGCACCAGCTCTGATGTAGAGCATCAGCAATTTGGCCAAATTGGTCAAATCTCTTCCACTTTTCGAGTCTTTTTTTTTTCTACTGGCTAAATAAACAGTTGGATTAGATCAGTCTGACTCCCAAAATAATGTGTGTCCTATTACATCACTTTTACAGTTTGAATTTTTAGAAACAAAGATTTGTTTCACGATGACAAGGACAATTTTTTAAGAAGTCTGCCCCAAAATATCATCAGCAAAAATTTCTTCCTGAACCTTACATCTAATTAGCCTTGACCTTGGTTCAGTACTGAAGTGATCTTACCAACAAATCTATTCCTGCAATTCCAATTAATTCTATCCCCTCTGAAGATTCCTACAGGTGCTTCCGCCACGCCATCTTCAAAGCAGCTTCCCAAGCCATTCCTCGTGGGAGACGTGCTAACTATAGGCCTTGTCTTGATGCTGAATGCGAGCAACTACTAAAGCAGTATGATGAGTCGGGCAACCCAGATGTGGCTGACCATCTCATTGCCTCCCTGGATGCAGCACGCCAAGCCCGCTGGCAACAACTCATGGAAAGTCTGAACTTCACCCACTCAAGTAGGAAGGCCTGGAAGCTTCTTCACAGACTGGGTGCTGGTAGCCAACCCCCTCCCATCTCCCATTCTCCCGTATCTCCAAACTCAGTGGCCAGTCACCTAACTCAAGTTGGACGTGCTAAGATTGACCCAGTCTGGAAAAGAGAAATTTCCCACGAGTGGTCACCCCACTTCCGGTTATCTTGTCCATCTCCAAAACTCTCTCCCTTTACACTGTCTGAACTGGAAGACGCTTTGAAGAGGGTTAAACCGGGAACAGCTGCTGGCTATGATAACATCACCCCAGAACTCATTCCTAACCAGGGTCCCACGGCAAAGAAGTGGCTCACTTCATTCTTGTCCCACATCTTGGAATCTGAGTCTATGCCCAAAGTTTGGCGTTGTGCGAAGATAATAGCGGTTTTGAAACCAAAGAAAGACCCAACACTGGCCGCCAGCTATAGACCAATTTCTCTCCTTTCCGTGTGTTACAAACTCCTTGAGAGACTGCTTCTGTCACGTATTTCTCATCTTACAGAGAAATTCCTATCACCCGCCCAAGCTGGTTTCCACCCAGGAAGATCTACCTGCGAACAAGCCCTGGCCCTCTCAACTTACATTGAAAATGGATTCCAGAAGAATTTAAAGATGGGTGCTGCCTTTGTTGATCTCACAGCAGCCTATGACACGGTCTGGCACCGTGGTCTCCTAGTCAAGATCTCAAGGTGCCTGCCTCCATGGGTGGCCAACACTATATCGTTTCTTCTCCAAAACAGAAGATTCCGGGTGCATCTGGGTGACAAATCTAGCAGATGGAGACTTGTCTCAAGTGGCCTCCCCCAGGGCTCTGTTCTGGCTCCTACACTATTTAATATTTACATCAATGACCTTCCAGAAACTTATTCAAGGAAGTCCATCTACGCTGATGACATTTGCTGTGCAACTCAGGCATCAAAGTTCGACATCCTTGAGGAAACACTCAAACACTCATGAAAGACATGTCTCTGATATCTGATTACTGTAAAAAATGGCGACTAATCCCTAGCACTGCAAAAACGGTATCATCTGTTTTCCATCTACACCATGCCTCAGCCTCATGTGAGCTTAATGTGCAGCTTGGCAATACAAGAATCCGGCATGAAGCCCAGCCAGTCTATCTTGGCGTTACTCTTGATCGCACTCTGTCATTTCACAAACATCTCATAAAAACTGCAAAGGTGGGTGCGAGGAATCATTGCAAGACTGGCCAGCTCCTCATGGGGCGCGAGCGCTTCCACACTACGATCATCATCTCTGGCATTATGCTATTCCACTGCAGAATACTGTGCCCCAGTATGGTTCCGTAGCCCCCATGTCCACTTGGTCGATTCCAAATTATATACCTCCATGAGGATAATTTCTGGAACCATCCGTTCCACCCTGGTTCCATGGCTGCCAGTTCTTAGCAACATCGCCCCGCCAGATATTCGTTGGGATGTGGCATCATCTAAGTTCATTTCCCACATCTACGCTCGACCGGACCTGCCAATATACGCGGATGCCTTCGCCCACCCTGTCCAACGCTTGACGTCTCGTCACCCAATCTGGTCCCCTATGCCTACATTGAACTTCTCTGTTCCAGACTCTTGGAAACAGAGTTGGCAGTCAGCTGAGGTAAAGAACAAACACCTCATCACAGACCCCTGCAAGCGTCAACCCGGCTTTGACCTAGCACGTTATGATTGGGCCCTCCTCAATCGCTATAGAACAGGTCATGGCTGGTGCGCCGCTATGTTCCATCGCTGGGGAGCTAGAGACAACCTGAACTGCCCCTGCGGCTACAGACAGACTATGACCCACATAGTCAACGACTGCCACCTCTCCAGATTCAAAGAAGGTCTCGAAACTACATCAGGCTCAACCTGACGCTGTTGACTGGCTACAGAAGAAGGGCAAACGCTAGAAGAAGTACTGAAGTCAAAGTGTCTGAGTTCAGATCTTTCCCATGTGATCTATAGGCCACACTAAAGTGAGAGTTTAGTCTTAGTTGCCAAGCTGGGTAACCAGTTTTTCTGTTGGACATAGTTTACACATAAGTATACTACTTAATGTAAAATATTACATGCTAGGCACTGAAAATGGCAGGTAATTATGGCATGGTAGCTACTCTCTCAAAATCTGGAAAAAAGAATCAATAGATCAGACATTGCATCAGTTAGTACTTCTTTTCTTTTTCCCTTGTTGTCCTTGTTGTTTTATCATTGTTCTGGTAATTATTATTTTCTAATGTTTTACTTTTTTAATATTTATTTATTCACTTTCCCATTTTTGTTGCCCTTGCTGTTTAACATTGTTGTGGTTATTGATGTTGTTGGATAGGACAGAGAGAAATGGAAAGAGGAGGGGAAGACAGAGGGGGAAAGAAAGACAGACACCTGCAGACCTGCTTCACCACCTGTGAAGCGACTCCCCTGCAGGTGGGGAGCTGGTGCTCGAACCAGGATCCTTATGCTGGTCCTTGTGCTTTGTGCCACATGCACTTAACCCACTGCACCACCACCCGACTCCCTAGTTATTGTTATTGATGTCATTGTTGTTGTATAGACAGAGATAAATGGAGAGAGGAGGGGAAGCCAGAGAGGTGGAGAGAAAGATAGACACTTGTAGACCTGCTTTACCACCTGTGAAATGACTCCCCTGCAGGTGGGGAGCTGGGGGCTTGAGCCAGGATCCTTATGCCAGTCCTATGCACTTCGTGCCATATGCACTTAACCTGCTGTGCTACCACCCAGCCCCCTTGGTTAGCACTTCTAACTGTAAGCTTTATGAGGGAATGATGCATCTGTCTTTAGCCTATAAGCCTTATGAGGGAATGATGCATCTGTCTTTCATTGTCCCTTTCCAACACCTTACATGATATTAGACTGATGATAGATACTGGATAACTAATTAGAAACTTTATGCCTTTAAGTCCAATATTCTAGCCATTACACCACCTCCTGACCTAGTTGAATAATTTATAATAGCGATATTACTTATGTTACAATACACAAGGGCCCTGGTTCAAGGCCTAAATCCCCACCTGCAGTGGAGGATGGGAAGCTTGATAAGCAGTGTAGCAGTGCTGCAGATTATATATATATATATATATATCCTACCCCTCTTTTTCTCTTTTTTGCTATCCTAAAAATGAAATAAAATATTAAAAGAGAAGTAGCAGCCGTCAATGGAGTCACTCAGTGAAGAAAAGAATTGCATATGTGAGGTCTCAGATTTTGCATCCAAGCAGCACATATGTTGAAGTGATATTTATTTATTTATTTATTTAGTATATAAAATAAAGGGGTCAGAAGATCACTCATCCACCATCTGTGAGGCTCAGGGTTAAGTCCTAGTTCCATGTAGGAATACAATCAATCAATCTCTCTCTCTCTCTCTCTCTCTGTCTCACACACACACACACACACACACACACACACACACACACACACCTCTTCTCCCTCTCTCTCTCTCTCCCTCCCCCTCTCCCTTCCCCTTTCCCTTTCCCTATTCCTTTGTGTGTGTGTTTCTGGGTCCAGTTCCGGCAACACATGGGAGGTGCTATGGTAGTGGTGGAATTTCCAATGATGTGGTAGCTCAAACTCTTTATGCCTCTCTACTTGAATGGGTAAAGAAGCCCAGAGTAACGGGCTGAGCAGTGGCAGCTAAGCACATGTTACCATGTACATGTTACAGGCTCCACTCCCTACCTACAATGAGCAAGCATATACTTGTTCATGAAGCTTGCTCACTGCAGGTCCCTGTGTCTCTCTTTCTCGTTCCTTCTCTGTCCCCCTCCCCTCTTTCTCTGTTCTGTCAAATAAAGAAAACACAATGGGTACCAGGAGCAGTAGATTCACTGTGCAGGCACAGAGGCCCAGAAATAACCCTGGTGGCAAAAAGAAAAAGTCAGAGTGATGAAATCATATATGTATAAAGCCATAGTTTCACACATATACCAAAAAAAACCCCTCATAATTAAATTAAATTAGTGATTTACACTTGTCCTTTTATATGCATGGCAAGTTCTGTTGTGCAGGGCTACCTGTCCAGTGCACTGTCTTACTGTCTTAAAGAGTCCAAAAGTCTAACAAGAAAGTTGTGGGAAATTGTGAGACTGAGGTCCATCATAGTGTGGACCACTCACAGGGACCACCTGTGAGTGCCTAGAAGTACAGTAGCCCTATCAGTCTCCCCCACCCCACCCAGGGGTCTAGCAGGGGAACCTAACAGGTTTTCAGTCCCCCTATCAGTTTCTTTCACCTACACAAAGACCCACTCCCACCCCCAACCACTTGCTAGCTGACAGTTTCACTTCTCCATTCCCCAAACTAGCTCTTACCACTTACCCAAAGGTTACTGGAAAGATCCTCACCATTTGTCTACCCCCTGCTGTCTTGACAATATAAGGTATCCCTTAACAGACCTCTCCCCACCGCTGGTTCTCCCTCCCACACTTTAAAAACTCTGCTCTGGGGAGTTGGGCAGTAGTGCAGTGGCTTAAACACATGTGACACAAAGCATGAGAACCAGCAGAGGGATCCCAGTTGGAGCCCCCGGCTAACCACCTGCAGGGGAGTCGCTTCAAAAGTGGTGAAGTAGGTCTGCAGGTGTCTATCTCTCCTCCTTTCTGTCTTCCCCTCCTCTCTCCATTTCTCTCTGTCCTATCCAACAATGACTATAACAATAATAATTACAATAATAAATCAACAAGGGCAACAAAAAGAGGAATAAATAAAATAAATAAATAATAAACTCTGCTCTGTACACATATCTTTTTGGATGGGTATTATGGAGTCCTTGGGGTATATCCCCAGGAGAGGGATTGCTGGGTCATATGGAAGGTCCATGTCTAGCCTTCTGACAGTTCTCTAGACTGCTCTCCACAGAGGCTGGACCAATTTACATCCCCACCAACAGTGCATAAGGGTTCCTCTGTCCCCACAGCCTCTCCAGCATGTGTTGCTGCTTTTCTTTTTGATGCATGTCATTCTCACAGGAGTGAGGTGGTATCGCAATGTTGTCTTTATTTGCATTTCTCTGACAATCAGTGACCTATGTTCATAGCAGCAAAATTCATAATAGCTAAAACCTGGAAGCAACCCAGGTGCCCAAAACAGATGAGCAGCTGAGAAAGCTGTGGTATATATACACAATGGAATACTATGTAGCTATTAAGAACAATGAACCCACCTTCTCTGACCCATCTTGGATGGAGCTAGAAGGAATTATGTTAAGTGATCTAAATCAGAAAGATAATGACTATGGGATGATCCCACTCATAGATAGAAGTTGAGAAAGAATAACAGAAAGGGACTCAAAGCAGGATCTGACTAAATTTGTAGTAGGGCACAAAAGTAAAAACCCTGGGTCAAGGGTGAGGGTAGATGTTCAGCTTCATGGGGTGGGGAGAGGAAGGGGACATGGGATGGGATACAGTCTTTTGGTGGTGGGAATGGTGTTTACGTACACTCCTATTAATTTGTAGTCATATAAATCACTATTTGGGTAATATGAGAAGGGAAAAAGTTATTGAATGTTTCAAACTTTTTAAATCTGACTGAGTCTTTTTAATATATAGGCAGTCTTTGATATGTTGACTCTTTTAAAAGCTTAGTCCAGGGAGAACAAAAACAATTGGTGGCATAGCTATATGCAAATAATTTCAAAGGACATAAAATACTGTGATGGTGTGTATAATACAGCAAATCCTAACAAAGGGATTTTTCAAAGTTAACTCAATTGCCAAACAATGTGATTATTGCAATAATTATTGTCTTCTTAAACGCTAAGACAACAGAAATCTCCCACTTCCTCTATAGAGCCTATGTTTCTCCCAATCCTGGAACCTCTGGGGTGGAGCTCACTTCCCTGCATGCTTCTTTCAAGTCATACCAAATGATATTGTATCCGCCAATTCCAACCTGATCAATGCAATGAGTACCATATCAGCATGCTTCACCTCAGACTGTGTACAGAGGTGTCAGGCATGGATTGCCAATCCTTCACCCTCATCAATTGGGTGAGACCTTTCCTTTCATGGTATTCTTTAATTCCATTCCAGGAGGTTCACTTCCTAACAAACTCCCAAAATTTAGATAAAGGCCAGGTCCCGTTAGAGCATATATTCAGATGTATTCATAAATTAGGGCAAAATATATACCTGAAAGCAAAAATACACAATAGTCTATAGTGAGTCAGTATCAAATTCATAATGAAATAGTGTCCACTCAGACTTAGAGACTCACCTCTTTTCTATTACTTAGAGACTCACCTCTTCCTATTACCTCACCTACTTTCTATTACAGTTCTCTCACTCACTCCAAAGCTAACCTTAGCAAAGCAAGGACTGCAAAAGCTGAATAAGGGCAAGAGACTGGCATACTTTAACAAGGACTCTTTAGTCACTATCAGGCCATTCCACCAGCTGGGGCCCTAATCAGGGAATCCTGAGATTTCCAAACAGACTTGATGGACACAGAACTTGAATAAACCCCTCTACCCATTGTTACCGGTCATTTCTATTAGGAACAACAGAATAGACCCCTTTTTTTGTGGGCCCTCATAGGACCTTGCCCTCAACTTGGATAAACAATGGTACAGAATGTTCCATCCATCTAAGGGAGGCTGAACAACATACTCTATGCTACATCTGAGGAAGATGGGTCAATACTAGGGCAGCATGGAATGTTCCCACTCATGACCACAAAATGTGAGCTCAGATCTACAGGGATGCAGAGGTCACACAGGCTCCTAAGCTAATTATGGGTCCCAGATCACATCAAATCGATAGGGTTTACAGTCAACAATATTTATACAACTTTCCTATATTAGGGAGCTACTCTCTTCCCTGATCCAGCTCTCCTGTCCTTTTTCCAGCCATGACAATAACTTGGATCCACCTTCATATCAGACTTCAGGCTCAGGAAAAAAAAAAAACACTAGTATAGCTATGGGCCCTTTAAAATATAACTAAAATAGGCCTATTAGCTATCTATATAATGGAGGACCCCCCATACTTCATATGCACTATTCTGGCCTTTAGGTCTATGATTGTTCAACAATTTGTTTGGCTTTGTATGTTAACTCTCTCTTCAGCCACCAGGTTCCAGATGCTAGCAGGATGCGACCAAATTTCCCTGGACAGACAACCCCACCAATGTGCCTTGGAGCTCTGCTTCCCCAGAGCCCATCCCCACTAGGGAAAGAGAGAGACAGGCTGGGAATATGGATTGACCTGTCAATGCCCATGTTCAGCGGGGAAGCAATTAAGGAAGCCAGACATTCAACCTTCTGCATCTCACAATGATCTTTGGTCCATACTCCCAGAGGGTTAAAGAATAGGAAAGCTATAGGGGAGGGAATGGGCTATGGATTTCTGGTGGTGGGAATTGTGTGAAGTTGTACCCCTCTTATCCTATAGTTCTGTCAATATTTCTTTTTTATAAATAAAAAATAAAAAAATAAAACTCTGCTCTGCCACATAATAAATGCAATATTCCCTGCAATGGTGTCCTGGGTGATCTCTTGCCCTGGGTTGCAGAGAGAGATCCCAGCGTACTCACTCCTGCTGACTCAAGTCTGATTCTCACTGTTGCCCAGCTCCGGTGGCCAACAGAACGCTCATGCCAGAGAATCTAGACCCAAGATAGGCCCCCTCTAAGAACCCGCATCTGGTGCCCCAATGTAGGGCAACAACCCTCGCCCACCCATACAGCAGACAAATCCGGGTTTCTGGTGATTACTCCCAGCCACATGGCTTTGGCAACCCTGACACTTAGAGGCACTGCAGTCCTCTTATCCTCTCTCTCTCTCTCCTCTGCTCGAGAAGTGGCCCGTTGCGTGGTCTCATATATGGGAGATTGCAACTGAGGGACTCTGGTCAAGGCACCCCCTGCTGTTTCCCAAAGGTGATCTCTCCTCTGTCTGAGACCTAACAGCTCTACAGAGTGTCCGGCCCTTCTCTCCTCTCCCCACGGGACCTGTTGCGTAGGATCAGTCACACTGGGGAGCAGCTGAAGCCTTCTGGCCAAGGTACCCCCTGGTGTTTGTGTTGGGACAAAATGGATCCTTCTCTACCTGAGTTTCCTGTCTGACTCCTTCTGCCATGGGTAACCTCCCCTCTCACCAAAACGACACCTCGGTTCGCTGTTTCCGTGCCCTCCTTGCCATCCGCTCTCTGAAACTCTCCAAAAAACAAGCCCTTTCTTTCTGGATTATTGTCCTTTGAGTTGCCCCATGGTTCTCCACTGATGTTTATGACTCAGATGCTTGGACTAGGGTCACATATCTTGCCGGTAAAGAGGAGTCCAAGTGACTCATAGAACTTCCCATCCAATTTCTGGCCATTGTTGCTGATTTCCGACAGTGTGCTGGCCCCCCCTCAAAAGGTGCGGAAAAGCCCTCCTCGGACGCCCCTCCCATGCCTTCAGCTGAGGCCGAGGAAACTGACTCCCACAGCCAGTCTGATTCCACAGCTCTAGAAGTGCTGATCCACGATCTAAAAGAACAGATCTCCCTCTTAGCCCAGTCTCAGACAAATCCCCTAGGACCTGTCTCTAAAACGCCTTCCTTTCGACCTCCCCTGTTTCCATACTCTGAGCCCACAGTTCTGCCCGCCAGCACTCCGAACCCTCTGCCCCCCTACCAATTACTTCAGCCACTCCCTTAACCTGAGTATCTCTTGTCAGTTTCGATCAGGCTTTCCCTCACCATTCAGTCCACGCCTTTCATGTTAATATTGCTCCTAAACACCAAAGGCCCCAAGTATGGTACCCTTACCCTTCTGGAGATCTTAATGAACTCCACCAGGCCATAAGAGGATGGCTTTCATGCTCCATGGACCCGGTCCATCCTCCAGAGTCTACTCCAAAACGTTAACACCCCCCAGGAATGGGGGGACGTGACTCGTTCCACTCTCCCGGGCCCCCTCTTCCTGCAGTGGGAGGCCTTCTTTTGGTTCAAATATCTCCAACAGTCCTGCAGAAATAATCAGACCTGGCCAAATTGGGATTTTGAGGCACTCTTCGGGACAGGACAATGGAAAACTGGCCTCCAACAAGCTGGGTCCAGATTCCCCCGAGTATATCGACCAGGTCTGACTTTGTGCATTACAAGCCTGGGAGCGGTGTTAATCCCCCACAGATGGGGGCACTGCCCCTTTATTGTCCCTCTGCCAGGAGTCAGATGAGTCATTATCTAGGATTATCACCAGACTCCAATCAGGCCTTGAGAAGAAGATTTCCGACCCCGGTGCTCACCACCTCCTCTTATATTCCATTGTCTAGGAGGAAATGCTTCCAGATTTTCATCAGGCACCCCTCAGTCTAAAAGATGAACACCCTGACCTATGGAGTGTGGCAACCCAAGATATAGGTTCTAAGACTCATCACACTGTGCCCATAGCACAAGCCTTTGCTGCCGCCCTAGAGAAGAGGAAGGGAGATTCTTTTCAGTGAGAGTGCCCCAGCACCAAGAGAGAGGCTAAGGGCCCCTCCTCCATCTGCCCTGATGCAGGAAAGGCTTCCACTGGAAAAAAGGGCTGCCTGGCCAAATTCCATAAAGATGGCACCCCTCTTCCACTGTTAAACTAGAATTGGGGCAGCCCTCAGCCCCACACCCAAGAGGGGCCCCCACTGAGTCTCCCTGCTTATGTGGACCAGACCAGTTGAGGAGGGCTGGCACCCCAAAATCACTGCCAAGATTGAGGGTGTTCCCTTCAAGTGTCTTATTGACACAGGCGCTGACAAGACCATTCTAAGATGGTCTGAGATAACCCCCAGTTGGCCCCTCCTTCTGGTCCCTGTCTTGTGGTAATAGGCAGGATTTCCCAGGCTTTCATTACATAGGACACATACACATGGGAAGACCCTGACAACATCAAGGGATGCATCTGCCCCTTGGTAGCTGATATTAATACCAATCTATTAGGGAGGGACTTGCTTGAATCCCTTGATTTTGTGATTTCTACAGGTGGGTGTCAGTCCCTTGAGGATTCTTGCCCCCTTCAGTCACCACCAAACTGTCACCCCCAATCCTATTAGCCATTTCTAGTTATCAAACTCCCTGCCTTGACTGGCTTTCTAACACACCCATCTGGCTTGAGCAGTGGCCTCTACCTAGGGAGAAACTGTTCGCTCTTAGAGAGCCATCTGCTCAAGGTGATAAGAATCCTGCCTCCCAAAGGAATCTGTCTCTGAAGCCCTCAAACAAGTTAATCAGGTACTGAGCCAGCCAGATATTATCCCTCCCTGCCTCTCCAGCTCCTGGTCTTTCATGCCTCCCCCATCTGTTCTGGGTGGGCCCCAAACTCTTCCAAGACTCCCCTAACCCTAGCCACCAATGTCTTCCCCCCAGATTCTCTTTGAAGAACAGTCATGCTGGGGAATCTAGACCCAAGATAGGCCCCCCTAAGAACCCGACATCTGGCGCCCCAATGTAGGGCAACAACCCTCGCACACCCATACAGCAGACGAATCTGGGTTTCTGGTGGTTGCTCTCAGCCACCTGGCTTTGGCAGCCCTGACACTTCAAGGCACTGCAGTCCTCTTATCCTCTCTCTCTCTCTCTTTGAAGAACTCAATTTAAGGAATTCCACATCAGAGATCTTTTTAATCTTTTTTTTTTTTTTTGATAACCTATATATCACTAACCTCTCCCCTGGCTCCGCCCTCTCCTTACACAGGTGGGGGGGTGCTTTGTGAGTCAGAGAAAAACCACAGCATTTATATACCAGCCGTTTTTCTTGGCCTTCAAGGCCTCTATTTTAAATAAGGCCCCTTCAAGATCTAAAGGGCTTTTAACAAGACTATAAATATCCAGGGCACACGAGGCTTGCTGCTGGCCTCTGCTTTCCAAACAAGCATGCCAATATCAGAATTTTAAAGTGTAAGATCTAGTAAAGTTTTATATTCATCCTTACTCATAACCACTCAAAAGGTGTTACATAAAAAATAAAATACATGTTACATGCAATGTTCTGATGTGAGAAAAAAAAAAATAAAATAAAATACAGCTAAAATATAAGAGTATGAACAAATACTTAAATAAACTTGTGATAAATCTATAACAAATAAATTACTAAGATCCTAGTAGTAAACTAAGTTCTAATTTTGTGCTTAAATTGTGTAAACAGCTTTAAATCATACTGAAGAGATGATAATCATTTTATTGTTGAAAAGGCCTTCCAAAACTATATAAAGATATTTAAGCCAATTTTAATCATTGAGTTATCAATTCTAGTTAACTTGGTACAAGTTTTTTCTTCACAAGTGAACGATTATAGCTGTGACAAACCTTCACATGTAACAAACCTTCACATGAAGAACCAACTAACTGCTCATATGGTAAGATCTTAATACATAAGAAGTTCCCCTATATGTAGTCCAATTTTAGCTTATGCGACTTAACAGCAATATTCTTATGTTGTACTCATTGGTGTGTATTGACCCCTAAGGTCACTCATATTCCTAGTTTTTTATACCCCCCCAACATACAATTAGCCATAGTATTAGCAACACTTAATCTTTTCAAAATCTACAAAAACTTAGATTTTTCAAAATACCCCTTAATGCCTGTCATTGTTTTGTGTGTGCCTCTCTCCAAAGACCCATTCTTGCTGCTGTACCCATATCAACCTTAAAGGATTACAAGCACATGTTCCAAACATTCCTATAGCCCAGCTTAAACACATTATTAAAACCTGCTCTTCCTGCACCTCCATTATCAGAACACCCTGGACCCAACCCCTGGGGTCAACCCCCAAGGCCTTAAGGCCAATGCTCTGTGACAAATTGACATCACCCACATCCCACAGTTCAGCAGGCAAAAGTTTGTCTTTGTAATAATAGATACATACTACAAGATCATCTGTGTTACAGCACAAACTGGTGTATCTTATTTTGCCATTATGGGCTTCCACTTACAGGTCAAAGCTGATAATGGGTCCTCCATTTACTAGCCAACAATTCAAAGCCTTTTGCTCACTTTGGGGTATTACTCATACCACAGACATTCCCTACAATCCATAAGGCCAAAGTATCATTGAGAGAGCTCACCAAATTCTAAAATGTCAATTTATAAAGGAAAAAAGGGGGATATACCCCTCAATATCCAGCTGCCAAAAGCACTAATCACATTAAACCTCTTTAATATTTATAAAAATTCGGACCAGCCCCCAATCATTCTCCATTTGCAGACTGCCCACTCCCTCCCATCCATCAGGGTTAGATGGAAGGATCCCCTTGATGGCCTTTGGAAGTTGCCAGACCCCCTGCTAACCATGGGTAGTGAATTTGCATGTGTTTTTCCATAGGACTCATAACAGGACATGGCATGACTTGAAGAACCTGATCCACAGAGCCCAGGAACAAAAACCCTCCTACAGCCCGTCTTTCACCACTTGCCGCCATGCCACTGAACAGTACTCCATTGGATCTTGCTAGTTTACCTAACTCCTCCTCTACTGAACCTCTTACTTATATCTTCCTCTACATGGAAGCTATCAGCTCTGACACCACCTTTGTGTGTCTATTGACCTCCTCCTCTTCTCCCAACATTCCTCATTGTTCAAAGAACCTCTCCCAGTCCTCTAATGTGTATGCCCCCTCCCCCCTTTATGTTCTGGTGTAATTTCCATGTCAACTCCTTATCACCTGGCTCCTGCCTCTTAGTCTCTCTCATTCCACAGCTCACCTTATATGGACAAAGGCAAGTTCCAGTGGCTGCCCTCCTTCACCAGGACAAAGCAAGTGGTGTTACTTCCTCTGGTCACTGGCATCAGGCTGGCCACCTCTATCAGACTCACTGGTAGTGCCCTCGTCCACTCCCTTCACACCACTGGACTCCTAGAAGAACACCTTCAGCAGTACCTAGACTTCATGGCAGAAAGCCTTGAGTCCTTACAACAGATTATTAAGACTTTACAAAAATTCAGCCTCTACCTAAAAAACCAATACCGTTCTTACAGCTAGACTCTTGGTTTAATTCCCCTCTGATTTCTTGGCTCCTCACCCTCCTTGGCTCCCTCCTCACTATTGCTACCCTTCTGCTCATTGCCTCTTGCATTATCCAGTTCCTTAGGAGACGCTTACAAGATTTCATCAAGGTTACTGTCCAGAGAGTCTCGGTTCACCCCTATACCGCCCTCCCACTACAAGAGATTAAATCTTATGCTGATATTAATCCCTAATATCAAGCCACTATATAAAAAAAGAAGGGGAGATGTGAGAAATTGTGAGGCTGAGGTCAAGCATAGTGTGGACCACATGCAGGGACCACCTGTGAGTGCCTGGAAGTACAGTTGCCCTATCAGTCTTCCCCATCCCACCAGGGGGTCAAGCAGGGGAAGCTGACTAAAAGGTTTACAGTCCCCCTATCAGTCTCTCTTGCCTACACAAAGGCCCACCACCACTCTGTGCTAGCTGGTAGTTTCACTTCCTCATTCCCCAAAGTAGCTCTACCACTTACCCAAAGGTTACTGGAAAGATCCTCACCATTTCTCTACTCCCTGCTGTCCTGACCATATAAGGTATCCCTTAACAGAACTCTCCTCACTGCTGCTTCCCCCACCACCTTTTAAAAATTCTTCTCTGCCACATAATAAATGCACTATTCCCCCGCATTGGTGTCTGGGTGATCTCTGGTCTCATCTCTTGCCCAGGGTCACAGATCCAAGCGTACTCACTCCTGCTGCCTCAGGTCTGATTCTCCCTGGCACCCAGTTCTGCTGGCCAATGAAACAGTCGTGCTGGGGGAATCTAGACCCAAGATAGACCCCCCAAAGAACCCAGCAAAAGTTTGCTGTGGGTGGGTAGGGGAAGGTTTCAGGTCCTGGAACATGATGGCAGAGAACCTAGTGAGAGTTGTATTGCTCTGTGGAAAACTGTGAAATGTTATGCATGTAAAAACTATTGTATTTGCTATTGACTGTAAGCCATTAATCCCCAATAAATATTTTTTTTAAAAAAAGAAAGTTTGCTACTATTTACTAGTGATGTCTGCCAACAGTCCAGAACAGGGAGGATTAGGGAGGTAAGATAGGGAAGAAACACCATGCCATGCATTGCCTACATATATTCCAAAAACCCCTTACTGCAAGTCTCTCAAGTGTGAGAGAGGACTTAATGGAGTTAATTTTACCAGACAAGTCAGCTCTAAAAACTTCGTTACTATGGACAACTCTTTTTATTTCTTGTCCTCAGTCCTTCTGTCCAAATCCAGCAGTTCCTTTAAGTTGCTGTCCTGGGACAGTGGACAACACTTAGGTATCAGGCTGCTTTTTATCAAGTGCCACTCATCCCACACACAGGCTTGGTAAAGTTGTCTTTATAACTGGAATATATAATGCAAAGCAGAAAATAAACTCTGAATTCATGCATGTTTTAGGAGGTTGCATTCTTATAAGCAGGAATTCTCTTTCAAGAATTTCCCTTTTCTGTGAAGCACAGAACGTTCACCTTAACAAGGTCATAGGAAGGACTTTTGGAAAAGGATCATGTCCACAACTGACAGCCTCACATCAGCTAGGACTACCTCCTTAGCCACTTAGGGGCTGAGAAGAAAGGTAAATCTTGTATACTTGTATAAAGTCTTAAGACTTTCTCATTCTGGCTGCCCTCATTCACCAGAGAAGGCTAAAAATAGTTCTTTGCATATGGAAATCACTTCACAGCTTACAAATTGCCTTCACAACCTTAATTTTATTTGATCCTCAAAACAGCTCTGTGATGAGAAAACTGAGGTCCAGACAGGTTAGGTGATAAGTCTAAGAGTTATCAGAAATGGGGAGAAGGGGGGAGTGGAGGGGAGGACTGGGACATGGGTTTTCTCATTAAGATTCTGTCACCTTTCTTTGTTTCTTTTTAATTTAATTTAGTGTACTTAATTATTTTATTGACAACAGGGTTTATTGCTGGGGCCTGGTGCTGGCACTACAAATTCACTACACCCAGTGGCCATTTTTTTGTTTCATTTTTTCTTTCCTAAATTTCATTAGATAGGACAGAGAGAAATTGAGAGAGGATGGGAAAGCAGTGAGGGGGGGAGCAAGACCTGCTTCACCACACGTAAAGCATTGGGAGTGAGAGCTTGAACCCAGGTCCCTGTGCTAGGTAATACAAGTGTTTAACCAGGTGCTCCACCACCCAGCCCCCAAGATCCTGTCTTGTTTCTACAGCACAAGACTGCCTTTTCTTATTTAACACTTCTTACTATGGTCACAGAGCCACTGTCTGCAGCATCACCTTATCAGCATTCTACCTCCCCAGCATCCAGGGAGCAGTGCCAATCAAGTGAACATATATGATCACCCTGTACATTTACTTTACCCATCTTCACCATTTGTAGGATCTCAGTAACCACCTCTTCCAGCAGAGGTCTAATAAGGTTTCTTTCCACACAGGGAGTCATTGAAGTACAGTTATGTGAATGTAAGCTTTTCAGCCAGGAAGACTTAAGGACTCTGCCTCTGCTACTTCCTTAAAGGACATGTTGCCAAACTACTTAATTTTCTGAACTTCAATGTCCTTTTCTGTTGTTAAAATTCGGCGGCTCTAGCTGGCCGGGCTAGCTTCACGGGCGGGTAACAGAAACGACCAGAGACATACGGCTGGGCAGGGAAGCTGTATTTCTTTATTCAGGAACAATGATTCATAAACTAAACCAAACTAATCACCAAACAGAACTCTGCTGTCTCTTTGCCATGGCGCAAGCACTCTCTCTTACTCTGCAACTCTCCATCTCTGGAACTCTGGAACTCTGGAACTCTGGCGGGGTTCCTAGGGGCGGGGCCAAGTGGGCCCGTGAAACTAACTGCACTGATCCAATTCTCTTGGCAGGGGAGAACTAGAACTACCCAATGTAAAGCATACAACACTTTTCTTTAAAATGGAAATGATAATCATAATACTCATGCCATAAGGCTTGTTTTCTTAGAAGAAAAATTAATAATGCATCCAGGGGGCAGTGGTAATCCAGTAGAGTTCACGTTATCATATACTGTGACTCCTGAGTCACAGTACTCACAGTACAGACCCCACCTGCAGAGGGAAGGCTTCCCGAGTGGTAAAGCACTGCTACAGGTCTCTCTCTCTCTCTCTTTAGAAATTTAGTTTTATTTTCTTTTTATCTTTGTTCATTAGATAGAGAAAGCTATAAATTAAGAAGGAAGAGGTGATGGAGGGGGAGAGAGAGAAGTTAGGGTACCCTTGGATTCCCATACACATATGATGGGTCTTGACCTCTAAAGGGTCTCTCTATCCACTACCACTGGTGGCTTTCATAAGTATCTTGTGGGCCCTCTCAGGACCTTGGCTCTACCATACAGCAATGACGGTACATATAACCCCAGTCTCTGAAGGGAGGTTGAGGGTATCTTGCCCTGCCACTTGGAAAAAAAAAAAAAACTGGTCCTGAAATGAGTATATCATGCAATGTTCTTCAGATGTAACCATAAACTATAAGCTCAGGCCTATAGGGACTAAGAGGTTACACAGGCTTTGGCTAAATATAAATATGCATTTACATATGGGCCCTAGAGCAGGTAGATAGAAATAAAAAAATAATTTTAGTCACAAAATTTTCTTTTTTATAAGAATAGGAGCTACTCATTGTCCTAATTCAACTTCCTAGACCTTTTCTCTACTCTGACACCATTCTCTCAAACAATATTCTCATCCAACCCCAGGCTAGCTAGCAAACTCAAGCAAAACTACTATAGTTGTATGCCCCCAGGAACACGCCTAAAATGGTTTTCCTAGCTTTTTTCTACACTAAAATCACTAACCTCATCTGCTCTGATCCTACTTTCTGGTTCCTGTCATTAACCATCCTGTCTCAATTTAGGTCATGCCACCTTCCAGATACCAGGCTGCAGATGCTACCATGACTTCACCTTGACTTCTCTGGGCAGATGACCTCATCAATGTGTCCTGGACCCTCACATCTCCAGAGCTCTGGTCCACTAGAGAAAGATAGAAACAGGCTGGGTGTGGGAGTCCAGTGGTAGCGAGTTAAGCACATGTGGTGTGAAGCACAAGGGCCTGCTTAAGGATCCTGGTTTGAGCCCCGGCTCCCCACCTGCAGCAGAATCGCTTCACACATGGTGAATCAGGTCTGCAGGCATCTATCTTTCTCTCCCCCTCTCTGTATCCCCCTCCTCTCTCCATTTCTCTCTGTTTTATCCAATAATGAAGACATCTATAACAACAATAATAACTACAATAACAATAAAAACTACAACAACAACAACAAAAACAAGGGAAAATAAATAAATAAATGTTAAAAAGAAAAGAAAAAGACTGGGAGTATGGATTGGCCTGTCAATGTCCATGCTCAGTGGAGAAGCAGCTACAGAAGCCAGAACTCCTACCTTTTGCTCCCCATAAACAACCTTGATCCATACTCCCAGTGAGAGAGAATAGGATGACAATAAGAGAATTCTGCACTCCAGCTCCATCAGCACCCAGAGAGAGAGAATGAAAAGGAGAGGGACATATAGTGGTAGTTATGATGTTATGAGTGGCTTAGAGGCAAAGAGAGGATTGAATCAGAAAAAGAAGGGGCACCTATGTATAAATGTGGACAGATAGTTGTAGAGAAGATGGCTGGCCCATGTCTAAAACTTTAGGGGAACTGTGGTGGATTGCAGTGGGGAGAGTGAAGATTCAGAGCTCTGGTGGTGAGAATGGTATGGATTCAAACCCCTGTCGACATGTAATATAAAAATATAAAAAATAGAGAGAGAGAGAGAGAGAGAGAGAGAGAGAGAGAGAGACCTGCAACACTGTTTCACCACTTGGAAAACTTTTCCCCTGCAAGTGGGGACCAAGGGTTCAAACATGGATCTTTGTTTATTATAACGTGTCGTCAACCAGGTGTGCCACTACCTGGCCTTAGTGTGTCTCTCTTTCTCTATCCCTTTCTATCTCTCTCTGTATCTATTAGAAAAGTAAATAAATAAATAACTTAAATAAATAAATAAAATTACCACTGGGAGCAGTTGAATCATTATGCAACCACTGAGTGCTAGTGATAACCCCAGTGTGGAAACAAATATAATCCATCCATCAGTGAAATAATAAATATAAAGAGACAGTGCCTGGCATATAGTGAATTCAACGAAAAGTAGCAGTAAGGTATAGCAATAATACTTGTAGCTAAGTCAAACAATCCAGGCAAGTTCAATACCTAAGGAGACTTGAAGCCTTCTCCTCTGGCACTGACCACTCTGCCCACTCTCTCTTTTTTTTATTATTTATTTATTTACTTACTTTTATGTTACAGAACTACATTCAGCAGGGGTTGAAATCCACACCATTCCCACCACCAGAGTTCTGAATCTTCAGTCTCCCCACTGCAATCTACCACAATTCCCCTAAGGTTGTGGACATGAGCCAATCATCACCTCTACAACTGTTTGCCCACATTTATACATATTTGCCCCTTTTTTCTGTTTCAATCCTCTCTTCCCCTCCAAGCCGCTCATGACATCATAATTACCTCCATGTGTCCCTCTCCTTTTCCTTCTTTCTCTCTCTCTGGGTGCCAATAGAGCTGGAGTTCAGAGCCCTCTTATCTTCATCCTATCACTTCTCTGCCATTGGGAGTATGGATAAAGGTTGTTTTGGGGGAGCAGAAGGTGGGAGTTTTGTCTTCCGTTAACTGCTTCTCTGCTGAGCATGGGCACTGACAGGTCAATCCATACCCTCAGCATGTTTCAGTCTCTCCCTAGTGGGCATCTCACTCTGGATATTTGAGGGTCCAGGACAAATTGGTGAGATTGTCTGTCAGGATGGAGTCATGGTAGCATCTGTACCTTGGTGTCTGGAAGGTGACATGACCTAAATTGAGATAAAATGGGTAATGAACAGGAACCAAAAAGTATGATTAGAGCAGATGAGATTAGGGATTTTAGGATAGAATAAAGTTAGGGAAACCATTTTAGGCATGTTCCTGGGGGCACACAACTATGGTATTTTTGCTTAAGTTTGGTAGCTAGTGGGGTTGGATAAGAATATTGTCTGAGAGAATGGTGTCAGAGTAGAGAAAAGATCTAGAAAGTTGGATTAGGGTTCCCATTCTTTAAAAAAATATCTGTGGCTAAAATTAACTATTTACCTTCATTCACCTGCTCAAGGGCATATATATTAGTACCAGACCCTATGTCAGCTCTAAGTCCCTACTGGTCTGAGCTTATAGCTCATGGTCACATCTGAAGAACATTGCTGGCTGCCCTAATTTAGGACCAGTCTTTTTCAAGTGGCAGGGCAGGATTACCCCAGCCTCTCTTCCAAGACTGGGGCTATCCCTAAAATCATTGCTTTATGGTGAGGGCAAGGTCCTGAGAGGGCCCATAAGATGCAGTTCCTTATGAACGCAACCAGTGGTAGTGGAGAGAGGGATCCTTTAGAAGTCAGGGCCCATCATATATGTATGGGAATCCAAGGATTCCCTAGCTAGGGCCCCAGATTATGAGGTGGAGTGACATTGACCAACAGGCCATTATTTAGTGGGCCAATCTCTTACCCTTATCCAACTTTTGTAGTCCTCTCTTTATCTGATGATCTTAGATCTCTCAGTTGTTTAGACATTGAGTATCATTTGTTGATCCCAGCCAGAGTTAGGTTTTTGGGATCTGTCTTCTTTGGGCCTTTCTGCTAGACTACCCAGCTAATCTGGTCTAAATCCAATCAATTAGAGAATTTATGATGCCTTCTTTAGGCACTTCAACCATTATTGAGCATTTTTACTTTGAGTTATAAAATTGCCTCTTGTTTATGGATATATGTACACCTGTATCCTGTACACTAAACCCTAGCCTAATCTGGTATCTGTTACTTAGTTAAATGAAATGCCATCTAATGTGGATATAGTTAGTCCCATATGTTAGGAAAGGTCTCATGAGATTTGAAGAGCTGCAAGGTAGACTTCTCAGGCTTGGTATCTCTGGTTAGAGTCCACAGTAGGATTTCCTTAGCAGCATAATGTGGGGTGGCAGCACCAGGAGAGATTCGGTTGAAAGTGACAGAGGTGGTATGGCAGGATGGAATCACAGAGAAAGAATAACAAGAAGTATGTCTGCTCACTCTCTAAAGAACTTCCCATGGGGGTTGGGCATAGTGCACCAGGTTAAGTGCACATGGCACCAAGCACAAGGATCAGCATAAGGATCCCGGTTCGACCCCCCCGGCCCCCTCACCCACAGAGTGGTTGCCTCATAAGCGGTGAGGCAGGTCTGCAGGTGTCCATCCTTCCTTCCCCTTCTCTTTCTTCCCCTTGTCCCTCGATTCCACTCTGTCATATCTAATAAGGGTAACAAAAGTGGGGAAAAAATGTCTCCAGCAGCAATGAAGACACTGAGGCCTAGTGATAACCCTGGAGGCAAAAATAAAATAAAAGAATAAGGAAGAACTTCCCAGTTACAGAAGGCACAAGATCACATGCCCAGCAAGTATCTCCACACACCATTCATCAGTCCTAACAAGAACTCTATATCAATGCCAGAATTATCAGATGTAGGATGCAGCAAATACATTGGGAGAGGAGGAGTGGGTTGTATAATCAGGTGTGTGGTTAGTTATGATAATGGCATTTATTATATGACAAGTAGAACTAATCCACAATAATTTAATCATCAGTAAACAACTGCAGGAAGAAGCAGCCAGGTTGTCTAATTGTTTAATAAGGGCTCTTGACTAACAACTTCAGTGTGACCCTGAACTTGTATAAATCCAAAGGAAAAGACTGGGCCTAGTTCCCAATATGCCTAGAAGAATCATATGATGCCTGAGATAATCTTGACATGTTTTTTTCATCAAGTTATAGTGACAAACTGAGGCCAAGAGGTGAGAAAGGACTCTAGATTGTCTATATTGTTTTTATCATTTTATGGATGGTTAATAGTTTACATTTTAGTTGTTAACACATGGGTACAATTTCTCATCTTGCCATGATATGGGTCTGCAAAATACTCTCACCCCCAGTTTAGTTTCTCCTCCACTACCATGTACTAGAACACCAAATCCTCTACCCTACTCTCACCCTCATTCTCCAGAGTCCTTTGCTTTGATGCATTATACCAAACCCAGTCCAAGTTCTACTTTGTGTTCATACTTTCTGTTCTTGTTCCTTAAATTCTGCCCATGAGTGAGATCATCCCATATTAATCTTTCTCTTTTTGGCTTATCTGACTTAATATGGTTCCTCCAAGCTCTATCAAAGATAGAAAAGGTGACTACATCATTCTTAGCAGCTGAGTAATATTGCAAAGTATATATATACCACAACTTTCTTAGCCACTCGTCTGTTGTTGGGCACCAACATTGTTTCTTTGAGAATGTCATACATCAGAAAGGGTAGGAACAACAAATATTGGAGAGGTTGTGTGGGTAAAGGAACCCTCCTGCATTGCTGATGGGAATGTAAATTGGCTCAACCCCTGTGGAGAGCAGTCTGAAGAACTTTCAGAAGGCTAGAAATGTACTTGTCATATGACCCATCAATACCTCTATTAAGGATGTCTAAGCTCTCTATCTATCTATCTATCTATCTATCTATTTCAAAGAGATTTATGTACACCTATATTCATAACAGCATGGTTTTTAGTAAATTTTTCTTTTTAAAAACTTTTTTATTATCTTTATTTATTTATTGGATAGAGATAGCCAGAAATTTAGAGGAAAGTGGAGATAGAGAGGGAGAGAGGCATAGAGATACCTGCAGCACAGCTTCACCACTTGTGAAGCCTACCCCCTACAGATGGGAGCCAGGGGCTTAAACCTGGGTCCTTGAGCATTGCAACATGCACTCAGTCAGGTCTGTCATCACCTGGTCCCTTGGTAGATTTTTCTAACTCTAGATTTTTCTGACTCCAGATTTTATGTCCTTTTTCCAAAACTGGTGGTCTTACTCAGAGGTGTATACTAGGAACATGTGTGAGGCATTCCAAAGAAAGGAACCAATATCTGGGTCCCAATACACTATTGTTAGGATTCAGTAACTCTGAAATGAGAGGACTAAATCTGATCCAGAAACATACTCCCAGCTGAAAACTACTAAATACAGATTGAAAACAGGGGTGAAAGCCCAAGATGATGAGACAGCATTGGTTAGAGTATTCTCTACATATGTTGACAATGTGATTCCATCCTCTGGCCAACTGTTTGATCTTCATTAAATTATTTCATTTCCCTGGACCTCGGATTCCTCTTCTAGAGAAAATGGGGACAGTAATACATCCATCATGAGAAAACATAACTGATGAGAAGCCAGATGAGAAAAGGGAAATGGAAAAAAAAAATAAATGGGGTGTGACTTAAAGTTTAATAGTAGAGTAAATAATGTTTGTTCTCCTCTGTTCCCTTGGATAGTAGATACTTGAAACAATTACTTCACAGTGTGATAGATATTTTCGTTTATCATAGCTATTGTACTCCTCAAAAATAACTTGAGGTTTTTTAACGTAATCCTTTTTTAAATAAACATTTATTTATTCACTTCTTCTTCTTCTAGCGTTTGCCCTTCTTCCGTAGCCAGTCAACAGCATCAGGTTGAGCCTGATGTAAAGTTTCGAGACCTCCTTTTAATCTGGAGAGGTGGCAGTCGTTGACTATGTGGGTCATAGTCTGTCTGTAGCCGCAGGGGCAGTTCGGGTCGTCTCTGGCTCCCCAGCGATGGAACATAGCGGCGCACCAGCCATGGCCTGTTCGATAGCGATTGAGGAGGGCCTAATTATAACGTGCTAGGTCAAAGCCGGGTTGACGCTTGCAGGAGTCTGTGATGAGGTGTTTTTATTCACTCATTTATTTGATAGAAGCAGAAATTAAGAAGAGGAGAGAAACCTACAGCACTATTTCACTGCTCTTGAAGCTTCCCCCCCCATAGGGAGACTGGGGGTTTGAACTGAAGTCCTTGCAAAAGGTAATATGTGTGCCCTACCAGGTGTACCACCACCAGGCCCATTTGTAATACTTTAAAAGTCAAAAGAAAAGAGAAATAATAGTAAAAAAAACTTCTTCCTCCATAAGAATTCTCAGTTTATCTTGTCAAAAAGTTGGCCTCAGAGCACCCAGGAGGCTCTCCAAACACCCAGTTACTACAGAGGCCATATCTGTTACCTCCACTGTCCTGGGCCTAAACTGCTCCCCAAACCAGGAGGGAGCTCAAGAGCTGTTTTCATTTTTCCTATTTTGAGAAAAACAAAAAGGGTCAAATAAAAGATATTCTCCTGCTAAAAGAAAGTTAGTGATTCCCCTGTAGCTGAGAGAAATGCATTAAAGGTTTTCCAAATCTTTGGTGTCTGCAGTTCAAGAAAGGCCCTTCTGATGCTTCCTCAACCTTGATCAAAGGTACTGAGCTTCCTGCTGACATTATGACTAAATTGTCTCAGCCAGGATAACCCAGACACCCTGTTGGGGACACTGTGTATATGTGTTGGGGGCAGGGAGGTGCAGGGATCACAGCAGTAGTCTGTTGTAGTAGTGTGCCAAAGATTCACAGCAAGACCTTGGCAGTAGTGACTGCTCCAACACAAGCTAGGGAGCCTGCTCTCCCTTGTAAACAAAGTAGGTCTAGTCTCTCAGAATAGTTCTCCATCACTCACAACCCTTGCTGGGCCAGCACTCTAGATGAAGATACTTGAAGGTAATCAGTCCAAACGTCCCAGTTCATGACTCAGCCCTCCACTGCCCTCTCCTCTCAGGTCACATCTTACCAGCTTTTAGGTGTTTTCAGACAGTTCCACATGGAGAAAAAAAAATCTAGTTTCAGCCAGCCTTGGGAATACTTCAGCTGTCAAAGTAGGGAGCTTAATGAGCTAGTGATGGAGGAAAAAAATGTCCCATCTTCTTAAACCTGGGCTTAATCCTGACTGTCTAATTGTACCCAGCTGCTCCACAGCTCCCTCCCAGCTATCCAGTGAGAAAGCCTCATGAATTACTATGCAGACAAAATGCAGGCAAGGTCAATTAACTTCTCAAGTTGGATCCAAAACTCACCACAGAGAAATCCGTGTCTCCTGACTTACATGACCCACAGGGTTGACCTGCAATTCAGGCTCTGTAGGTTCCAGGACATGAATTTCATTTAAAAAATACATTGTTGTATAATTCTGGATGTCTTTTTTTTTTCCTTATTGGAGGTGTATTCATGGTTTACAGTTGACAGTAAAATACAGTAGTTGGTACATGTATAATATTTCTCAGTTTTCCACATAACATTCTAACACCCACCTATGTCTTCCTCTGTAATCATGTTCCATGATCTGAACACTCCAACCCACCCCACTCATGAAGTCCTTTACTTTGGTGTAATAAACCAACTCCAGTCCAAGTCCTGCTTTGTGTTTTCCCTTATGGTCTTATATTTCAACTTCTGTCTGTGAGTGAGATCATCCCATATTCATCCTTCTCTTTCTGTCTTATTTCACTTAACATGATTCCTTCAAGCTCCATCCAAGATTAGGTGAAGAAAGTAAATTCACCACTTTTGATAACTGAATAGTATTCCATTGTGTATATATACTACAACTTATTTAGCCACTCATCTGTTGTAGGACACCTAGGTTGCTTCCAGGTTTTGGATACTATGAACTATGCTGCTATAAACATAGGTAAACAAAGGTCTTATATGACTACAAATTAATAGGAGAGCACATAAACACCATTCCCACCACCAAAAGACTGTGTTCCACCCCCCCACACCCCACCCCATGAAGCTGAACATCCACCCTCACCCTCCACCCAGGGTTAACAAAGGTCTTTTTGGATGAGTGTGTTTGGCTTCTCTGGATAGTTTAAAAAAGAAAAGAAAGTCATTATTCTCAGGGTTGGGCAGTGGCATACCTGGTACAGACACATATTTCTATGTATAAGAACCTGGACTGAAGCCTCTCCCCCCCACCCCGTCTCTACCTGCAGGGAATGCTTCAAGATAGTGCTACAAGGCTATTTCTTTCTCTTTCCCTCTCTGTCTCCTCCTTCCCCTCTCAATTTCTCTGTCTCTATAAAAATGTAAATAAATAACAGTGATCAGGAACAGAGGAGTAATCATGCAGGCACCAAGTCCTAATGATACCCTTGGTGGCAATTTAAAAATAAAGTTATTCTCAGAAGGTTTCACTTGACAAGTCCAGATTTATGGATTCTTTTGCCAAAATCCCAAGATTTCAACATTAGACCTGTGTTCTTTGAGTGTTTCTATGAAAGGGGTGGTGAGCTCTAGTTCACCACAGTTCCCACCACTCCCTATTGTCCCTTGTCGTTTGGAGCCCTGAAATGACTGTTTCCTGACTGCATGACTGTTTCCTAACTTGGGCTTGGGTGTTTTCATCTGTACAGGTTAAGCAAGAATGGGTTGTATGTTGCTTACCTGGTACCACAATCCCTTGGAAGACTGTGTGTAGGGCCCAGGTGGTAATGCCCCTAGTTGAGTGCACATGTTACCATGCACAAGGGCCTGAGTTCAAGCCCTCATTCTCTCTCTCTCTCTCTCTCTCTCTCTCTCTCCCTCCCTCCCTCCCTCCCTCCTTCCTTTTCTTCTCAATTTCCCTATACCCTCTCTAATTAATCAATTAATTACAAAAAAGAAAACTGTGTACAGAGACACCTTTGGGCTGGGGCAAATGCATGAGTGGCAGTTAGGTCAATCATCAGGTAGTACAAGTCATTCACTCATCTGAAGATACAGAGGAGTCACACATGCCCCTCCTTGGTACTGGGGCATTCAGCCATCCTCAGGGTGCCTCCATCACTGCCCAGTGGCTCCCTTCACAACCATTCAAGGGCAGCCATTGCCACCAGAAGCTTAACCAGGGATCCTGGGCCCACAGCATCATGAAGAGGAGTTTCTGCTTCTTCCTGCTCTACTCTCTCTGCAACAGTCCTGCCTCTCCAGCCTCTTCCTGTGGCCAGACTCAGCCAAGAGCAAGCAAGAAGAAATATGGCCTGGCTCGAAAGAACTGGAGTGTGGGAAAGAGCTTGTAGGGTGCCTGCCTGAAGCTCATTAGGGCAAGAATGCCCAGTCAGGACAAGATGGCTCCTGCCCACCTCTAATTGCACACCCCACCTTGCCCCACTACACTCAGCCAACCCGCAGAGCCACGACTTTTAAAGATTACCAAGGCGAGCTGGTAACGAAGCCGCTCCCTCTTTGTCTGTCCTTGCGCCAACAGCAGCAGAAGGGATACTAATTAGAGGGTGAATTATTAGCTTCCCATGGTGCACTGCAGGGACATTAAAAATGAGGGGGCTCTGCTGCTTGCCTTTTAGACGGTTAGGCTTGGTTTAATATATTCGTGTTTCTAGGTGAGCAGCAGGGGACAGTTTTTATGATTATAATTGTTGCATAATTACTGGCCTAAGGTTGCCTATTGTTAAATAAAAATGCTGAGATACTAATGTTTTATTGAACAGTACAAGGAGATAAAATTGTAATATCTTTCCCCAGCAATTGAAGCGGCTCATTTGCAGCCTGGTGACAACCCTTAATCGTTTCAGGGAAGAAGTGGATGGGTTCTGCCTGGGCTGGATGTCAAATGGGAAATATGTGCTTTGGGTGGAGGGGAATAAAAGGATCAGGGAAGGCAAGGAGAACTTGAAGGGGGAAGTTGAGGTGCCCCAGCAAGTCCCTTATAGCCACTGCTCTTTGTAGGCCACAGAGCTAATGCACATGCACATAACTCAAAGGTCAACCCTCAGCCATTTGATATGAGGATGCCACAAATGACCTTTTCTCTGAAGGAGGACCCTTCCTGCAAGAGAATCAAAAGAACATTAGGCAGAGATATCCTAGGCCACCAAATGGGCTCCTGGATCCCTCCTTCGGGCAAGTCTTAATTGTGACATCCTTCCAGTACTCAGAAGTTGCTGAAACCAGCAAGACAGAACAACTTATATGACTCTAAAACCTACCTGCCCCTTCCCTCTCACCCCACCAAATTCTGCCTCCCCCTAAGTATCGTTCACTATCACACATCCATCAAGCCTCTAGAGTCCCTTGCTGCAGCCTTTCACAGCTTGTTGAGATTTCTGCAGCAGAGTAAGGGATGGTTTCAGCCAGGAGTAAATCAGATGAAAGAAATAAGGAAAGAAAGAGAGAAAGAAAGAAAGAAAGAAAGAAAGAAAGAAAGAAAGAAAGAGAGAGAGAGAGAGAGGGAGAAAGGAAGGAAGGAAGGGAGGGAGGGAGGGAAGAAGGAAGGGAGGAAGGAAGAAAAGGAAGAAAGACATTGAATTTGTGTCCCATCTATTGTCTTGTCAGGCCAAGAAAGCGGGAATAAGGACAAAGAAAGCCATTCTCTTTGAGCCCAATGTAAGTGCCTGGTCAACTTGGCCTCCCCTCTGGTGTCCCGTTCCTCAAAAGAACAGCATTAAGTATGTCACTTTTTTCACTGCCCATCCAGCTGTGTACACTCAGGGAATGGGAGCAGAGAAGAATAGCGGAGTAAACTTGAATATCAGAAAAGGCAAAAGGAGTGGAAGCTTCCTTCTCAGAAACCACCCCAACTCCTCAGCTTTTTCCAAGGCCCAGCATGGCAGAGGTTCCAAGTTCTTAGCCAAGACTGTCCAGAAGACAAAATATAAATCAATTTTTCTCTTTCTAGGATTCCATATGACTATTCCAAGGGAAACCTCATTCTTAGAGGAAGAGTCCTGGGCTGGGAGTGAGTTGAACCCAGTTTGGTACCTAGTTTACTCACCCTCTGCAAATCTTAAGACATGTCACTTCAACATGTATCTTCAAGGGAAAAATCTTATCTCCACCCTGCCTGTCTTACACAATTTACAGAGAGCCTGAATGAACTTCAAGGAACAAAGGCTTGTCAGAGTTGGAAAGAGCTCATCTGGCCCAATTGCTTTTCAAATGCAGGGGACCTTTCCAGAGTGGTCTGACAGGTACTCACCCTCCCTCTGCACAAAAATGAAAACTTCAGAGCTCATAGCAGCTTCTCTGTCTGTTCAACAGCTCTGGTCTTGCTTCTTCATATGAGCTGAGTTGTGCCCAGCTCTGGTCCCAAAACTGCCCTGAGCTGTATCTCCTTAAGCTGTGGCCTCAAAGGAACATGACTGTCCCTAGTTCATCCTTCTTCAGCATCCTTACCCCAAATTCCTGAGCTATTTAGGTTTCTAATCCATTATCACATTCCTCCCCTAAGCTCTCCCCTTAAATATCCTACTCATCCCATGCAAACCTGGCCAGTTCAGACCACAGTGACCTCCTACATTCTAGTCACTATGCTCCTATTAATTCAGCGAATGAGTGCACAGGCTTTTCAACTGGCACATCACATAACTGCCTCACACTGAGCCTGTGCTCAATTAAAGCATCCAGATCTTTTTCAAATGATAGCTTTCCCCTAGACAATGAAGAGACTCAATGTACAGTTGGTTATTTTTAAACAGAATGTATGAGTCTACATGTCTTTTTTTTTTTTTTGCTTCAGTATAGGGAATTGGCTATTCCTATCCAACCTATGATAAATCTTTATAAGTCCTGACTCTGTCACCCCATGCCTGAGTCAGAAAAATCTGTCTCACAGCTCTGTGTTATCCATGGATATAAGCTTTACATAGCTGAATCAATTCCCAGTCAGAGCAGAAACATATAAGTCATTTGTAAAAGAGTTACAATGAACCTGCAAATTTTCCTGAGAGAGCTCTAATATTCCAGCTCTGGGCACCCACTTCCTCTACAGCAATTCCAGGGACTGCTACTAGTTCTCAAGAAGAAATGTGCCCCAGGGTTTATGAATGAAAAATAATTTAAGTCTTCCAAAGGAAACTATTTGTATAACATACCTTCTGGCAAATACTGAGTACTGAGATCCATCAGTGTTGAAACAGACAAGTATGGGTGCTGCCTGTGACATTGTCTGGGAAGCAGATGCTGGCATGGAGGGTAGTATGCAGGATGTTTATGAACGAGTGCTATTGGGAGAAACACTGGTAAAAGAAAAAGAGAGAAAGCAGTAATGGGTAGACAGAGAAGTCAGTCTGCTCTGCAGCCCCAATAACATCTTTGGCCAAACCTGCAGGAAACTCTAGATAGAATAATCTTCAGAACTTCAGTTTGGGGCAAGGTAAACTTACCTTTATCCTTCTACTTCGACTTAGTCATTGGATGTGGAACACCAGGAAGAGATATGACTATGGACAAAGCAGTTGTGGTAATCCCTGAAGGGGGATGGAGGTGGTTGTTGACTGCCTTCCCATTAGATGGGAAAGAAAACTTACTTAAGAATTTGGGTCATGCATCACAATTTTCATTGAGTCAGGAAAGTCCAGGCTTTGCAACACCATACAATGAGGCAATAGGATGGAGAGACCTTGAGAGAGATAAACCTTGCAAGGTAGAATGTGGATAACTATAAAATATCATGTTTGTGCTTTTTCTTTATAAAGAGTTTTGCTTGTTTTTCACTTGAGATGCTTTTAAGAAAATTTATGTCTAAATTCATTTTCTTCCATAAAACATATATTACCAGAAACAACATTAAGATTCCTATTGTCACTTCTTCTCTTCAGATTGAAGTTTCTAACCAGGGCAATTAGGCTAGAAAATGATAAAATATATCTAAATTGGAAAGAGAAAAGAAAAACTATTCATGCTTCCAGATGATATGTATATTTTACATTCTTAGATACTTAAAAAAATCTTCTGAGAATTATTGAGTTCAGTAAGGTTTCAAGTCAATTGTAAATATAATGTAGAGAAATTATAAATACAATATAGAGAAATCTCTACATTTTCAGTGAACAATCTGAAAATGGTTTACAAAAAATTCTGTAATAAATTAAATAAAACACCCACTGGAGATAGAGTATAATGGTTAGCAAAAGACTTTCATGCCTGAAGCTCTTAAGATCTCAGGTTCAATCCGGAGCACTACCATAAACTAGATTTGATCAATGATACTCTCATCCTCCCTTTCCTCTCTTTCATCCTCTCTCCCCCTCCCTGTATCTTTCATTTATAAATAAATGAATAAATTATTTAAAGAGGAGACCTAAACAGTGGCCTACGATATGGTACAAGGGATGGGAAACTAGACTTGCAGTTATGGAATCGTAAGGTAAATCCCTAGTATACCATCACTAAAATGATGCTCTGATCCTTCCCCTTTCTTTTCCTACCTCTCCATATCTTTAACAATAAGTAAAATAAGTCTTTTAAAAACAAGAAAAATTTATGTCATTAGACATTATTTGTATATAGCTGTGTCTAATAGAATAATGTCACCAGTTGCTTCTGTTCTCCCTGATCTAAGCTTTTAAGAGAATCAACATGTCAAAGACTCAGCCTATGTACACTAGAAAGTTTGAGACATTCAATCATTTTTCCCTCTTATATTAATTAAATAGTGATTTATATGACTACAGATTAATAGGAGAGTACATAAACACCATTCTCACCAATAAAAGACTGTTTTCCATCCCACCACCAACACCCCACTAGCCCCCAACCACCACCCCATGAAGCTGAAGATCCACCCTCACCCTCAACCCAGGGTTTTTACTTTGTTGCCCTACTCCATATTTAGTCTAATCCTGCTTTGAGTTTCCCTCTTTGTTCTTCTTTCTCAACTTCTGTTTATGAGTGGGCTCATCCCGTATTCATCTTTGTCTTTCTGACTTAGCTCGCTTAACATAATTCCTTCTAGCTCCATCCAAAATGGGTCAGACAAAGTGGGTTCATTGTTCTTAATACTTGCATAGTATTCCATTGTGTATATATACCACAGCTTTCTCAGTTATTCATCTGTTGTTGGGCACCAGGGTTGCTTCTAAGTTATAGCCATTATGAATTGCGCTGCTATAAACATAGGTGTACGCATATCTCTTTGGTTGGGTGTTTTGGAGTCCTTGGGGTATATCCCTAGAAGAGGAATCACTGGTTCATATGGAAGGTCCCTGTCTAGCTTTATGAGAGTTCTCCAGACTGCTCTCCACAGTTTACATTTGACCAATTTATATTCCACCAGCAGTGCAGAAGGGTTCCTTTGTCCCCACAGCATCTCCAGCAGTTGTTGCTGCTGTCCTTTCTGATGTACGTCATGTTGTCTACGATATAGCAAATCATAACAATGGAATTTTCAAAGTTATGCCAATTGCCAAATAATTTGATCACATTAATAACTATCTATTGCCTTCTCAAACCCTAAGACAGCAGGAACCTCCCACTTCTACTATAGAGCCTATATTTCCCCCAGTCCTGGAACCTCTAGGCTGAGGCTCACTTTCTTGCATGCTTCTCTCAGTTCATGCCAAATGATATTGCATCTGCTGATCCCAACCTAATCAACCCAACAAGTATCACCTCAGTATGCTTCACTACAGACTGTGTCCATAGATGTCAGGTGTGGAATGTCAGCCCTTCAGCCTCATTACTCCAGTGAGATCTTTCCTTTCATAGGACTCTCTAATTCCATTTCAGGTGGTTCACTTCTTAACAAAGTCCCAAAACCTAGATATATACCAGGTCCCATGATATAGGGCATATGTTCACATGTATCCATAAATTATGGTAAATTATATATCTGAAAGCAAAAGTGCACAATAGTCTTCAGTCAGTATATACAGCAAACAAGTAGAAAGACCTAAAAAGATACCATAAACTTCCTAGTGAAATAGTGTCTACTTACATTTAGATACCCTCCTGGCCTACTTCCTAATATACTTCCCTCAGTCACTCCAAAGCTAACCTTATCAAAATAAGGACTGCAAAAGCTGAATAAGGGCAAAAGACTGGCGTACTTTAATGATGACTCTTTAGTCACTATCAGTCCACCCTATCAGATGGAGCCCTAATCAGGGAGTCCTGAGATTCCCAAAGAGGCATAAGGGGGCTAGACCTCAAATAGATCCCTCTATTGCTACCATTTATTTCTATCATGAACAACACAATAGACCCCTTTGTGGGCTCCAATAGGACATTGCCCTCAATGTGGATTAACAGTGGCAGAGAATTTTCCATCCTCCGAAGGGAGGCTAGACAACATACTTTATCTTCCACCTGAGGAAGATGGGTTCTGAAATTAGGTCAGCTTGGAACATTCCTATTCATGACCACAGAATGTGAGCTCAGATCTATAGGGATGAAGAGGTCACATAGGCTCCTAAGCTGAATATGGACACCAGATCAGATCAAATCAATGTCTTTTACAGTCAACAAAATTTATACACCAAAGCGCACATGGTGCAAAGCACAAGAATCAGCATAAGGATCCCAGTTTGAGCCCCCCAGTTCCCCACCTGCAGGGAAGTCACTTCACAAGCAGTGAAGCAGGTCTGCAGGTGTCTATCTTTCTCTCCCCCTCTCTATCTTCCCCTCCTCTCACCATTTCTCTCTGTCCTAACCAACAATGACAACATCAATAACAACAATAATAACTACAACAAAAAACAACAAAGGTAACAAAAGGGAATAAATAAATATTTACAAAATTATTTATACACCTTTCCCATATTTTGGAGATACTCTCTTCCAGATCCAGCTTTCTCAACCTTTTTCAGCCATGACATCATCTCCCCAGACAATAATTGGGTCCACCTATATACAGATGCCTGTCTTAGAGGGAAAAAAAACAACTAGCATAGTCATGGGCCTTTTGGAATATAAGTAAAATAGGCCTACTAACTATCTATAAAACAGAGACCCCCCAAATCTTCATCTGCAATATTCTAGCCTTTAGGTTCATGATTACTCAGCAATTTGTTTGGCTTTATATGTTAACTCTTCTTTCAGTCACCTGGTTCCAGATGCTAAAGCGATGCCAATCTGATATCCCTGAGCAGAAGACCCCACCAATGTGTCCTGGAGCCCTGCTTCCCAGGGAAAGAGAGAAGCAGGCTGGGAGTATGGATGGATCTGTCAATGCCCATGTTCAGTGGGGAAGCAATTACAGAAACCAGACCTTCCACCTTCTGCACCCATAATGACCCTGAGTCCATGCTCCCAGAAAGATAAAGAATAGGAAAGCTATCAGGGGAGGGGATGGGATATGGAGTAGTGGTGGTGGGAATTGTGTGGAGTTGTACCCCTCTTATCTTATGGGTTTTGTCAGCATTTTCTTTTTATAAATAAAAATTTTAATTGTTCAACAATTTGTTTGGCTTTGCATGTTAACTCTCTTTTCAGCCACCAGGTTCCAGATGCCAGCATGATGCCTACCAGACTTCCTTGAACTGATGACCCCACCAATGTGTCCTGGAGCCCCACTTCCCCAGAGACCCACCCTACTAGGGAAAGAGACAGACAGACTGGGAGTATGGATTGACCAGTCAATGCCCATGTTCAGCGGGGAAGCAATTACAGAAGCCAGACCTTCCACCTTCTGCAACCTACAATGACCCTGGGTCCATACTCCCAGAGGGATAGAGAATAGGAAAGCTATCAGGGAAGGGAATGGGGTATGGAGATCGGGTGGTGGGAATTGTATGGAGTTGTACCCCTCCTATCCTATAATTTTGTTAATGTCTCCTTTCTTAAATAAATTTTAAAATAAATAAATTTTAAGGATCCTTCAAAAAAATTTTTCAGGGCCAGGTGATGGAGCACCTGTTTGAGTGCACTTGTTACAATGTATGAGATCCCAAGTTTGAGCCTCTGGTCCCCACATGTAGGGGGAAAGCTTTGTGAATGGTGAAGCAGGGATGCAGGGATCTCTCTGTATCTCTCCCTCTGTATCCCCACCTCTCAATTTTTGGCTGTTTCTATCTACTAAATAAAGATAATTTAAAAAAGAAAGAAAGAAAGAAAGAAAGAAAGAAAGAAAGAAAGAAAGAAAGAAAGAAATTCCTCTCACAGAAATATTTTTTGCCTCTCCCCTTTTTCTCTATAAACTTTCCTTCCTATCCACTCCTCACTCCATCCCCACCCCACCAGCTCTAGGCCAACCTTGAATACAGCTGGAGAAAAATGACAGAATGTGGGGCCAAGGTTGACAATAGCCCTTGATGAGGTTGCCAGCCTGAGCCTGGGTGACAGTAATGCCTGCATGAGCCTCTGTGACTTCCTCTGCCCAGACTAGCTCGGCAGCCATATGGCAAGGACTTTTCCTACCCCCTCAGCCCAGGCATACTGTGAACAGGCACCGTCAAGTCCAGTTCACATCGGCCCAACCCGAGGGCCTAAAGCTGCCTCATTCCAGCAAGTGATGGCTTTTTAATTTCAAGCCTTTTGGTCCCCAGTGAGAGAAGTGGAGAGAGGGATGAGGATGACATCTGGAGCCTGTAAAACCACAGAGGCCTTGGGCAGGGAGCAACCTTGAGAGGTCATCTACCTCTAACTGAGAGGTTCTCTCTTCAGGGCCCAGTTGAGGCCCAACTACCTCAAGAAGCCCTCTTGGACTACACACATCCTAATTGAGTCTCTCTCTCTGTCTGTCTTCTCTCTCTCTCTCTCTCTCTCTCTCTCTTCCACCCACCTCTATCAACTTCTATCATTCAGAAAATATCCAAGGGGAAGTGCTGATACCTGAAAGCAGACACAGGTTGAACTTGGAGGTGGACAAATAAATTAGTCTTGGAGATCTCTCTGACCTCTGGTTCCTAAAAATAGTGAGAAGTAATTTTCTTAACCATTCAGAGCTACTGAAATGATAGATTGTGACAGTAGGAGACAAATACTAGGGCCAGTGTATTGCTTTACATGGCCCTGCTTTGAGCCTGGCCCCCATCACATTAAATGAAGTTTCAGTGTTGTGGTATCTATCTATCTCTATTTCTGTTTCTATCTCTGTTTCAATATCTACCTCTATCTAAAAGGAAGAAAAAGAAAGGAAAAAAAGAGAGAAAGGAAGGAAGGAAGGAAGGAAGGAAGGAAGGAAGGAAGGAAGGACACATGAATAGACCTAAAAGAAAATGAGGAGAGGTCTACTTTCTTGACTTTATACCCTCTCTCCTTTCTGGACCCTCCATCCAGAATTTTTGCAGTTGCTCTTCAAGGCAAAGGATCTAGTCTCCTAGCAATAGGGCAAGGGCTTGCCCTACAGGAGGTAATGTCAGCAAGAGTTATTTGGGCCACCACAGGTCACCAGAGCCATGATGAGGCCTTGACCCAGAGTCTGTAGGGATCTCAAAAATATCTGAGTCTCAGTGAATAAAACATTGACATCACAGGGAAATTCAGGTGAGTAGCTCCTGCATTTGCTCTTTCAGTCCATTTTTGGAAGCTTAGTATCTGGGGTTTGTGTTCTGGAAGCAAAGAAGCAAAAAAGCTGAATGGGGGTAGGGCAGGTAGTAACAAAGGTGGAGGAAGGCAGAGTGGGGCCCTGGATATAGATACAAGCTTAGTCTCCCAAAACTCTGTACACAGCTGGGAAGATGGATGCCCAGTGCTCTGGGTACAGGCCAGGAGAGAAAGAAATTTTATTCTCTGATCAAAAGCCTGGGTTTGAGACAGACCTTGACTGGACACCCTGCAGTTGCTCAGGGTATTAGACACAAGCAAAGGCAAAAGTGTCTCTTTAAAATGCATCACTGGCATTCTTCCAGGCTATTCTGGGAACCAGCCACTCATCCCCAGGACACTAGTCCCTATTCAACTTGAGCTGCTGGCTGCTCTGATCAGAGGCAATTTGAGGCCACACACTGATGGCTGAGTCAGTCCCTGAGAAACCTACCTGTCTACCTGGCCTCTGACAAGATTCAGGTGTCAGGGAACATCTTAACAGCACTTGACAAGCACACACCAGGGGTCTCACCTTCTTTCCCACTGAGGCACAGTCTGTAGCAGTGGTAGGATCTGAAGACAGACTTGGCTACAGAAAGGTAATTTCTGTTCTTGGGCAGAAGAAGAAAAGAAGTAGAATTTTGAAAGCTGAGTTGGGCCTGGGAGGGTGCCTGCTTTGTCATATACATGTGGTATCTCTCTTTTTCTTTCTCTGAAAAAGTCAGTCCAGAACAGTGAAACCCAGGCAGAAACAAATTAAAAAAAAAAAAAAAAAAAAAGGAAAGAAAGGAATAGAAAGAGAAGGGAAGGGAGGAGTGGAGATGTAAGGGTAAAAGGAGGGAGAGAGAAAGGAAGAGAGAGAAAGCAAGGGAAAGGGAGAGGGAGAGTGATAACCAGGTAGTAGAGTATACATATTATTGTGCAGTCATGAACCTGGGTTCAAGCTTCTTGTCTCCACTGACAGGGATGAAGTTTCACCAGTGGTAGAGCACTGATGCAAATGTCTTTCTCCCCCTCTTAATTTCCCTCTCTATCTGTGTATCTAAAAAAAAAAAAAAATGAAAGCATAAGAGAAAAATAAAGATGGCTTCTGGTGATAGTGGCGTCATTACGTAGGCACCGAGCCCAGCTAACCACATTGAGAGGTAGGGAGGAAGGAAGGAAGGAAGGAAGGAAGGAAGGAAGGAAGGAAGGAAGGAAGGAGGAATGGTATGCAATCAATCTGGAATGGTCCAAACAGCAGACTGACTGTTAGGGTCTTTTTTACTCTATTTTATTTTATTATTACTATTATTATATACATGTGTCCCTTTTCCCTCCTCTTCAGGCTGACCAAAATTAACAGTTATTGTTCTCCATTGATAGGTGACTGGATGTCCTATCCATTGTGAGAACTTTGTTTTGTCTCCCTCCTCCCACCACCCTCTGTTTTCTCTCCTAGCTAATTCAAAAAAAAAAAAAAGAAGAAGAAGAAAAATAAAAGAAAGAAAATCTCTTTCCTTTCACTGCTCTTTTTCTTTTTTTTTCTTCCTTCTTTTGCTTTCTGAATTCACTGACAGCCTTTTATGAATTATTTTGTGGAAGAAATATGTGTGTGTGTGTGCATGTGTGTGTGTGTGTGAATGAGTGTATTTTCTACTTACCTTTCTCCTCTTGCTATCCTTAGAATTTATAGTGGACAGTAGATTTATATAATTGTCTATTCTTGCTTTGCCTTTTTTCCTTTCTCTTCTTTTAAATTTTTCTTTTCTTTTCTTTTCTGTTTTTTTTTTTTTGGCTTTCTATGCTTTTTATTTTGGAACATAGGTGTTGTTTGGCTAACTGTTATTGGCTGAACTGCATCATTCCTTGCTTCAGTTGCTATTGTTGTAATTTTAGAGGTGTATGACTGAATTTTTGAAAAGATTTTCGTATTGCATGGCTTGTACTCAAAACACAAAAATTGAAGAATGACAGAAAAGAATAATACAAACCACATCAGTTAAAAAAAATTAAATCAAGAGCAAACAAAACTACTACCACAATGAATCAGGACAGGATCCCAGGAGGAACTCCAAATCAGTCAGAAATAACCATAGATAAGAAAAGTACATAAGCAGTAATAAACCTATTAACCACAGAAATGAAGACAACTATGGAGGAAAGGGCTATCAGAATCAGGGAAACAACAAATGAGACCCTCAAAGAAAACAAGAGCTACATCGAGGTAATTAGAGAACTGAAAGCAAAAAATAGCTGAGCTAAAAGGCCAACTAGCAGAACAAGCTAATACTATACTGAACTGAGGAAGGAAACTGAGGAAAGCAGACTAACAGAAGCAGGAAACAGAATAGGCCAGACAGAGAATGAGCTAGAGAAAACTAAGAAGGGGATAACAGAAGTAAAAGAGAGATTGAGACACACTGAAAACATCAAAGGAGACATATAGGATAATCTCAAAAGAAGTAACATTCATATAATTGGCTTACCAGAGGAAGAAAGACAGGAAGGGGAAGTAAACATCCTAGAGGAAATAATAGAAGAAAACTTACCAGACCTAAACAACAGAAGAGACTTTAAGATTCAAGAGGCCCAGAGAGTACCAATCAGAATCAACCCAGACCTGATGACACCAAGACACATCATAGTTACAATAAAAAGAAGTAAGGATTAATAAAGGATCCTAAAGGCTGCAAGAGAAAAACAAAAAGTCACATACAGGGGAAAGCCCATAAGACAATCAGCAGACTTCTCCACTCAAACTCTAAAAGCCAGAAGAAAATGGCAAGATATTTATCAAACCTTCAATGAAAAAGAGTTTCAACCAAAGAAAATATTTCCTGCTAGACTTTCATTCAGACTATATGGAGGGATCAAAACCTTCTCATACAGGCAACAGTTAAAGGAGGCAACCATTACCAAGCCTGCCCTGAAAGAGATTCTAAATGACCTCTTATAAACAATAACATCACCATAATACTTGCCATATATCAGAACAAATAAACAACTCTTCAATAATTGCACTTCAATACCTTAAATACATAATATTGATAAATATCAATGGCTTAAACTAACCCATTAAAAGGCACAGCGTAGGAAGATGGATCAGAAAACACAACACAACCATATGCTGCTTGCAAGAATCCCATCTGACCCAACAAGACAAACACAGGCTTAAAGTGAAAGGATAGAAAACTATCCTACAGGCTAATGGACCACAAGAAAAAGGCAGGACCAGCCATTCTTATCTCTGACACAATAAACTTTAAATTAAATAAATTAATAAAAGATAGGCAAGGCCATTACATGATCAGAGGATCAATCAACCAAGAAGATTTAACAATTATCAACATCTATGCACCCAATGAGGGCCCATATAACTACATCAAACACCTACTGAAAGAATTACAAAAATGCGTCAACTGTAATACAATAATACTGGGGGAATTAAACACCCCACTCTCACACATAGACAGATCAACGAAGCAGAGAATCAACAATAAACAAGAGAAATAAAATAAGAGATGAACAGACTAGACCTCCTGAACATTTTCAGAGTTCTTCACCCCAAGAAACTGGAATATACATCCTGTTCAAATCCACACAGCACATTCTCAAGGGTGGATCACATATTACTCCACAAAGAAAGTATCAACAGATTAAAGAGCATTGAAATAATCCCAAGTATCTTCTCAGACCACAGTGGAGTAAAGCTAACATTCAACAACAAACAGAAAATTACTAAAAGTCAAAAAAATTGTAAACTCAATAACATGCTGCTTAATAACTGCTGGATCAAAGAGGCGCTCAAGCAAGAAAGTCAAATGTTCCTGGAAACAAATGAAAATGAAGACACAAGCCATCAAAATATTTAGAACACAGCTAAAGCAGTATTGAGAGGGAAAATAATAGCCATAGAATCACATATTAGAGAAAAATAAAAAGCTCAAATAAATTACCTTACTGCACACCTTAAGGACCTAGAGGAAGAGGAACAAAGGAACCCTAAAACAACCAGATAGATGGAAATCACTAAAATTAGAGCAAAAATAAACAACATCAAAAATAAAAGAACCATACAGAAGTTCAGTGAAGCCAAATTTTGAAAAATTAAACAAGACTGACAACTCTCTAGCCAGACTCACTAAAGAGAAAAAGGGAAAAGACTCAGAAAAAGATAATTGTAAATGATAGAGGAAATATCACAATTGACACCACAGAAATAAAAAAAAAAAAATCACGTGAAACTTTTACAAAGAACTGTATGCCACCAGCTAGAGAATCTGGAAGAAATGGAAAAAATTCCTAGAAACATATACTCATTCAAAACTGAACCAAGAAGAACTACAAAACCTAAAAAGCTCCAATCACAGACAAAGAAATTGAAACAGTTATTAAAAATCTTCCCAACAACAAAAGTCCTGGACGAGATGGCTTTATAAATGAATTCTACAAAACCTTCAGGAAATAGTTAATACCTATACTTCTAAAGCTCTTCCACAAGATTGAAGAAATAAGAACACTTCCTTCCACCTTCCGTGAAACCAGCATCACCCTGATACCAAAAGTAGATAGGGGCACAACAAAAAAGGAAAACTGCAGACCAATATCTCTGATGAACATAGAGGCTAAAATATTGAACAAGATACTGACCAACTGGATACAGAAGTATAACAAATAGATTGTTCATCACGACCACGTGGGATTTATGCCAGGAATGCAAGGCTGGTTAAACATACATAAGTCATTTAATGTCATTCACCATAACAATAAAAGCTAAACCAAAAACCACATTGTTATCTCAACAGATGCAGAGAGAACCTTTGACAAAATCCAATACCCATTTATGCTCAAAAACTACAAAAAAAAAATGGGAATAGATGGGAAATTCCTCAAGATAGTGGAGTCTATATATAGCAAACATAAAAACAACATCAAACTCAACAGACAGAAGTTGAAAGCATTACCCCTCATATCAGGTACTAGACAGTGCTGTTCATTATCACCGTTACTCTTCAACATAGTATTCAAGTTCTTGCCATAGCAATCATGCAAGACAAATAAATCAAAGGGATACAGATTGAAATGGAAGAATTCAAGATCACACTATTTTCAGATGATATAACAGCATACATAGAAAAACCTACAGAGTCCAGCAGAAAACTACTGGAAGTTATCAGGCATATAGCAAGGTGCCAGGCTTCAAAATCAATGTATAAAAATCAGTGGCATTTCTTTATGCAAACAGTAAATCTGAAGAAAAGGTTATCCAGAAATCACTCCCATTCACTGTTGCAGCAAAATCAATAAAATACCTAGGAATACATCTGACCAAAGAAATGAAAGAACTGTATACTGAAAACTAGGAGTGACTATTCAAGGAAAAAGAAAATGATACCAAGAAGTGGAAAGACATCCCATGCTCATGGATTGAAAGAATTAATATCATCAAAATCAATATTCTCCCCAGAACCACATACTGCAGTACCCATCAAAGTTCCACAAGCTTCTTTAAGACAATAGAACAAAAATTATAATAATTTATGTAGAACCAGAAAACACCTAAAATCACCAAAACAATCTTGAGGAAAAGAAACAGAAATGGAGGCATCACACTCCCAGATCTCAAACTATATTTTAAGGCCATCATCATCAAAACAGCCTGGTACTGGAACAAAAATAGACACACTGACCAGTGGAAAAGAATTGAAAGCCCAGAACTAAACCCCCACACCTATGGACATCTAATCTTTGATAAAGGGACCCAAAGTATTAAATGAAGGAAGGAGGCTCTCTTCAATAAATGTTACTGGGAAACTGGATTGAAATATTCACAAGAATTAAACTGAACCACTTTACCTCACCAGAAACAAAAGTCAACTCCAAATGAATCTGGATGTTAAGCCAGAAACTTCCAAATATTGATAGGGAAACATTTGTGGAACACTTTCCCACCTAAACCTCAAGGACATCTTTGATGATACAAACCCAATTACAAGGAAGACTAAAACAAAAACAAATCAATGGGACTACATCAAATTGAAAAGCTTCTGCACAGCCAAAGAAACCATCACTCAAACAAAGAGACCCCTCACAGAATGGGAGAAGATCTTCACATGCCATACATCAGACAAGAGACTAATAACTAAAATATACAAAGAGCTCAGCAAACTTAGCAACAACAAAAAAAAATGACCCCATGCAAAAATGGGCATAGAATATGAACAGAGTATTCACTAAGGAAGAGATCCAAAAGGCTAACAAACATATGAAAAATTGCTCCAGGTCACTGATTGTCAGAGAAATGCAAATAAAGACAACACTGAGGTACCACCTCACCCCTTTGAGAATAGCATACATCAAAAAGGACAGCAGCAACAAATGCCCTTCTGCACTGCTGGTGGGAATGTAAATTGGTCCAGCCTCTCTGGAGAGCAATCAGGAGAACTCTGACAAGGCTAGACATGGACCTTCCATATGACCCAGTATTTCCTCTCCTAGGGATATACCCCCAAGAACTCCATAACACCCAACCAAAAAGATATGTGTATGCCTATGTTCATAGCAGCACAATTCATAATAGCTAAAACCTGGAAGCAACCCAGGTGCCCACGAACAGATGAATGGCTGAGAAAGCTGTGGTATATATATATACACAATATATATATATATATATACATATATACATATATATATATACATATATATATATATATATATATATATATATATATATATATATATATACACAGCTATTAAGAACAATGAACCCACCTGCTCTAACCCATCTTGGAGTTAGAAGGAATTATTGAGCTAAGTCAGAAAGACAAAGACAAGTATGGGATGATCCCACTCATAAACAAAAGTTGAGAAAGAAGTATAGAAAGGGAACCTCAAAGCAGGATTTGATTGAGTTTCGAGTAGGGCACTGAAGTGAAAATCTCTGCGATGAAGGTGAGGGTGGATATTTGGCTTCACTGGGCAGCTGTGAAGATGGAATGGAACAGTCTTTTGGTGGTGGGAACGGTGTTTATGTACTCTCCTATTAACCTAATCATATCAATTACTATTTAATCAATATAAGAGGGAAAAAATTGATTTAATGTCTCAAACTTTTTAATGCACAGACCATAGGTATGGTCATTGAAATGTTTACTCTCTTAAAAGCTTAGACCAGAGAGAACAGAAGCAACCAGTGGCATTACTCTATAAGACACAGCTATATACAAATAATGTCAAAGGACATAAATTATGGCAATTTTGTGTATGATACAGCAAATCCTAACAAAGGGATTTTCAAAGTTAACCAAATTGCCCAATAATATGATTACAGCAATAACTATCTACTGCCTTCTTAAACCCTAAAACAACAGGAACCTCCTGCTTCCTCTATAGAGCCTATTATTTCCCCCAGTCCTGGAACCTCTAGGCTGAAGCTCACCTTCTTGCATGCTTCTCTCTATTCATACAAATACTATTACATCTGCTGATCCCAACCTAATCAATTCAGTGAGTACCACCTCAGCAACTTTCACTTCAGACTGTGTCCAGACATCAGATGTGGAATCTCAACTTTTCAGCCTCATTACTCTGGTGAGACCTTTCCTTTCATAGGATTCTCTAATTCCATTTCAGATGGCTCACTTCCTAACAAAGTCCAGAAACCTAGATATATACCAGGTCCCATGATATAGGGCATATGTTCACATGTATCCATAAATTATGGTAAATTATATATCTGAAAACAAAAGTGCACAATAGTCTCCAATCAGTATATGCAGCAAGCAAATGGAAAGACCTAAAAAGACACCATAAACTTCCTAGTGAAATAGTGTCTACTTAGACTTAGATACCCTCCTGACCTACTTCCTGTTATACTTCCCTCAGTCACTCCAAAGCTAACCTTATCAAAGTAAGGACTGCAAAAGCTGAATAAAGGCAAAAGAGACTGGCATACTTTAATGATGACTCTTCAGTCATTTATCAGGCCACCCTATCAGCTGGGGCCCCAATCGACGAGTCCTGAGATCCCCAAACAGACATGATGGGCCTAGACCTTGAGTAAACCCCTCTCTCTATTGTTACCATTCATTTCTATCAGGAACAACACAGTAGACCCCTTTGTGGCCCCCCATAGGACTTATCCCTCAACATGGATCAACAATGGCAGAGAATGTTCCATCCTCTGAAGGGAGGCTGGACAACATGGAAGCCTATGTTCCACCTGTGGAAAATGCGTTTTGAAATTAGAGAAACTTGGAATGTTTCTACTCAAGACTACAGAAAATGAGCTCAGATCTATAAAGATGCAGAGGTCATATAGGCTTCTAATCTGAATATGGGCCCCAGATCACATCAAATCAGTGGGGTTTACAGTCAAAAATATTTATACACCTTTTTCATATTTGGGAGCTACCCTTTTCCCTGATCCAGCTTTCTTATCCTTTTTCCAGCCATGACATCATCTCCCCAGACAATAACTTGGGTCCACCTGCATATCAGATGTCAGGCTCAGAAAAAAGAAACTAGTATAGTAATGGACCCTTTGGAATATAACGAAAATAGGCCTACCAGCTATCTACAAAATGGGGACCCCCCCAACTCATCATCTGAACTATTACAGCCTTTAGTTTTATGATTAATCAACAATTTGTTTGGCTTTATATGTTAACTCTTTTTTCAGCCACTAAGTTCCAGATGCTAATCTAATGCCAACCGGACTTCCCTGGGAAGACAACCCCACCAATGGGTCCTGGAGCTCTGATTCCCCAGAGACCCACCCTACTAGGGAAAAAGAGAGGCATACTGGGAGTATGGATCGACCAGTCAACGCCCGTGTTCAGCGGGGAAGCAATTACAGAAGCCAGACCTTCCACCTTCTGAACCCCATAATATCCCTGGATCCATGCTCCTAGAGGGAAAAGAATAGGAAAGCTATCAGGGGAGGGGATCGCATATGCAGTTCTGGTGGTGGGAATTGTGTGGAGTTGTACCCCTCTTATCCTATGTTTTTTGTCAATGTTTCCTTTTATAAATAGAAAGCTAAAAATAATTTTAAAAAGAAAGACAGAAAGATGAATGATACCTTAGCACCACTCTACCTATGGAGTTTCTCTGGTCCCATGTGGTACTAGGGCTTGAACTCAGGCCTCACACATTCTGCCATGTGAGCTGTTTCCAGGTACCCACCTCATCTATTTTCTGAACTGCAAACCCTAGAGCATATCAAATCATTGATTACTGCTGAACTATATCTGAAAAATAAGGGCTTTTCCTCACTGGGCTGCTTATGGTAGGAAATGAAAGCATAATTAAGGGAGTTCCTAGCATACTTCATACTACACACTTTAGGCACTCAACATCTGTTCCTGGGCCAGTGAAATACCTCACTTGAATAGTACGCTGCTTTGCCATGTGTGTGGCCGAGGTTTCAGCCCAGAACCCTCCACACTGAAGGAAGCCTTGGTGCTGTATCTCTTACACTCTCTCTCTGCCTTTCTCTTTCCATAGCCATTATGCTATCCCACCCCCTACTTTCTGCCTTTCTGTCTTTCTTCTAGAAAAAAAAAATTGTTCCTCCCATGTTTATAAATGCTCACTCCCAAACAATATAAGATGACATCAAATTTATCACAAAGAAATCAGAACTCTCTCTCTCTCTCTCTGTGTGTGTGTGTGTGTGTGTGTGAGAGAGAGAGAGAGAGAGAGGGAGAAATGGGATGAAACTAGAAGAGCACATTGCAATTCATTTGTGTTTATGTTTTATAATGTTATCTCATTGTTTTAAAAACTACATTTTTAAACAAAGGAAAAAATCATATGGTATGTAATATGGGTATACGAAACAGTATAGAGGAAATAGAAAAATGGATGCGACCAGATGCAGCAAACTGGGAAGCAATCTTGAGTGTGGAAGTTGGCACTACATTTGCCCTGGCAGTCAGCTAGGTTCTAGCTGACCAGGAAGCAGAGTCTTGTCTATAGAGTCTCTTGGCCCTATTTGCAAGGAGTCATTCTTAAAAGGACCCTTATATAAGCCATAGCAGGCCACAGAGTGAATAGTGATTTTGCAAAAGGCAGAACTCTTGGTGAGGGATGTTTCTCATTGTAGAGGTCAGCCAGGACTCTGGCTACCTCTCCATGGCCAGAGGAATGACACTGCACCCAGGGAATGTCACCAAGCCACCAACCACACCTGCATTCCCAACTAGGCAGCTCCACTTGCAAGGCCCGAGTCTCTAATTGCATTTAGGAATCTCTAAGGGTGGCAGGGGGTTTTGTGACCCTCCTCTGATTCCTTTTTTGCCTTTCTTTAGCATCCCCTCCTTCACTAATGATGACATTTTCACCAAGTAGCAATGACAGGAGAAATTAGGTCACAGCCTTTGGCAACTGAAAATTGAGCATTCAGATTATCTGTGCATGCAGAGAAATCATTTGCTATTTGGGAAAGACTTCAGGGCAAGACCACCATCATCACAAGCCAAAAACACTCAAGGGAAACAGAGAGTGGGGACAGCAGGAGAGCTGATAGTCATAGGCAGACCTGCACATGCAGAAGTGCATGAATGAACACACACACACAAGGCAGAGGGTCCTTGCCTGTTCTTAATGACAACCAAGAACTGTCAAGGAGCTCTATGTATTAATGAGCCCATCAAACCGGAGATGCACTGACTGTAACATTTCAGCTAATTGGGCACAGCATTTTCCTTTCCATCAGCTACCCTCTGGCTTCCCTACCCATCACCCCCCTCTCCCCAATCACAGAAAATTATTAAGAAAACATGGCATTCAGTGAGCATCAGAAAATATCTACTCAAGTGCCCCTGGTGCTCCTCTCATTGTTTTTAAAGTCAGAGAACTAGACCATGTAAAGGATTGTCCCTACAAGTGAACTATGTATACAGATACTCATATGACAGAGCATAGGTGCTGTCTATCTTCTGATCTTTTGCATTTTATACATAAAATGCTGACAACAGTGGAGAAAATTCAGTAAGCCCTCAGAAACACCATATTGCTGTACAGTGTGCTGCCATATTGTTGTGCTGTGTGCAACACATGTCTTCTGCTCTCCTAGAGTTGGGCAGCTGTGCACCCTGCATAGCCCTTTTCAGTAGTCCATGAATACCTACATTTGAGTCTGCTTTGGCATACCACTCTACCCACAATGCCTAGCCCAAAGTTTAACACAATACATATATTTGGCAAATGCTTGCCAGGTATATTCATGAATGCAAGAGCTGCTCCAAAAACAATTAGTAGTTGAAAGCTTGAATAGTGAATAAAGAGGTGGAAGACAACAATCAGTTGGTTTCACTCACATGTGGAATATAGATAACTAGAGTAAATGAACTTGCAATAATTAATAATAAACAAACTGGCTCTAAGACTCTAAGAAAACTATTGTGTGGCGAAGGGGTAGGTGAAAGGGGAGTGGGAAAGTTTTATTTGGTGAAGTGGCACAGACACTTGGGTAGTGAATGTAGTGAGGTAGATACCTACACAGATACATAAGTATGAAACCATACTCCTGAAAATTTTATCACATTGTAAACTAAAATTAAATCAATGAAAATAATTAAAATAATCATAATAATAAAGTCTAAATATAAGGATATGTGGATATGTTCATTCTTTTTTTTCTTTCTATTTACTATGTTGTGCTTTTCTAGATTTTTTTTTCCTCTACCATAGCTGTAAGACCTATCTAGGACTACTAGACTCTCAGGTTGGTTCTGGTGTTTTCTAACTTATTGGTTTTTAAGCCTTGGTTTCTCCATCTGTAAAATAAGACCACTGGAATTTGTCCTCTAAAGCCCCTTCCAGTCTCTTACTTAAGCATGAAGGAAATTGTTTCTATCTTAATTCCACGGCAAGGTATGAATGAATGGTATTTCTTCACCCTACCCATGTCCTGTTCCTTTGTGTTCTATTCATTCTCAACCTGACTTTCTCCTCATGAGTCAAAATGGCTGACAGGAGCCCAAGGTTTGAGTAGCTCTAACAAAGAAGCACAAAGCAGACAATCTAAGAGCAAAGCAGAACACTCTAAAAAAAAAAAGTTTTGAAATTCAGACTTAGTGGGAAATTTTGATTACACACCCATCCCAAGGGGAATACAATATTCTTATTGGTCAACAAAGTCCAGGTCCAGTTTCTATCAGGACTGAAAACTGAAGAAAAGTGATTCTCTCAAAAAATACTAGAAGTAGATGGACATGAGGCTCCCCAAAATAAAGACTTTTCCTGAGATATCTGAAGAGCAAAGTTAAGCCCATTTTGTGAAACTTCTAAAACTGTGAACTAAAGGAATAAAGGCCAAAAGACAGTATCAAAAACTGTAATGGTGGTGGCTCACCCAGTAGAGTACACATATTATCATGTGTGAGGACCCAGGTTCAAGACCCCAGTCCCCAGCAAGGGGGAAGTTTCACTAATGCCGCAGCAGTGCTGCAGTTGTTTCTCTTTGCCTCTCCCCCTACCTCTATCTCTCTCTTTCTCTTATTATTTATTTAAAAATTAAGTTTCTGAGAGTGCAGGAACCATGACTCAGCAATAATTTTGATAACAAAAATATTAGATATTATTTATTTGTACTTTTAGCAAAACAAATGTTGCACATAAAGAAACTAATACAAATTCTCAATACAGTGGGAGATACATCCCAGGACTCTCACTGGATGCCTACAATTACATACAGTACCAAACCCAATATGTACTGTTGCCTACACTTCCTAAATGTTTTAGTTTAACTTAGCAATTAAGTGCAGTTTGGCCTCTCTAGGATCTTACCCTCACTACAAACTAGCAGCAAAGAATGTTCCTACTTATGACCATGGACTGTAAAATCAGACTGACAGGAACCCAGAGGTTATACAGGCTCCTGTGCTAAATATAAATATACATGGACCATGAGTCGAATTAATGTGATAAACAGTTAAATATATATATTCACATTTGGGAGCCACTCTCTGCCCTAACCCAACATTCAAGTTCTAGTCTCCTTCTAACATCATCTTCTCAGAAAGTGTTTCTAATCACCTTCATGTTAACTATTAATCTTAAGCAAATGTCACTAAAACCATGTGTTCCTAGGAACATATCTAAAATAGACATCCTAGCTTCTTTTCTAATCTTGTTTTTCAGCTTCTGTCTGAGAGTGAGATCATCCCATATTCATCCTTCTGTTTCTGACTTATTTCACTCAACATGGTTTTTTCAAGGTCCTTGCAAGATCGACTGAAAACGGTGAAGTCACCATTTTTCACAGCTGAGTAGTATTCCATTGTATATATATCACAACTTGCTCAGCCACTCATCTGTTGTTGAACACCTGGGTTGCTTCCAGGTTTTGGCTATTACAAATTGTGCTGCCAAGAACATAGGTGTACACAGATCTTTTTGGATGGATATGTTGGGTTCCTTAGGATATATCCCCAGGAGAGAAATTGCAGGATCATAAGGTAGGTCCACTTCTAGCCTTCTGAGAGTTTTCCACACTGTTCTCCACAGAGGTTGGACCAATTTACATTCCCACCAGCAGTGTAGGAGGGTTCTTTTGACCCCACACCCTCTCCAGCATTTGCTGCTGTTACCTTTTCTGATGTATAACAATCTCACAGGAGTGAAGGAGACATCCTAGCTTCTTTCTACCCTAATATCCCTATTCTCGTCTGCCCTAATCTTACTTATTGTTCCCTATTTATTGAACATTTTGTCCTGCTTTATATCTTAGTGTCTTTCAGTCACCAAATCCCAGGTACTACTAGGAACCCATCCTAACCTCCCTGGGCAGATCATCAGTGTGTCAGTGAACCTCATCTTTCCAGAGCCCTACCTTAATTGGGAAAGACAGAAATAGACTGTGGGTGTGGATCAACAGGGCAACTGTTGTAATTCAAATCAAAGGACTTTGCTGCATGGCGCATTATGGACTTGGCTGTGGGGTGGCTGGGAGTGGGTTTAAATAATCAAAGCTTTATTATGGTGGTAAAATATTAAGGGTTGTATATTTTTAGGTACCTCAAAATAAGCAATTATAGGCAGGGGTAAATAAGCAAGTCTCATAAGCCTACTAAATAGTTACCAAAAGTTCAGCCTCATGAGATAAATGATTAACAGCAGAGGTGTAGATTACTCATATGGCTGTAGAGGAGTCTTAGAGTTTATAGGCTAGCTGGGTCGCTCGTGTCTAGTTCCCAAGAGAAGCAGCCATGGTGGGCACCTCCAGCACCCCCAGCAGAGATGTGTCTGACCAGGAGAAGAAGCAGGGGCCAAAAAGTCTTGACTTCTGGCTGCCTGTGTTTTTAAGTCCATTTGGTCCATCCACAATCCTTTATGTGTTTGTTCAGATCATTGTGTGCTCTGTCACCACAGCTGAGTGTTGTGTCAAACTTCCTGTGATCAGCCAGCATACTATGTCACAACAGGTGACTTCCATCTCCAATAGAAAGACAATTACAGAAGCCAGAATTCCTTCCTTCTACACCCCAAAAGGAATTTTGGTCAATACTCCCAGATGGGTAAATGTTAAGGAAAGATGACTAGAGGGCTCTGAACCTCAGTTCCACTTATCTAAACCTCAGTTCCCTTATCTGAGAGGGAAGAGGAGAAAGGAAGGACACCTGGAAGTTGTAATAGGTGTGAATGTGGCTTAGTAAATGTGTGAAGGTGGAGCCTTAGAAGTGAATTAAAGTGGTATTAGCTTTTAAATGGGGACATCTTTGTCTTTGCCTGAACAACCCACATCTTTGTTGTATGCTTTTTCATTTTCCTGATTAAAAGTTTAAAATATTCAAGGAGGAAGGTGGGATCCTATGAGGAACACTTAAATTGAGCCTTTAATAATGGAATAAAAGTCACTAAAATGAGCATTATAAATACAAAAAAGAAAAAAATCATGAGATATACTCAGTAGAGGACTACTTAGCCATTATAAAAGGACTATAATGTATCCTTTAGGATAACATGGATGGAACTGGTGGTGATTCTGCTCGGTGAGTAAGCAAGGAAGTGAAGGACAACTGTGGAATGAGTTTACTCATATGTGGAATATAAAGAATTGGAACACATGAACTTGGAAAAATAAAATATATATAGTCAAGCTATATCTATAAGCATGAGAGAACTAGAGTGGTTACTTCTAGAGGGGAGGTGGGGCACAAAACTGCGTGATGGGAGTGGTATTGAATTAGACCTCTTATTATCTTATAATCTTGTAAATCACTTATAAAAATATATATTAAAATAATAAAATAACTAGAATAAAATAAAGCACAGTTTATGTAAAACTATGTTTATCATTTTTGTCTTTTATATATATATATATATATATATATATATATATATATATATATATATATGCCATCAGGTTTATTACTGGGGCTGAGTGCTTGCACTATGAAGCCACTGTCCCTGATGACCATTTTTTCTGTTTTTCTTTCTTTTATATTTCTTATTTAATATGACAGAGGGAAATTGAGGGGAGAAGGGGAGGTAGTGATGGGGGAAGCATGGGGGGAATAAAGAGAGACACCTGCAGACCCGCTTCAGTACTCATGAAGTTTCTTCCCTGCAGGTGAGGTACAGGGGCTTGAACTTGGGTCCTTGCTCATGGAAATGTATGCATTTAACCAGGTGTGCCACTGCCCAGCCCCACACCCCTTTTTATTTCTTTTTTCAAGTTCATGTATTTTAATTCTCTATATTCCACTTATGAATGAAGTCACCCCACAGTTGTCTTTCCTTTCCCCTTTTCCCTCTCAAATAAGAGCAACAGTGCCTTACTTCCCCAGGTACACTCCAGAATCTCTTCCCCCTCAGTGATGATGCAAAAACAAAGCTTCTTTATCACAAAAGTTCCAGGTCCCAGTGGAACTGAGGTTCAGGGCCCTCTGTTTTTCTTTCCTTAACATTTCCCCTCTCTAGAAAGTATGGACTAGAATTATTTTTGGGGTGCAGAAGGAAGGAGTTCTGGCTTCTGTAATTGCTTCTCTGCTGGATGTGGACATTGGATGGTCAATCCATACCCTCAGCCTGTCTATCTTTTCCTAGTAGTGAAAGGCTCTGGAGAGTTAAGGTTTTGGGACATATTTAGGCCCCTGTTTATTGTGACACTAATAGTGAAGATATGGAAACAACACAAGAGGCCAATAAGTGGACAAAACAGATAAGTGGATAAAAAAATTCATCCTAAGTGTATCATAATGTACCATATATGCATAATATGTATATAATACATATATATATACATATAATATAGAGAAATATAGATATTCAGTGGAATACTACTCAGATATTACGATGAAATCTTGTTTTTTTACTCAAATATATATGGAAACTGAGAGAATTATGCTAAACAAAATAAGTCAGAAGGTGAAATAAGGGCTATGTGGTGGTGTACCTCATCGAGCACACACATTACAGTGTACAAGGACCCGGGTTCAAGCCCCGGGTCCCAACCTGCAAGGCAGAAGCTTCACAAGCAGTGAAGCAGTGATGCAGGCATTTTTTGTGTTTTATTGTTCTCCATTTCTATCTTCCTCTTCCTTCTTAATTTCTCTCTGTGTCTCTAGCCAAAATAGATAATAAATAATTATTTTTTAAAAAGCAGAAAGTTCTAGCCATGACATCGTCTCCCCAGACAATAACTTGGGCCCACCTGCATTTCAGAGGTCAGGCTCAGGAAAAAACTAGTATAGACATGGGCCCTTTGGAATATAACAAAAATAAGCCTACTACCTATCTTCAAAATGGAGACCCCAAAATCTTCATCTACAATAGTTCAGCCTTTAGGTTCATGATTAATCAACAATTTGTATGGCTTTATGTGTTAACTCTCTTTTTAGCCACCAGGTTCAAGATGCTAACATCATGCCAGTTAGACTTCCCTGGGCACACAACCCCACCAATGTGTCCTGGAGCCCAGCTTACCCAGAGCCCCACCTCACTAAGGAAAGAGAGAGACAGGTTGGGAGTGTGTATCAACCTGCCAATGCCCATGTTCATCAGGGAAGCAATTACAGAAGCCAGACCTTCCACCTTCTGCATCCCACAATGACCTTAGGTCCATACTCCCAGAGGGTTAAAGAATAGGAAAGCTATCAGGGAAGGGGAGGGGCTATGGAGTTCTGGTGGTGGGAATTGTGTGGGGTTGTATCCCTCTTATCCTATGGTTTTGTTAGTGTTTCCCTTTTATAAACAAAAATTTTAAAAAAAGAGTAGAAAAAACATTCCAGTGGAGGGGATGGGATATGGAACTCTGGTCAAGGGAACTGGATGGAATTTTATCCCTCTTACCCTACAATCTTGTCAATAATTATTAAATAAATAATAACAAATAAAATAAAGAGGAAGAAAAAAAGGAGAAAGACTAGATGAACTGCTTTATGTGTAAGTTATAAAGAAACAATGCAAGGAACACAGAAACTCAAACAAAAGCAAACCCTTAGATTCTGACCGCTAAGCAATTGATGACAACAAAGAAGAGAAAGTGAGCTGAAAGTATGGAAAGGCCCAGTAGAATGTAGTGAAGGGATATTGCTACTCTGGTGACAGGGGTAGTATGGCTCCATGTATTTGGAACAGGTGTGTTGAGATCAGAAACGACAGGAAGTGCTTAGGGGAACATAGACATTACTGTATCACACCAGAACACATGTTCACCAGGCACACCTGTGTGCCTGAAAGAAGGAACTCGTTGCACAGGAAATGGGAATGGTGACAAGTATGGGTGTGGCTTAGAAAAGAGGTGAAACCAGGTTCCAGATGCTAGCATGATGCCAACCAGACTTTCCTGGACAGACAATCCTACCAATGTGTCCTAGAGCTCCGATTCCCCAGAGCCCCACCCCACCAGGGAAAGAGAGGGGCAGGCTGGGAGTATGGATCAACCTGTCAACACCCATGTTCAGCAGGGGAGCAATTATAGAAGCCAGACCTTCCACCTTCTGCACCCCACAATGACCTTGGGTCCATACTCCCAGAGAGTTAAAGAATAGCAAAACTATCAGGGGAGGGGATGGGATATGGAGTTCTGGTGGTGGAAATTGTGTGGAGTTGTACCCTTCTTATTCTATGGTTTTGTCAGTGTTTCCTTTTTATAAATAAAAAAGAAAAATGAGGTGAAGGCAGGGCTTGAATGTTCATAAAGTAAACCTATGGCTGTGGCACAGGCCCCTGCCCCTGCCCCTGCCCCTGTGGGCCTACCATCATGTGAATAAAAGGTTCCATGTCTATCTCTCTCGGCCTATGTGTATATACTCCAATATGTAGGTGTTCTCAATTTTCCTGATTAAAGTTTAAAATTCCTGAAAATCATGCTTTCTCTAAAATTCTTTGTTGGGATTATGTGTGATGAACTTTTAAAAATGTGGGGAACAAACTCAGACCAAGCCCCCAACCCCCAATACAGTGTGAAATTGTTTCTCTTGGCAACAGGTAAAGCACAGCAGTTTCATGCATGAAACTGCATCCCTAAGACATATATAGTCTTGTAAACCAAACTTACCTCAATAAAAAAAAAAAAAAAAGACACATTAAGATAGTGGCAGCTAACAGAACAGGTACAGCACTATATAATATTAAAAGTTATACGTATATGTTCTCTGTATGTTTTTTTGTTTTGTTGTTTTTGCTTTTTGTCACTGCTAGGTCTTCACTGCACCAGACCACTTTTTTTTCTTTCTTTCTCGCTTTCTCTTTTCTTTAAAATGGAAAGAGAAAGACAGGAAGAAATGCACTATAGTATTGAAGTCCCCCCCCCCCCAGTGTGATGGGGTCTGATCTTCAACTGTACATGGCAAAGCAGGTACATTATCCAGGTGAGCTAGCTTGTCAGCCCCACTTTCTCTCAGAATACCTTATTGTGTGTCTGTGGATGAGGGCTAACTGAAATTGTGAAAAAGGAAACCTCTGTTACGAGAGAATTACTGTAATGGTGCTAATCAGAAGATACAGTTGCCTTAGAACATTAACCCATAGATAGAGCACTATAAAATGAGCACCTCCTGGTGGTGCTGTTGGTGGGCCAACTGACTGAGGGAGGCCTCCAAGCTCTGTTCTCAAAGCTAGTGTTGATTGTGTGGGGTTTATTGTAGCAGCTGACAGTAACTTATCTTGTAGAGGAGAACACTTTCTGTGGTTCACATCACTACTATATGGATTTACAGCAGACTATATTTACCTGTAGATGAAATAGAAAGGTAAATTTCCTGATCCAATTGTAAAAGGGGGGAGGGGGCAACAAAAGGCCAAATGTCTCCCTTGCTGCTGTCACCACACACAAACAGTGAAAGCTTGCAAGTTCAGGTGGGCACTAAAACTAGGACATCTGAGTGAGTAGGGAGCAAGGGAGCGGTGGTAGGAAGATCACCCATTGCTGTTTTTCTTTTTCAACTCCTTTTTCATCACTAATATTATGGTACTTGTGTTTAATGGGTTTTTCAACAAAATCAGAAAGAACCCAGGGTATGGTGAAGAAGCAGCCAAGACACAGTGGGACTGAACACAGCAGGGAGCCAGAGTGGAGTAAGATTCCTCTGAAGCCTCCCAAAGCCTATTTGAATGTGAAAGCTTGGCAGATAAAGAAACTGATTGCTCTGAAGCCTGAGAAGAGAAGTCTGCAGCCATCTGAGTGAAAGACTTACTTGAACTGGTCTCAGGAGACCTGTATTTAACAAGACCCATTGCAAGAAACATTTTTTGTCATGTTGGAAGTTAACAGAAGGATTTAGATAGGAGCAATGTGTCCTGCTAGGTGTGGCTTCACAAAGAGAGGTGGACAGAGCTTCCCCATGCCCACTAAGATCTTCTGAAGAAAGAGAATGTGTGTGAGGGCTTGAGAAACTGCTCCTGACCTTGGGGGTGAGGGCAATGCTGGCAGTGGTGCACACCATTAACCACACATAGTACTAAGCACAAGGGTAAGGATCTGGGGTTCCAGCCCCCAGTTTCTTCACCTGTAGGAATGAAGCAGGTCTGAAGGTGTCTATCTTTGTCTCTCCCTTTCTGCTTCCCCTCCCCTTCTCAATTTCTCTCTTTCCTATCCAATAAAAAATGGGAGTTGGGGGAATGGCCACCAGAAGCAGTAGATTCCTAGTGCTGGCACTGAACCCCAGCAATAAAAAAAATAATAATATTTTTTTAAAGAGAGAAATAGCTCATGTGCTTTGTCAGATTTATGTGACAAATCTGGATTCAAGGCTGGCCTCCACTACATTGAAGTGCTACAGTCTCTTTTATATTCCCTCTGCCTGTCTTTCTGTAAAAACAAACAGCCCCTTTCCCAACTCATCCCACCCCCCCCCCTTAAAAAAAAAAAAACAGAAAAAGAATGAGAGTGAGAAGAGAAAGAGTTGAGTTCTAAAAACAAAAGATCTCTCCCCTCCTCTAGTCTGTGACTCTCTCTGGCTGCCTCCTGATTCACTTCCACGAGGACTCAGCTGCAAATGTGGGGGGAGGTGGCACACCTGATTGAGGGCACATGTTACAATGTGCAAGGACCTGGGTTCAAGCCCCTGGTCCCCACCTGCAAGAGGAAATCTTCACGTGTGGTGAAGCAGTGATGCAGTTGTCTCTCTGTCTCTCACCTCTCTATCACCCCTCTTTCCTCTCAATTTCTGGCTGTCTCTATCCAATAAATAAATAAAGATAATTTTAGAAAATTTAAAGTGAATAGTGGTCAGAGAGGGTAACTAGAGGAAAGGAGTTTAGTGTGCAGACACTCTCGTGATTATTTTTTAATTTTTTAAATTATCTTTATTTATTCATTGCATAGAGACAGCTAGAAATTGAGAGAGAAGGAGGTGATAGAGGGAGAGAAACAGAGAGACACCTGCAACATGGCTTCACCACTTACAAAGCTTTCCCCCTGCAGCTGGGAACTGGTGGCTTGAACCCAGTTCTTTGTGCATTGTAACATGTGTTCAACCAGGTGTGCCACAACATGGCCCCTTCTCCTGATTCGTCTATGGCAAGGTTAAGAGGGTCTCTCCACTCTCTAGAAAACAATTACCCGAGGCCTGGAAGTATCCAGTTAGACCTGCCCTGTTAAGGGCCTGCAAGCTAGGTTCAGGCAACTTGCAGGTAGGCATGGAGTTGAGGAAGGCAAGACAGCAAGGGATGAAGTTCAGAAAGGCTGTATTTGCTAAAGAATCAGAGAATTGGATGGGAAAAGGGAAGCCTTAAACCCTGATCCAGCTTTCTCATCCTATTCCCAGCCTTTGCCACCATCTTCCCAGATAAGACTTTCAGCCAACAAGCATATTAGCTGTTGGGCTCAGGCAACATTAGTAAAGTTATGGGCCCCTTGGATTTTTATTATTTTTATTTTATTTTTTCTTAGCCAGAGCACAACTCAGCTCTAGTTTGTGGATGTTACATGGGATTGAACCTGGGACTTTGGAGCCTCAGGCATGAGAGTCTCTTTGCATAACCATTATAACATCTACCCTAGCCCAGGGCCCATGAAATATACCTAAAATAGACTTCATAGCTTCTTCCAACATGAAGACCCTAAATCTCATCTGCTATAGTCTTACCTTTAGGTTCCCGGTTATTAAATAATTTGTTCTGTTTTATATCTTAATGCTTTTCAGCCACCAAGTTAAAAATGCAACCTTGATGCCAACCTGGCTTCCCTGGGCAGATGACCTTAGCAATGTGTCCTGGAACCCCACCTTCCCAGATCTCTGTCCCACTAGGAAAAGATAGAAATAGTCTGACAGTATGGATCGACCTGTCAATGTCCATGTCCAGTGGAGAAGCTATTACAGAAGCCAGACCTTATACCTTCTTCACCCCATACAGATCTTTGATCTATACTCCCAGAGTCATAAAGAATAGGGCAGCCTCCAATGGAGGGGATGGGATATGGAACTCTGGTGGTGGGAATTGTACGGAATTATACCCCTCTTATCCCACAATCTTGTTGATCATTATTAAATCACTAATAAAAAACAAACAAAAAAGTTTTATAGGGCCATAAGATCTCACTTATTGGCAGAATGTAATCAGCCAGGACAAAACTGGAAAGCACAGTGTAAAACTTGGACTGGGTGTGGTGTAGTCCACCAAAGCAAAGGATTCTGGGGAGGGAAAGCTGGGGTTGGGAGAGCTCTTAGGTCCTGATGCAAGATGGTGGGAAAGGACCTGTGTTGGAAGTGAGATATTTTGCAGACACCTATCAAAGGGAGATGAGAAACTATACCTAGTGTCAGCAACTGTACTATAAACCATTAGCAACACACACACACACACACACACACACACACACACACACGTTAAAAGAACTTTGATATGAGAAAAGAAAGAGAGAAAGAGGAAGAAAGGAAGGAAAGGAAGAAGGAAAGAAGGGAGAGTTGTAGAAGGGTTGCCAGAAAAAAAAAAAAAAGGCATAGGGAGAGCTTTGTACTTTCAAACATCAGGTCCTGAGTTTATGCCACCTTGATATTCTGGTTCTTTCTCTCCTCGCTCTTACGAATAAATAAATAAAGCTTTGAAAAAAGAGTTGTAGGTGGGGCTCCAGGACAGGAAGAGCAAGAAATAGAGGAAAGCAGAAAAGAAAGAATAAGAGATGGAGGGGGAGAAAGCTCCAGAGGCCAATGAGATGAAGCATCTTGAAGAAGAAGGTGGAGGGAAGTGAGAGAGGTGGACTGGAACAGAGAAGGGAGTCAGGGATCACCAGTGAGGGCCGCCCTCTCTCTCCCCCCTTCCCAGGTGCAGGCTGACCTGTGCGGGGTAAGGAGGGGGTCTCCCACCTGCCTCCCTCTGCTGCCGGGTCCCCCGCCTTGGGAAGAGCTCCATGGCCTGGCTGAGGTGGCTAAGCACCTCAGGCACCCGCCCCACCCGGCACAAGCCGGTTTCCCAGGCTCCGAGATGCATTGACCAGGACATTGATTGCCGGGCAGCTGCAATTGACCGTGGCCGCCGCTCTGACTGCCCACAGTGGCTGTTCTTGGCCGCTCCCCCGGGATGGCGGGCAGGGTAAGTGGGACAATTGGGCTTCACGTCGCCCAAGCACACCCGCCCAGCGCGGCTGCCCCACCCCGCCCCGGCTCCAGGCAATTAGGGCTGAGTGTCTAAATGGGCCCGGGGCAGCGCCAAGCATGTCCCAGTCCTGCCTGCTCTGTGGCTAGGACGTGCTCACAGTCGCTGCGCACCCGTGTGCCGCGGGAGGGAGGCGAGGCCAGGCTCAGGCTGCACCCTGGGGCATTGGTCCTTCCCCACCCCCCACCAGCCCTGGCACACTGGTCTCCTCCTGCCCCAGGGCACAGAGAGGTGTCCTTGCAGCCCTTCCTGGGCCAGAGGACACCCAGAGGTCTTCTAAGAGGTCATTTCTTCCTTTGACTGTTATCTTTTTTTTTTAATTACTTATTTTTATGAGAGAGAGTTGAGTCATTCGGGCTTGGTTTCTTGGTTCATAGTAGTGCTGGGGATGATGATGATTTCACTAAAACTTGGGGAAGGGAGGTCGCTGGGCCATGGTGAGTCTGGATAAGCAGACACTTTACCAAGCACAAGGGGCTCTGGTTCCAGCCCCTGCTCCTCCCCACCTGCTGGGGGGAAAGCTTCAGGAGAGGGGAAACAGTAATGTAAGCCTCTCTCTCTCTCTCTCTCTCTCTCCCTCCCTCCCTCCCTCCCTCCAAATTTCTCTGTCTCTATCCAAAGTAAAGAAATAAAAAGAAGAGAAAGAAACTAGGAGGGAAAGGCAAAACACAAAGTGAAACTTTAGTGACTGGACATGGTCTGATACAGCCAGGCTAAGGATATGAGGGCTGGTGGGCAGGAGGATGAGCCAGCACTGGGGACTTAATGCATAATGGTAGAGGAAGAAATGGCTTGTCAATCATTGCTTCACTAATAAAGCAATAAAAACAAGGGACATTAACAAAAAAAAGAAGAAGGAGGAGGAGAAGAAGAAGGAGAAGAAGAAAGAAAGAATCAGGGACCAGTCAATAGCGCAGTGGGTTAAGTGCACAAAGTGCTAATAGTAAGGATCAGCATAGGCATCTGGGTTTGAGTCCCTGGCTCTCCACCTGCAGGAGGGGGGGTTGCTTCACAAGTGGTGAGTCAGGTCTGCAGGTGTCTATCTTTTCCCCTTTGTCTTCCCCTCCTTTCTCAATTTCTCTCTATCCTACCAACAACAACAACAGCAATAACAACAATGGCAACAAAATGGAAAAGATGGCCTTTATGGAGCAGTAGATTCATAATGCAGGCACCAAGCCCAGAAATAACCCTGGAAGAAAGAACAAAAAGAGAGAGAAAAAAATAGATGAATTCTTCTACTAGCTCTATGACCATAGATAGGTGCTAGACCCTCTCTGAGCCCATTTTGAGCTCAGAAACTTGTGACATTGTTAGCCCTTCACTGGTTATTGCATAGAGAGGCTTAAAACCCAGGTCAAGATAGGAGTCCGGTCTTGTTTGCTGTACTAAAGTTACAGAATTACCAATGATTCTAATGAACTTTCCTTTGTGGAGCTGCCCTCATGTGCCAGCACATAGCTACACACCTACCTTCACACAGTAGAGAAAACTGATTTTTGTGCAGTCAAGAACTTCGTTCTAGGTTCCCTACTAGTAAGGAGACAGCCAGATATTGAACTCAGACCCTCTGGTTTCACTCTCAAACTTCACCCTTTCTGCCAAGATCCATCTGGAAACTAATAGCTTAGCTTAGCTAATTGCTCTGTGTGTTTTACCAAGATCAGTCTTCTGGCTGCATTGTCTACTAGAAGTGTGTGTGTGTGTGTGTGTGTGTGTGTGTGTGTGTGTGTGTGTGTGTGTGTGTGGTGTATCTAGCTTGCATGTAGGCTATGTGTCTGGGAACAGCCAGGATAACTGAAGTGGTTCCACCCTCTGGAAGCAGACAGACTGGGAAAGCAGGTGTTTAGTCGGGTAGGGCTGCCATAGCAGAATACTGTAGCTTAAATAGCAGAGGTTTAGGGCCCAGACAGTGGCACACCTGGTTAAGTGCACAGAATTACAGTCTGCAAGAACCCAAGTTCAAGCCACTGGTCCCCACCTACAGGGGGCCAGCTTCTCAAATAGTGAAGCAAAGCTGCAGTTGTCTTTCTGTCACTTTCCTTCTCTACTTCCTCCTCCCCTCTCAGTTTTTCTCTGTCTCTATATCCAATAATGAATAAATACATAAAAATAAATATTTTTTTTAAAAAATCAGAAGTTTATTTCTCACATCTATGATGACTTGGGAACCCAAGATCAAGAGGCCAATAGTGTTGGTTTCTAGTGAAGTCTCCTAGGATTGAAGATGGCTGGCTGCTTTCTCACTGGTCTTCATGTGCTCTTCCTCTGTGAGGAGGGGGGGACATGGAGGCATGGGGGGGGGCTGGGTTGTGTTTCTTTGCCTCTCCTCCTCCTCTTCCTACTTCTCCTCATCCTCCTCCTCCTTCTCCTCTTCCCCTTCTTTCTTCTCCTTCTCCTCCTCCTTGACCTCCTCCTCTTCCTTTCAAGACCAGGGCTTCACTACACCAGGTTGACTTTCTTTTTCAATATAAAGAGATGGGCAGCAGGTAGTCTGTAGAGTGCACATATTATCAGGCACAAAGACTCAGATTTGAGTCCAGAGTAACCACATGGAAGAGCTTAAATGGAGGGGCTTCACATGTAGTAGAGTGTTGCTATGTAGTCCCCCCCTTTCTCTCTCTTTCTCTCCTGTCTCTCTTTCACCCCTCTATCTAGAGAAAAGAAAAAAAATGGCTGCCAGAAGCAATGAATTGATGCAAGCACCAAGCCCTAGCTTTAATCCTAGTGGAGAGGGGAAAAAATAAAAGGTAAAGATACAGAGAAAGGACCAGCACTAGAGCATTCTCCAGTACAATGGGGAACAGATTTGAACTCTGGCCATCTTTATAGATAAATACATGCATCCTATAGAACTAGGCCCCCATCTTTATGACCTCAGTTAACCTTAATTAACTACCTATAGGTCCTGTCTCCAAATATAGTCACATTATAGTCACACGTATAAAGAGGAAACAATCCACAATAGCAAGACAGGTAGATACAGAGGGACAGTTAGTTGACAGAACCTAGCACAAAAGCACTAGAGGGGCCCAAGAAAAGAGAAGTTAGCTTCCCGCACAGTGAAGAGAGACACTATATGATCTTACCATCCCATTTGTCAGATGAGAAAACTGAGTTCCAGGGAAGAAAGTCATGATTGCCAAGCGAGAAAAGATTAACACATGTGGTTTGGGATGTGGTGCAGAGGATAAGGCATTAGATTAAAAAGCATGAGGTCCTAGTTTGATCCTAGGCAGCACATGTGCCAGAATGATGTCTGATTCTTTCTCTCCTCCTGTCTTTCTCATAAATAAATAAAATCTTTAAAAAAAAAAAGAAAGAAAGAAAAAGAGGGAGTCAGGTGGCAGCACAGTGGGTTAAGTGGGTTAAGTGCACTTGCCACCAAGTGCAAGAACTGCATAAGGATCCTGGTTTGAGCCTCCGGCTCCCCACCTGCAGGGGAGTCGCTTCACAGGGATGAAGCAGGTCTGCAGGTGCCTGTAGATCTTTCTCTCCCTATCTCTGTCTTTCCCTCCTCTCTCCATTTCTCTCTGTCCTATCTAATAACGACAACAACAGTGACAACTACAGCAATAAAAAAGGGCAAAAAAAGGAAATAAATAAATATTTAAAAAGAAAGAAAGAAAAAGAAAAGATTAACACATTGACACCACCATCTTGGACCTTTAGGCATTAGATTTTATTCCATTTGGGAGGTGGATGGTCATCCAAAGTCAAGGGCAGAGAATCCTTTCCTCTCCAAGGGAGAGTGGCTAGAATGGTGGCCAGGCTCAGAGGGAGAGAGCAGAGCTACCTACAAGGAGGAAGAGGAAGGGTAGGGTGGGGAGGAGAATCTAGTCCTGGGGTAAAACAGGAGCTGAGCCTGAGGCCCTCCTTCCCCATCACCCCCAACCCCTACACCATCACAGCCCTTAGGTGTCACCTCCATCCAGATTCACTTAATAACCTCTTTCTTTCTTTTCTTTCAACCTAGCTGGTTTTGGAGGGCCCCAAGATGACCATAGCGCGCGCACACACACACACACACACACACACACACACAAATACTATTCTCCTCCTTGAGTCACCCAAAATAAGATTTTTTGTGTGTGTGTGAAGGCTTGGGTGGACATTTTTTCCCTAAATAAAGACAGAGAATCAGAGAAACCAAGAGAGAATGTAAATGAGACCACAGTACCGAATTTTCCTTCAGTGCAATGGTGACCAGACTTGAACCTGGGTTGTGCACATAGCAAAGCATTGCATTATCCAATTGTGGTATTTTTTCAACCCTATTGGAAAGCTTGGAACAAATGAGTAGCATGGTAAAAATCATCTTTACTTACTAGTTCATCAGATCACAATTTTAACTCAATTTCCTGGTCTATAGAGCTAGATTAATAGTATTTAATGCTGAAAATTTAAAAGAAATAATATACATAAAGCACATGATACCTGGTGTAAACACTCAAAGGATATTAATCTATTGTATGTACTAAGCATTCTTTGTAGTCATCAAGCAATTCCTTGCTTTCTTTAAAATGTTTCATATTAAGTACTTATCCATCAATGAGGGCGGGCTAGAAGACCTAGGATAAGTTATTCCATCCTCCTTCAGTTCATCTAACCACTCTGTAGACCAAATTCAAAAGCTGTAAGAAAGAGAGAGTAACATGTAACAAAAAAATACAAAATAATTAAAAATCTTAACAGTGTGAGGAAGAGCTCTTCTCATGAACAAATCATTTTTTGTGAAGATTTAGAGGACAAGATATTTCAAAACTATGTTTAAAGCAAAATGAACATGTAAGGAAAAGGGGAGACTTCTAGTGGAGTGTTATCATGGAAGACAAGGAAAGCAGACACACTCTACTTAATTTGGCAGAATCCAGGCTTATTTCAATATTGAACCACATAGAAGACAAAGGAACCATCACACAGTTGATGGGAATGCAACTTGTACAGCCCCTATGGAAAGCAGTATGCAGAGTTCTTAAACAGATGAATTTAAGTATAGTATGATCCTGCAATACCACTCCTAGGCATATATCTGAATGACATGCAAAACTAATTTGAAAGGACATATGCACCCTTAGTTCATGGTTGACCCTTAGGTCATGAGTGTAAGTAGCCTAAATATCCACTGATGGATGACAGGATAAAGAAGTTATGGAATGGGTGCCTGGTGGTGGCACACCTGGTTGAGCCATGTATTACTGTGCAAGGACCCAGGTTCGAGCCCCTGATTCCCACCTGCAGGGGGAAAGTTTCATGAGTGGTGAAGCAGGGCTGCAGGTATCTCTATGTCTCTCTCCCTCTCTATCATACCCTTCCCTCTTGATTTCTGTCTCTATTCAATAAATAAAGATAATAAAAAATTTAAAAATAATAATTTATGGAATATATACTCAATAGAATATTAGCCTGCCATTTTTAAAAGAATGATAATGTATTATTTGGGGATGAAATGTATAGAACTGAAGGTGGTTGAGCTTAGTGATGTAAGTAAGGAGGTGAAAGACAGCTACAAGGTGGCTTCTCTCACTTGTGGAATATAGAGAACTGAAACACACAAATGTGAAAAAAAGCAGTGAAGTATCAAACTTTCTCCAACACTGTGAAAACTATGGAGGTTATAGATTAGATATATAGATCTTTGGTGGTGAGTGAGGTATGGAACTATACTTCTGTATTCTCTTAAAAGATTAAAAGATTAATCTTTAAGATTAAACCATCATTAAACTACTAATCAAAATTATAATAGATGCCATACTAAATAGATAGATTATAGGTAGACAGATGATATACAGATGATCGATAGACAGACAGACAGATAACAGAGCCACTTAGAAGGAGCATAATACCTTTATCTAGAGGGAGCTTATTCTTTGAATAGCTACAGAGGTTGTATGCAAGCACCAAATCCAATAGGAAGGACGTCACAATAAAATTTTAGACTTGGCTACAGATCTAGCCAGCGAATGAGGGAGTTACAGTATTTTGGGGTGCTAGAAGAAAAGGTGCAGAAAACTGTCCTCATTTTTTATGTTAGTATAAATGGGAAGATTCCACAGTCAAGGAGCGAGTAGCACATTTTAGTATTTGTGCAAATAGGAGGGAAATGTGATTGGTTAAGTGCACACATTACAGTGTGCAAGGACGCAGGTTCAAGCCCCTGGTCCCCAACTGCAGGGGGAAAGCTTCACAAGTAAGTGGAATTAGGATTTCTAATCAACCTTGATGTGTCCTTTACATTTGGGGGATTGTTTTGGATTATCTGAATGAGTTCCATATTATCACAAGGTTTATAGATGGAAAGAGTCTCAGAGAGAGGAGATATGGCAACATACACAGAAGTTGAAGTGATACACTTTGAAGAGGAAGACAGTGGCCTTAAGCCAAGGAATGCAGCCTCAAGAAGCTAGAAAAAGGGAGTCGGGCGGTGGCACAGTGGGTTAAGCGCACGTGGCTCAGAGCGCAGGGACCGGCGTAAGGATCCCGGTTCGAGCCCCCGGCTCCCCACCTGCAGGGGAGTCGCTTCATGGGCGGTGAAGCAGGTCTGCAGGTGTCTATCTTTCTCTCCCCTCTCTCTCTGTCTTCCCCTCCTCTCTCCATTTCTCTCTGTCCTATCTAACAACAAAAAAAAGCAACGTCAACAATGGCAATAATAATCGCAACAAGGCTGCAACAACTAGGGCAACAAAAGGGGGAAAAATGGCCTCCAGGAGCGGTGGATTCATGGTTGCAGGCACCGAGCCCAGCAATAACCCTGGAGGAGGGGAAAAAAAAAAGCTAGAAAAATCAAGGAAATACACCCTTCCCTTGAGCTTCAAGCAGGAGTACAAATCAGTCAAACATGTTGATTTTAGGGCCCATCACAGACTTCTAACCTTCAGAACTGTAATAGAAATTTGAGTTATTTCAAGCCACTAAGTTGAGTTAATTTATTGCAGCTGCAAACCCTATACAAATGGTTTTTTGTTTTTTTTTTAAATTTTTTATTTAAGAAAGGATTAGTGAACAAAAACATAAGGTAGGAGGGGTACAACTCCACACAATTCCCACCACCCAATCCCCATAACCCACCCCCTCCCATGGTAGCTTTCCCATTATCTAGCCCTCTGGGAGCATGGACCCAGGGTCGTTGAGGGTTGCAGAAGGTAGAAGGTCTGGCTTCTGTAATTGCTTCCCCGCTGAACATGGGCGTTGACTGGTCGGTCCATACTCCCAGTCTGCCTCTCTCTTTCCCTAGTAAGGTGTGTCTCTGGGGAAGCTGAGCTCCAGGACACATTGGTGGGGTCTTCAATCCAGGGAAGCCTGGCCAGCATCCTGGTGGCATCTGGAACCTGGTGATTGAAAAGAGAGTTAACATATGAAGCCAAACAATTTGTTGAGCAATCATGGATCCCAAGCTTGGAATAGTGGAGAGGAAGTGTTAGGGAGGTACTCACTGCAAACTCTAGTGTACTACTGCTTTCAGGTATATATTTTGCAGTAGTTTATGGATACGTGTGCACATAAGCTCTCTCTCACAGAAACTGGTATATATCTAGATTATGGGACTTTGTTAGAAAGTGAACTACCTGAGATGAAATTAGAGTGTACTATAAAAGGAAAGGTCTCACCCGAGTAACGAAGTTGAAGGGTTGTCATTCCACACGTGAAGTCTCTGGACACAGTCTGAGGTGAAGCATGTTGAGGTGGCAATCATTGCTTTGGTTAGGTTGTGATCGGCGGATGCAATATTATTTGGTTTGGATTGGGAGATGCATACGGGAAAGTGGGCCCTATCCAAGGGTTCCAGGACAGGGGGAAGTAGGGGCTCTATAGTGAAGATGTGAGGTTCCTGCTGTCTTAGGGTTCAAAAAGACAATCGATAGTTAATATTATCATCACATTATTTGTTAATTGGGTTAACTTTGAAAAGTCCCTTTGTTATGGTTTGCTGTACAGTACCCAGTATCTTGTATATAGCTGTGCTATTGGATGCTTCTAATCTACTTGGTCTAGGCTTTTGAGAGAGTCCGCATATCAAATACATAGCCTATATATTAAAAAGATTCAGTTTGTCTTTTGAGAAACTTTGAGACATACAATTGATTTCCCCCTCTCATATTAATTAACTACTGATTTATATGTCTACATTTTGCTAGGAGTGTACATAAACACCATTCCCACCACCAAAGGACTGTGACCCATCCCTCCCACCCACTCCCACCCCCCACTGGCCCAGGAAGCTGAATGTCTACCCCTCACCACTGGGTTTTTACTTTGGTGCCCTACTTACAATTTGATCAGGTCCTGCTTTTAGTTTCCCTTTCAGATCTTCTTAGTCAGCTTCTGCTGAGGAGTGGGATCATCCCATACTCATCTTTATCTTTCTGACTTAGTTCACTTAACATAATTCCTTCTAGCTCTGTCCAAGATGGGTCAGAGAAGGTGGGTTCATTGTTCTTGATAGCTGCATAGTATTCCATTGTGTATATATACCACAGCTTTCTCAGCCACTCATCTGTTGTTGGGCACCTGGGTTGCTTCCAGGTTTTAGCTATTATGAATAGTGCTGCTATGAACATAGGAGTACACACCTCTTTTTGGTTGGGTGTTATGGAGTCTTTGGGGTATAACCCCAGGAGAGGAATTACTGGATCATATGGAAGGTCCATGTCTAGCCTTCTGAGAGTTTCCAGACTGCTCTCCACAGAGGCTGTACCAATTTACATTCCCACCAGCAATGTAAAAGGGTTCCTCTGTCCCCACATCCTCTCCAGCATTTGTTACTGCTGTCCTTTTTGATGTATGCCATTCTTACAGGAGTGAGGTGGTATCTTAGTGTTGTCTTAATTTGCATTTCTCTGACAGTCAGTGACCTAGAGCAGTTTTTCATGTTTGTTAGCCTTTTGGATCTCCTCTGTGGTGAATGTTTTGTTCATTTCCTCTGCCCATTTTTGGATGGGGTCATTTGCTTTTTTGCAGCTAAATTTGTTGAGCTCTTTATATATTTTGGTGATTAGTTTCTTGTCTGATGTCTGGCATGTGAAGATCTTCTCCCATTCTGTGAGGGGTCTCTCTGTTTGTTTAATAGTTTCTTTGGATGTGCAGAAGCTTTTCAATTTGATGTAGTCCCATTGGTTTGTTTCTGCTTTAGTCTTCCTTGTAATTGGGTTTGATTCATCAAAGATGTCCTTGAGGTGTAGGTGGGAAAGTGTTTTACCAATGTTTTCCTCTAAGTATTTGACTGTTTCTGGTCTGACATCTAGGTCTTTGATCCATTTGGAGTTGATTTTTGTTTCTGGTGAGATAAAGTGGTTCAATTTCATTCTTCTGCATGTTGCTACCCAGTTTTCCCAGCACCATTTATTGGAGAGAGACTGCTTTTTCCATTTAATCCTTTGGGCCCCCTTATCAAAGATTAGATGCCCATAGGTGTTGGGATTTACTTCTGGGCTTTCAATTCTGTTCCACTGGTCTGTGTGCCTATTTTTGTTCCAGTACCATGCTGTTTTGATGATGATGGCTTTATAATATTGTTTAAGGTCTGGGAGTGTGATGCCTCCATTTCTGTTTCTTTTCCTTAAGATGGTTTTGGCAATTCTAGGTGTTTTCAGGTTCCAGATAAATGATTGTAATGTTTGTTCTATTCTCTTAAAGAAGCTTGGTGGAACTTTAATGGGTATTGCATTAAATTTGTATATGGCTCTGGGGAGAATATTCATTTTGATGATATTTATTCTTCCAATCCATGAGCATGGGATATCTTTCCATTTCTTGGTATCAGTTTCTATCTCCTTGAGTAGTTACTCATAGTTTTCAGTATACAAGTCTTTCACTTCTTTGGTCAACTTTATTCCTAGGTATTTGATTGATTTTGCTGAAACAGTAAATGGGAGTGATTTCTGGATGTCTTCTTCTTCAGATTTAGTGTTTGCATAAAGAAATGCCACTGATTTTTGTACATTGATTTTGTAGCCTGATACCTTGCTATATTGCCTAATAACTTCCAGTAATTTTCTACTGGATTCTTTAGGTCTTTCTATGTATACTATCATATCATCTGCAAATAGTGAGAGCTTGACTTCTTCCCTTCCAATCTGTATCCCTTTGATTTCTTTCTCTTGCCTGATTGCTATGGCAAGAACTTCCAATACTATGTTGAAGAGTAACGGTGACAGTGGACAGCCCTGTCTAGTCCCCGATCTGAGGGGGAATGCTTTCAGCTTCTGTCCATTGAGTATGATGTTGGCTGTAGGTTTGCTATATATAGACTCCACTATCTTGAGTAATTTCCCATCTATTCCCATTTTTTGTAGAGTTTTGAGCATGAATGGGTGTTGGATTTTGTCAAAGGCTTTCTCTGCATCTATTGAGATAATCATGTGGTTTTTGGCTTTGCTTTTATTGATGTGGTGAATGACATTGATTGATTTACGGATGTTGAACCAGCCTTGCATTCCTGGGATGAATCCCACTTGGTCATGATGAACAATCTTTTTGATGTGTTGCTGTATCTGGTTGGCCAAGATCTTGTTTAATATTTTGGCATCTATGTTCATCAGAGATATTGGTCTGTAGTTTTCCTTTTTTGTTCTGTCCCTATCAGCTTTTGGTATCAGGGTGATGTTGGCTTCATAGAAGGTGGAAGGGAGTATTCCTGTTTCTTCAGTCTTATGGAATAGCTTAAGAACTATGGGTATTAACTGTTTCCTGAAAGTTTTGTAGAATTCATTTGTGAAGCCATCTGGTCCAGGACTTTTGATGTTGGGGAGATTCTTAATAACGGTTTCAATTTCTTTGTCTGTGATTGGTGCATTTAGATTTTGTAGTTCTTCTTAGTTCAGTTTTGGAAGGGTATAGGTTTCTAGGAATTGTTCCATTTCTTCCAGATTCTCTAGCTTGGTGGCATATAGTTCTTTATAGAAGTTTCACAGGATTCTCTGGATTTCTGTGGTGTCAGTTGTGATATCTCCTCCATCGTTTACAATTCTATTAATCTGAGTCTTCTCTCTTTTTTGTTTGGTGAGCCTGGCTAGGGGTTTGTCAATTTTGTTTAATCTTTCAAAGAACCAGCATTTGGCTTCATTGATCTTTTGTATGGTTCTTTTATTTTCAATGTTGTTTATTTCTGCTCGAACTTTAGTGATTTCTGTCCTTCTGGTTGCTTTAGGGTTCCTTTGTTCCTCTTCCTTTAAGTCCTTGAGGTGTGCAGTTAGGTCGTCCATTTGGGCTTCTTCTTGGTGTTTAATATGTGATTGTATGGCTATAAGTTTCCCTCTCAGTACTGCTTTAGCTGTGTCCCAAATATTTTGATAGGTTGTGTCTTCATTTTCATTAGTTTCCAGGAACATTTGAATTTCCTGTTTGAATGAGTCTCTGACCCAGTGGTTCTTAAGGAGCATGTTGTTTAGTTTCCAAATTCTATGTCTTTTAATAATTTTCTGTTTGTTGTTAAATGTTAGTTTTACTCCACTGTGGTCTGAGAAGATACTTGGGATGATTTCAATGCTCTTGAATTTATTGATGCTGTCTTTGTGGCCTAACATGTGGTCTATCCTTTAGTATGTGTTATGTGGATTTGAAAAGGTGTATTCCAGTTTTTTGGGGTGGAGGAGTCTGAAAATGTCCAAGAGGTCTAGTCTGTCAATCTCTTCATTCAATTCTCTTGTATCTTTATTGGTTCTCTGCTTTGTTGATCTTTCTAAGTGTGAGAGTGGGGTATTGAAGTCTCCCACTATTATTGTATTACTATTGATGTATTTTTGAAATTCTTTCAGTAGATGCTTAATGTTACAAATGGTTTTTACATTATCTTAAAACTATTTTTAATTCAGTCTCTTTTCACCTCTGATTCTTCTCAACTATTGTTCTATCTGAATTTTTAAAGATTTTATTCTCTATGATTCCTTCATCCATGGGCCAGGTCTGCTCAGGACTCTGTCAGATTCAACTTTCAGTGGATGCTCATCTGTGAATAATGGTCACTGTGTTCAAATCATCTGTGGGTAGTGTTGATTGCTATAGTTTTGTCTAGTGGTGGCAGAGGATGGGTGCTTAGTGAGGGTACAGTATAATTTCAGGGGACAGTCTCAAATATGAGCTGTTAATGTTTCATAATTGGCATTAGTAAGAACCACTTTTTTCTTATTTGGTGCATCATTCATTATTTTGAAACCAATAAACTAATTAGAGTCATGCCTTAAATCTGTTACACCTGGTAGTTGAAACTGCCCTCAATGTGTATTTACCCACTCTATTGGGGCTTAATGGCTTAAAGTACAGTTGTGGACACATAGGTACAATCTTTCATCTCCCCTTAATGTTTTCAGTTACTGTCCTTGCTTCTTAATTTCTACAATGTGTTTTAATGGAGGAAGAAATGATGGCTACAAAATGGTAGGGACCATTAAATTGGTAAGGGTGGCAGTACATAGGATAGGCTAGAAATATAGACATTTTCCTTAATATTTCATTGAAGTAAAATATTGGTATGTAACATTGTGAAATTTTCAGGTGTAGATTGTTATGAGTCAACATCTATACATACTGCAAAATTAGCATTACTTTTGTTTGATTTAGCATCCATCAAATATCTTCATTATTCCCTGACACGGATGCATCCACTAACCATTAAGTTGATCTCTCAGATTCTCTCTCAGGAAAGTTCTTTCATCAAAAAATGACCTGTGCACAGCAGCTGAGCCTATCTATCCTCAGTGACACCTAGTCATTGCCCGTTGGACCCAAAAGCATTCCTAAAGAGGAAGTCAAGCTGAGTGAAGACCAAGGCCTCCCAGCCAGGCCAAAAAGAGAAGATTAGACACTAAGTCCCAACAGAGTTTCCAAAGCCTTTAAGACAGTAAGATCAGAGGAGTTAGCAGGAAGGAAAGATAAAGTCAAACCTGGCCTAGAGCCACTATAAGAAGCTGAAGCTCTTGGTAAAAAGAAAAAAAAATCACATAAAAAATAATTTTGAAAAGAAGATGTGGGACTCAGATCTGTCAAAAGGATAAGCTTTGGAGAGATACTATTGACAGAAGTGATGTCATATTGTAAGATTTTTAAAAAAAAAAAATTCACACTGTGCAATTTAATGCTTTTCTCCTTTCTTTCTTCTTTCTCCTCCTCCAATTCTCCCTTCCTTTCTTCCCTTCTCCCTACTTTTTCTTATCCTTTTTACAAGCATGTATGAGTGTCTCTATTGTGTCTGCTTCACAAGAGGACAATTATGATAGTGAGATCTTGGATTCTTCTCTGAATCCCAGAGTGTCAGTTATCTTAAATTCAGTACCTATAAACAGCTTGCAAGCACACCATATTTCAGTGCTTTCCTGTGTTTAGTCAAATACTGAGAACATATGTCTCTTTGTAAATCTGCTCCTAGGATTGTTAAGACTGATTCAGAAAATACTCCAAAATATGCTAACTCCCGTTTCTCCCTGCTAGTAGAGAAGATCCATTAAAAAAAAAAATCTCATAAAGTCATCAGTGGACTTGCTCCACACTTCCATACTTCCTTACCTACTTCTGATTCTAAGAGTGGGAAGTATCTACAGCCCAGGGACCCTAGTAGAAAGAACAGGGATTGCATAATCACAGTATCTATTAATCACCAGTATTTAATAATGATGCTTCCAAGGATAGAATAAAAACTGCTAGACAGCACTGCAGAAAAACAAAGGCACTAAAATTTAAGATGGGAGTAAAATTTGTTTATGAACCTCACTAAAGAAAACTTGCTGAGTGCTGAGTCTAGAGACCCATGCTTGCTTCTTTTTATCTTTTTTTTTTCCATTCTCTTCTTTTTTTTTTTTACATGAGGTTTATAGACTGGCTTAGCCATAGTTTTATGGAATAATAATTATTGCTTCCTGAATAAATACTCAGTTCTAAGCTCTTCTCATATTTTATTTTCTCACAATACATGGAGCACTTTTGTGTTTGTTTGTTTAATTTTTATTTATAAAATGGAAACAATGACAAGACCATAGGGTAAGACGGATACAATTACCACCACCATAACTCCATATCCCAACCTCTTTACTGATAGCTTTCCTATTCTTTAACCCTCTGGGACTATGGACCCAGGGTCATTTTGAGGTGCAGAAGGTGGAAGGTCTGGCTTCTGTAATTGCTTCCCCAATGAACATTTCAAAGACTCAGTCTATGGTCTGTACATTAAAAGTTTGAGACACCACAAGTCAGGCAGTAGTGCTGCAGGTTAAGCGCACATAGTGCAAAGCAAGGGCTTGCTTGGGACCCCAGTTCCCCACCTGCAGGGGAGTCGCTTCACAAGCAGTGAAGCAGGTCTACAGGTGTCTATCTTTCTCTCCCCCTCTCTGTCTTCCCCTCCTCTCTCCATTTCTCTCTGTCCTGTCCAACAACAATGACATGAATAACAACAATAATAACTAAAACAATAATAAAAAAACAAGGGCAAAAAAGGGAAAATAAATAAGTAAATAAATAAATATATTTTTTAAAAATTGAGACATTAAATCAACTTTCCCCTCTCATATTAATTAAATAGTGATTTATATGACTACAAGTTAATGAGAGTGTACACCAAATGACTTTGTCCTGTCCTGTCCTCCCCCTGATCCCCACAGTGAAGCTAAGCATCCACCCTCACTCTCTGCAAAAGAGATTTCTACTTTAGTGCCCTACTCCAAACTCAATCAGATCCTGCTTTGAGTTTCCATTTCTGTTCTTCTTTCTCAACTTTTGTTTATGAGTGGGATCATCCCATACTCCTCTTCATCTTTCTGTCTTAGCTCACTTAACATAATTCCTTCTAGCTTCATCCAAGATGGGTCAGAGAATGTGGGGTCATTGTTATTAATAGCTGCATAGTATTCCATTGAGTATATATACCACAGCTTTCTTAACTATTCATCTATTGTTGGGCTCCATGGTTGCTTGCAGCTTTTAGCCATTATGAATTGTGCTGCTATGAACATAGGTGTACATACATCTGTTTGGTTGTTATGGAGTCCTTGGGGTATATCCCTAGGAGAGGAATTACTGGGTCATATGGAAGGTCCATGTCTAGCCTTGTAAGGGTACTACAGACTGCTCTCCACAGAGGTTGGACCAATTTACATTCCCACCAGCAGTGCAGAAGGGTTCCTTTGTCCCTACAGCCTCTCTAGCAATTGTTGCTATTGTCCTTTTTGATGTATGCCATCCTCACAGGGTATAAGGTGGTATCTCAATGTTGTCTTTATTTGCATTTCTCTGACTATCAGTGACCTGGAACAATTTTTCATGTGCTTGTTAGTCTTCTGAATATCTTCTGTAGTGAATGTTCTGTTCTTATCCTCTGACCTTTTTTGGATGGAGTCATTTGTTTTTTTGTTGCTAAGTTTGCTGAGCTCTTTGTATATTTTGGTTATTAGTCTCTTGTCTGATGTACAGCATGTGAAGATCTCCCATTCTGTGAGGGTTCTCTTTGTTTGTGTGATGGTTTTCTTTACTGTGCAGAAGCTTTTCAATTTGATGTAGTCATATAGATTTATTTTTGTTTTCGTGTTCCTTGCAATTGAGTTTGTATCATCAAAGATGTCCTTTGGTTTAAGTGGGAAAGTGTTCCACCAAGGTTTTCCTCTAAATATCTGAGACTTTCTGGCCTAACATTCTGGTCCTTGATCCATTTGGAGTTTACTTTTTTTCTGGTGAGGTGAAGTGGTTCAGTTTCATTCTTCTGCATGTTTCAACCCAGTTCTCCCACTGCCATTTATTAAAGAGACTTCCTTCCTCCATTTAATATTTTGGGCCCCCTTATCAAAGACTAGATGTTCCTAGGCATGAGGGTTCAGTTTTGGGCTTTCAGTTCTTTTCCACTGGTCTGGTGCGTCTATTTTTATTCCAGTACCAGGCTGTTTTGATGATGATGCCCTTAAAATATAGTTTGAGATTTGTGAGTGTGATGCCTCCATTTCTGTTTCTTTTCCTCAAGATTGTTTTGGTGATCCTAGGTGTTTTCTGGTTCCACATAAATTGTTGTAATTTTTGTTCTATTCTATTAAGGAAGCTTGGTGGAACTTTGATGGATATCTCATTAAATTTGTATGTGGTTCTGCAGAGAATATTCATTTTGATGATATTATTTCTTCCAATCCATGAGCATAGGATATCCTTCCATTTTTTGGTATCGTTTTCTATTTCTTTTAATAGTGACTCATAGTTTACAGTATACAAGTCTTTCACTTTTTTGTCAGGTTTATTCCTAGATATTATATTGATTTTATTGTGATTGTGAATGGGAGTGATTTCTGCATATCCTCTTTTTCAGACTTAGTGTTTGAATAAAGAAATGCCACTGATTTTTGTACATTGATTCTGCTATAGTGCCTAATGATTTCCAGTAGCTTTTGCTGGATTCTTTAGCTCCTTCTTGGTATACTATCAAATCATCTGCAAAGACTGAGAGTTTGACTTCTTCTTCTAGCGTTTGCCCTTCTTCCGTAGCCAGTCAACAGCATCAGGTTGAGCCTGATGCAAAGCCTCGAGACCTCCTTTAACTTCCCTTCTAATCTGTATTCCTTTGATTTATTTCTCTTGTCTGATTGCTATGGCAAGAACTTCCAATATTATGTTGAAAAGTAATGGTGATAATGGACAGCCCTGTCTAGTCCCCCATCTGAGGTGAATGCTTTCAGTTTCTGTCCATTGAGTATGATGTTGGCTGTAGGTTTGCTATATATGGACTCCACTATCTTGAGGAAATTCCCATCTATTCCTATTTTTTAGTGTTTTTAGCATGAATGAGTGTTGGATTTTGTCAAAGGCTTTCTCTGCATCTATTGAGATAATCATGTGGTTTTTGGATATTGCTTTTATTGATGTGGTGAATGACATTGTTTGACTTACATAAATTGAACCAGCCTTGCATTCCTGGGATAAATCCTACTTGGTCATGATGAATAATCTTTTAGAGCTACTGCTGTATTCAGTTGGCCAGGATCTTGTTCTATATTTTGGCATCTATGTTCATCAGAGATATTGGTCTTTAGTTTTCCTTTTTTGTTGTGTCTATATCTGCTTTTGGTATCAGTATGATATTGGTTTCATAGAAGGTGGAAGGGAGTGTTCCTGTTTCTTCAATCTTTTGAAAGAGTTTTAAAAATATAGGTATAAACTGTTTCCTGAAGGTTGTGTAGAATTCATTTGTGAAGCCACCTTGTCCAGAACTTTTGTTGTTGGGAAGATTCTAAATAACTGTTTTAATTACTTTGTCTTTGGTGTGTTTAAGTTTTGTTCTTCCTGGTTCAGTTTTGGGAGGGTCTATGTTTCTGGGAATTCATCCATTTCTTCCAGATTCTCTAGCTTGGGGGCATGTAGCTGTTGGTAGAAGTTTCACAAAATTTTTTGGTTATCTATGGTGTCTGTTGTGATATCTCCTTTACTATTTACAATTCTATTTATTTGAGTCTTCTACCATTTTTTTCTTTAGTGAATCTGGCTAGGGGTTTGTCAATTTTATTTAATTTTTTAAGACATTGACACAAGACCAATATTTGGCTTCATTGATCTTCAGTATGGTTCTCTTTTTTTATGTTGTTTATTTCTGCTGTAATATTGGTGATTTCAGTACTACTGGAATTCTTTAAGGTTCCTTTGTTCCTCTTCTTCTAAGTTTTCAAGGCATGCAGTACTTCAGCTTTTTACTGTTCTCTAATGTGTGCTTGTATTATTTTCCCTCTCAATACTGCTTTACCTGTGTCCCATGTATTCTGATATACCGGGCTAGCTTTGCGGGTGGGAGACAGATGACCAGGGACTCATGGCTGAGTGGTACACAGTTCAGTCTTTATTCATGTGGAACACAGCACAATATAAGCTATCTCTAATCACAATCCTGTCCTTATATATACTCACCAAGTAGGGTGGAAACAGGATGTGACATAGAGAGGGTGGAGTGAAAAAAGACTGGTGGAAATCAGGGTGTACTAGGAGAGGGGGCGGAGCAAAAAGACATCATGAACCAGTGGGGATTAAACCAATGCCCTGTATTCTATGTACATAACCACTGTTATGTACATAGAATACAGTGTTAAGCAGGGAGGATTAAATCAATGAAACAGAAGGGGTTTTAGAAGCAGAATTAGAAGCATACCAACAATCCCCCTTTCTTTTTAACTAATGGCCATAGTATCAGGAGTGTGGGGTGAACAGAAACCTATATCATACAGACATTTTCAAAATAAATGGCAGAAGACATGGAGGAACAAGTAAGAGAGCAGCAAGAACCAGTGTGATGCCAAGGGGAGGCCTGAGGGGGGTGTTTCCTTCCTCAAAGGGCAGTGCCAACAGGCAAAAGGGCATTTCTTGCCTCTGGGGGCATCTATTGTCTTAAAGGGCGTTTCCTGCCTCTGGGAATCTCTTGCCTCTGGGGGCGTTTCATGCCTCAAAGGGTATTTCCTGTCTCTGTGGGCATGACCTAATAAGGAGGGGGAGGTTTCCTGCCTCTGGGGGCAGGACCTAATAAGGGGGGGGTTTCCTGACTCTGGGGGCAGGGCCTACAGGTGAGGGGGTGTGGCCTATAGAGTCCCAAGGCAGCTGGCTGCAGTCAGTCTTTGAGAAACCCAGCAGTGTAAAGGGAAACTGCTGTAAAGTTGTGTAAAGTGTCCAAGAGGTGTACCAGTAAGTTTGATATAAGTGTCAGTCCAAAGCAGATGACCATGGATGAAATGCCAGGGGATGAAATGCTGCATGTCTGTCTTGATGGGGAATGTCAGCCAGTCCTTCTCCTCAGGAAACATGGGAGAGGGAATCCAGAAAGTCCAAGGAGAAATCTCCATGCATATTTCAAGCTCTACGATCACAGTCATAAGGAACCAAAGTTCCCAGTCAGGGAACCAAAATGTGGCCGAGAGAAAAATGTTCCAGAGACAGAGAAACTGTCTCATGAAGAAAGAGTAGAAGCTTTGGAAAACCTCTTCATAAGTAGAAAGGCAGGCCATGGCGGCTTTACTTATCTGGTCTTCTTTGGTCTGCTGTATGTGTGTGGATTCGAGATTCCTGTCCCTGTTTCAGGGTGCCATTATGCCACGCAGGTGGGAGACAGATGACCAGGGACTCATGGCTGAGTGGTATGCAGTTCAGTCTTTATTAATGTGGAACACAGCACAATCTAAGCTCTCTCTAATCACAATCCTGTCCTTATATATACTTGCCAAGTAGGGTGGAAACAGGATGTGACATAGAGAGGGTGGAGACAAAAAAAAAAAGACTGGTGGAAATCAGGGTGTACTAGGAAAGGGGGCAGAGCAAAAAGACATCATGAACCAGTGTGGATTAAACCAATGCCCTTCAGGCAGGGCAGTGCTTAGTTAATAGTGGTTATGTAAATAGAATACAGTGTTAAGCAGGGGGGATTAAACCGATGAAACAGAAGGGGTTTTAGAAGCATACCAACACTGATAGCTAGTTTCTTCATTTTCATTTGTTTCTAGAAACATTTGAATTTCTTGCTTGAGAGTCTCTTTCACTCAGCAGTTATTAAGCAGTATGTTATTGAGTTTCCATATTTTGGGACTTTTACTAATTTTCTGTTTTTTGATGAGTGTTAGCTTTACTCCACCATGGTCTGAAAAGTTGCTTGGGATGATTTCAATGCTCTTGAATTTTTGATACTGTCTTTGTGGCCTAACATGTGGTCTATCCTTGAGGATGTGCTGTGTGGATTTGAACAGAATGTGAATTCCAGTTTCTTGGGGTAAAGAACTCTGAAAATGCCCAGGAAATCTAGTCTATCCATGCCTTCAATTAATTCTTTTTTCTTTGTTGATTCTCTGCTTAGTTTATCTAAGTGTGAAAGTGGGGTGTTGAAGTCTCCTACTATTTATGTATTAGTACTGATGCATTTTTGTAAATATTTGACATATTTAGATGGGCCCTCATTTGGTTGCATAGATGTTAATAAATGTTAAGTTTTCTTAATTGATTGATTCTCTGATCACTATGTAATGACCTTTCCTATCTTTTATTACTTTATTTAATTTAAAGTCTATGGTGTCAGAGATGAGACTGGCTGGCCCTGCCTTTTGTTGTGGTCCATTAGCCTGTATGATAGTTTTCCATCCTTTCATTTTAAGTCTGTTTTTGTTTTGTTGTGTCAGGTGGGATTCTTGCATGCAGCATATGGTTGTGTTGTGTTTTCTGATCCATCCTCCCATTCTGTGCCTTTTAATGGGCGAGTTTAAGCCTTTGACACTTATTGATATTATGGCTTTAAGGAATTGCAGTGCCATTGTTTAACAATTTATTATTTGCTCTAATATATGCCAAGTATTTTGGTGATGTTCTTCTTTATAGGAGGTCTTTTAGAACCTCTTTTTTAAAAATATTTATTTTATTTATTCCCTTTTGTTGCCCTTGTTGTTTTATTGTTGTAGTTATTATTGTTGTTGTTGGATAGGACAGAGAGAAATGGAGAGAGGAGGGGAAAAAAGAGAGGAGGAGAGAAAGATAGACACCTGCAGACCTGCTTCACTGCCTGTGAAGTGACTCCCCTGCAGGTGGGGAGCCGGGGTTTGAACCGGGATCCTTATGCTGGTCCTTGTGCTTTGTACACCTGCGCTTAACCTGCTGCGCTACAGCCCGACTCCCCCTTTTAGAACCTCTTTCAGGGCCGGCTTGGTGATAGTTGTCTCCTTTAACTCTTGCTTGTCTGAGAAAGTTTTATTCTTTCATCTAGCCTGAATGAATGTCTAGCTGGACATTTGAAACACTTTTTCATTGAGGGCTCAATAAATATCTTGCCATTCTCTTTTGGCTTTTAGAGTTTGAGTGGAGAAGTCTGCTGATAGTCTTATGGGCTTTCCCTTGTATGTGACTTTTTGTTTTTCTCTTGCAGCCTTTAGGATCCTTTCTGTATCGTTGCTTCTTTTCATTGTAGCTATGATGTGTCTTGGTGTCTTCAGGTCTGGGTTGATTCTGTTTTGGACTTTCTGGGCCTCTTGAATCTTAATGTCCTTTCTGTTGTTTAGGGCTGGGAAGTTTTCATCTATTGTTTGCTCTAGGATGTTGATTTCCCCTTGTTCTCTTTCTTCCACTGTTAGGCCAATTATGCAAATGTTACTTATTGTGAGATCATCCTATACGTCTCTGGTTTTTTTTTTTCAGTGTCTCTCAATGTCTTTTTTTAGCTCTTTTACCTCCTTCTTAGTTTTCCCTAACTCATTCTCTGTTTGGCTAATTCTGTTTTCTACTTCTGTTAACCTGCTTTCCCTTTCCTCAACTTCCATTTTCAGTTCAATATTAGCTTGTTCTGCTAATTGGCCTTTTACCTCAGCATTTCAGCTTTCAGTTCTCTAATTACCTCGAGGTAGTTAGTATTTTCCTCAAAGATCTCATCTGTTGTTTCCCTATTTCTGATATCCCTTTCTTCAATAGTTTCCCTCATTGCTGCAATAATACTTCCATTATTGTTTGGATATTTATCTTATCTATAAATGCTTCTGACTTATTTGGAATTTCTTCTGTGAGCCTGTTGTCATTAATTGTGCTAGCAGTTTTATTTTATCTCGACTTAACCTTTTATTATTATTATTATTGATATGGTTTGTATTTTTCTGTTCTGTCACTCTTCAGTTGTGTTGTGTGATTATAGGCCACACTAGAGTCTTTCCTCAGATAAAGTCATAAAACAGAAAATACATAGCAGATGATGCAAAGATTAATGCAGTTCAACCAAGACCAGCTAGTCAAGCAACACCTCTACTCTAAAAATAAAATCCAGCAATACAAAGGGAAAAAAGAAAAGAAAAGAAAAAAAGGCAAGAATATACAAGTGCAAAAATAAGCTGTCAACTCTAAATTCTAGAAGAGTGGGAAAGAGAGAGAAAGAAATAGGAGAGGGAGAGAGAAAAGAAGACGAAAGAGTTCACTCTTAGACTTCTTCTACAAGATAATTCATGAATGAGTGCCAGTGAATAAAAATAATTTTAAAAAAGCAGTGAAAGGAAAGATATTTTTCAGATCAGTTTTAAGGAAAGAAAAGGAGAAGTAGAGAAAAGAGAGAAAGGGGGGAAAATTCCTCCTAGAATATGTAGCACATCCAATCACTTATCAATGGAAAAAGCAGCAGCATCTAATTTTGCTCAAGTTGGAGAGGGAAGGAAAGAGACAAGCACAAGTAATAATAATAATGATAGAATAAAATTAAATAAAAATCCCTAATAGTCTTCCAATTGTTCTTCATCTGTTGAGATGATCATGAGATTTTTTACAATTTTGATGTGAATTATTAAATGAAACGTTATCAGATCTGTGTCTTTATTTTTTTTCTGAAAATATTATCTAATATATAAGCTTTTTTTTTCCAGAACACTACTCAGCTCTGGCTTATAGTGGTCCTGGAAGCTTAAGCTTGCTATCTCCCATCTCCTATATTTTTAAAATAAAGTCTGCATAGTTGTGATTTACTATCTTACTTATTTATTCACTTTTCTCCACTGTATACTTTTATTTATTTATTTGGGCATGTGTTCTGTTCTTTTATTAGTAAATTAATATTTATCACTCAAATTATTTGTCTTATTGTTATAATCATGATCATTTACTATATCTCTAAAAATCTATAAAGAATATATAACAAACACCAAGTTTCTTTGCTCCAGATGCCAACCAGACTTCTCTGTGCAGACGACCCCACCAATATGTCCAGGGGCCCCACTTCCCCTAGAACCCAGCCCCACTAGGGAAAGAGAGAGACTAGCTAGGAGTATGGATCGACCTGTAAATGCCCATGTTCATAGGGAAGCAATTACAGAAGCCATACCTTTCACCTTCTGGGCCTCATAATGACCCTGGGTCCATACTCCCAGAGGGTTAAAGAATAGGAAAGCTATCAGGGGAGGGGATGGGCTATGGAGTTCTGGTGATGGGAATTGTGTGGAGTTGTACCACTCTTATTGTATTGTTTTTGTCATTGTTTCCTTTTTATAAAGAAAAAGAAAAAGAAAGAACACATTACAGAGAGTTCTATTCCCTTCCTATTCCTTCATACCCATGCATAATCAGTATTCTGACTTTAGAAATTATCATTCACGTATATGTTTTATATTTATTATGTATGACTATATGCAACATGTAGTATTACTATTACTATTCAGGTCTTTAAACTGTAGACGGAATCATATTGTAAGAAATCTAAAAGCTCCAAAGGCTATAATAGTTTTTTTTTTCTTTCCCCTGACCCTGAAATCTAATATGCAGGTGAACCCAATTTATTGTCTGGGGAAATGATAGCATGGCTGAAAAAAGGACCAGAAAGCTGTATCAGGGAAGAGAGTAGCTCCCAAATATGGGAAAGGTGTATGAATATTGTTGAGTGTAAACCCCATCAATTTGATGTGATCTGGGGCCCATATTTAGCTTAGGAGCCTATGTGACCTCTGCATCCCTGTAGATCTGAGCTCACATTATGTGGTCATGAGTAGGAACATTCCAAGCTGCCCCAATATCTGACACATCTTCCTCAGGTGTAGCATAGAGGATGTTGTCCAGCCTCCCTTCATAGGATGGCACATTCTCTACTGTTGTTGATCTAAGTTGAGGGCAATGTCCCATGGGGGCTCACAAAGGATTCTATTGTGTTGTTGCTGATAATGATGACCAGTAACAATGGAGAGAGGGATTCTACAAAACAGAGACCCCCCCAACTCTTCATCTGCACTATCCCAGCCTTTAGGTTTATGATTAATCAACAATTTGTTTGGCTTTATATATGTTGACTCTCTTTTAAGCCACCAGGTTCCAGATGCTACCATGATGCCAATCAGATTTACCTGGACAGACAACCCCACCAATGTATTCTGGAGCTTCGATTCCCCAGAACCCCACTCCACTAGGAAAAGAGTAAGGCAGGATGGGAGTATGGATCAAACTGTCAACGCCCATGTTCAGCAGGGAATCGATTACAGAAGCCAGACCTTCCACCTTCTGCGTCCCACAATGACCTTGGCTCCATACTCCCAGAGGGTTAAAGAATAGGAAAGCTATCAAGGGAGGAGATAGGATATATAGTTCTGGTGGTGGGAATTGTATGGGGTTGTACCCCTCCTATGGTTTTGTCATTGTTTCCTTTTTATAAATAAAAAATGAAAAAAATTAAAAGAATAAAATGTGTGTTTTGGAAAAAAATAATCTTCCATTTTGGGTATATAGAGTTTGGGTATATATAGAGTTCTGGTGGTGGGAATTGTGTGGAGTTGTACCCCTCTTATCCTATGGTTTTATCAGTGTTTCCTTTTTATATATGAAAAAATAATAAAATGTGTATTTTGGTAAAAAAAAATAATAATCTAAAAGCTCTTCCATTTTTTCATGGCAGTCAGTGGTTGAGATATAACTAAATGAATTTGGTTAAAGTTTGTTAATTTTACTGATATATTAACTTACATATATTTTGTTGGTATGCTTCTAATTCTGCTTCTAAAAACTTCTGTTTCATTTGGTTTAATCCCCCCTGCTTAACACTGTATTCTATTTACATAACCACTGTTAACTAAGCACCAGCATGCCTGCATGGCATTGGTTTGATCCCACTCAAAGTCGCGGTCTATTTACATAAAGCACTGTTAACTAAGCACCACCCTCCCTCCAGGTCATTGGTGGTTCAGTGGTAGAATTCTCATCTGCTTTGCCCCCTCTCCTTGTCACACCCTGATTTTCACCAATCTCTTTTTGCTCCACCCTCTCTACATCATATCCTGTTTACACCCTACTTGGCAAGTATATATAAGAACAGGATTGTTAGTTTTAGTTTAGTTTAGTTTAGCTTAGCTTGGCTTAGATTGTGCTGTGCTCTGCTTGAATAAAGACTGATCTGCATACCACTCAGCCATGAATCCCTGGTCATCTGTCTCCCGACCACAAAGCTAGACCAACAATATTTTATTTGAATACTCTCAGGTATCCATTTTCCCAGTGGTGAATATTTAGGATGAGTTAATACTATTTTATAATAATAATTGATGCTGCTATGAAGATTTTAAAGTTTATGTGCCACTACATATGAGTTACATTTACAATTTTTATCATTTTATGGGGGTTAGCAGTTTACAGTATAGCTGTTGATACATGGATACAATTTCTTATCTTGCCATATATACAAAACACTCTCACCCTCAACTTAGATTCGTTTCCACCATCATGTACCACAACCCAACACCTTCACTACCTACTACACCTCTTCCCCAGAGTCCTTTGCTTTGATGCAGTACACCACACCCGGTCCAAGTTTCATTGTGTTCATTTTAAACAACCTTTTAAAAAAATATTTATGTATTCCCTTTTGTTGCCCTTGGTGTTGTAGCCTTGTTGTGGTTATTGTTGTTGTTGATGTCATTCATTGTTGGATAGGACAGAAATAAATGGAGAGAGGAGGGGAAGACAGAGAGGGGGAGAGAAAGACAGACACCTGCAGACCTGCTTCACTGCCTGTGAAGTGACTCCCTTGCAGGTGAGGAGCCAGGGGCTCGAACCAGGATCCTTACACCGTTGTGTTTATTAAAGTATGCCTACCTCATACTGCTTATGAATTTCTGTATTTATCAAAGTTCTTGATAACACATTTATCAAATTATTTATCCATTTATCTATGAAATCATACAGAGTATTTGATAAGAAAATTACAAATATTAAATTATTTTGTATTGTTTTATTTGCTAGTTCCCTAATGAATGACTTTTTGTAATTAATTAATTTTAATGAGGAAGACCAGAGCACTCTCCAGCTCTGGCTCATAGTGGTGCTAGGAACTGAGCTTGAGACCTCAGAGCCTCAGATAAGAAAGTGCTTTTTCCTAAACATAATACTATTTCCCAAGGCTCCTAAAGTATTTTTTTTCTTATTTCTTTGTTGGGGGATTAATGGTTTACAGTCAACTGTAAAATACAGTAGTTTACACAAACATAACATTTCTGTTTTCCTCATAACAATTCAACCCCCATTAGGCCCTCCTCTGCCACCATGTTCTAGGACCTGACCACTACCCCCAGAGTCTTTTACTTTGGTACAATACACCCACACCAGTCCAAGTTCTGCTTTGTGTTTTCCCTTCTGATCTTGTTTTTCAGCTTCTATGAGTGAGATCATCCCATATTCATTCTTTTGTTCCTGACTTACATCACCTAATATGATTTCTTCAAGTTCCATCCAAGATGAGGTAAAGAACATGAATTCACCATTTTTAACAGCTGAGTAGTATCCCATTGTGTATATTGACCATGACTTATTCAACCACTCATTTGTTGTTGGACACCTGGGTTGCATCCAGGTTTTGGCTATTACAAGTTGTGCTGCTATGAACATAAGTATACACAAATCTTTTTGGATGGGTGTGTTGGTTTCCTTAGGACATAACCCCAGGAGAGGAATTTCAAGGTCATAGGGTAGGTCCACTTTTAGCGTTCTGAGAGTTCTCCAGACTGCTCTCCACAGGGGTTGGACCTATTTACATTCCCACCAGCATTGCAGAAGGGTTCTTTTGTCCCCACAACCTTTCCAACATATGTTGCTACTACCTTTTCTTATGCATGGCATTTTCACAAGAGTGAAGTGCTATCTCATTGTTGTCTTTATTTGCATTTATCTGACAGTCAATGACTTGGAGCACTTTTTTCATACATTTGTTGGCCTTTTGGATCTCTTATTTTTTGGTAAACCCAATGTATTATTTCTAAGATTTATTTACTGGAAATTTCTGGAGGCATGGCTTTGGAGTAATGTGGGACTATGTGAAAGCTTGGTAGCGCTTAGGGAAGTTCCCCCCATCCTTGGATGGAGGTCTGGAAAGACACCCCCTTGTTAGCCTCTCAGAGATGATCCAAGATGGAAAAGTCTCCCAGACTCAGTTTCCCCTTATTAGACTCTCAAGCTCACAGAAATATCAGTTTCTCCCTGCTAGCAGCAGGCCACATGGCTGCCTGCTTTAAGGCTCATTCAAAGTTCACATAGTCACCCAAAGTTCACACATCCACCTCACTTTTGATCACAAAGGAGAACACACTTCATCAAACACCTCTCCAACACCAGAAAGTGGCCTCAAAATGTATTTCCTTATTCTCTTTGATATCTATGATTTACATCAATTTTTGTTTATCTTTTATCTCACCTTAACTGGTTTAATCCCTATGCTTCTCTCAAATACCTTTATATAATTAACATGCTTGCATCATGGAGAATAATTGTCTTGACCTTTATATATCATATCAATTCTTGTCATACCAGCCCCCTACCATAGGGGTAAGCTGACCTTTAAGAAACCTGTAATTTCTGAAGTATTTGAAAAATGTTCTTTGTTTAACTTTCTATATATACCCAAGCCCACCCCTGAATAAATCTATTTTTATACCAAGATACTCCTTGAGTCCTCTTTCTTTATCATGCAGTCTCTAGAGCTGGTGATAGGGCCTTGGTAAGCTTACCTCCTGGCTGGAGCCACCCCATATGAGCCCCAGCATCTGGATCCCAGATCATGGGGCAAGGATACCTGACCCTAAGAAAAAGAAAATTGACCCACGAGGCCTAGGTGCCTCCTTGGTCAAAAAAGCCATCAGACTGGAAGGGAAATGGGACCAAATCTCCAGCAACTCAAGAATTAAAGGAAAGGAAGTGCATTGGAGGTGAGAAGGGCTTACATTTAAGCCCCCTGTGATCTTTCTCTCTCCCTATCTTTTCATGCTAGAGGGAAGCTTGTAGAGGGGATGCAGTAGGAGAATCTCAGAGAAACAGAGCCCTGGCCAGGCTCTGGGAAACTGTGTTCTCCCCCTGTTTATTCCCCCCAGCCATAAAAGGTGATGAGTCTGACCTATCTTTTTTCCTCTCCCACTAGAAGTGGTGTTTGTTCTAAGACTCTTGCCTAATTTCTGAGTAAAAATGAACATGAGAAACCTTCCTTTCAAGCAGAAGGAGCACTGGAATTACCTATGCAGTTTTTTAATTGCTACAATAATAAATTTTTGGTAGAGATTTGCTGGGATCTCTAGATGTGGTGATATGCTCTGATGCCTCTGCAGGGCGTCTCTCTCACATAAGTAAGAATTTTAAATCTTACCAGCACCCCAATACCAACTGCCACTATTTGTAACAAACACCACACTTGGACTGGCTTTCTAATGACCCAGTTTGGGTGGAGCAGTGGCCTTGCCAAGAAAAAAGTTAAACATGGTGTTCATGGCCTGATAAAAAATTTAATGTTTGGCAAATTTGATTTAACAAAATTATTTAGTCTAAAATTGTCATCTAAAAGAAATGTAACAGTGAAAATTTATTTTGAAAATTTAAGCTATGAGGTTCATTTAGCCTTTTAGGTTACATATCAAAATCAAAGTGTAAAACCTATTAAGTCTTGTACACACCCTTGCTCATAGCTGCTCCTAGGGTGTGATAAGCTTTGCGATAAGCAAAAAAAAAGATCCTAACAACAAACTAAGTTTTAATATTTTACTTAAAATTGTTTAAGTTATTTTAGAATCATGCTAATGAAATAGTAACCATTTTATCATGTCAACATATTAGGTATTGACTTTCTAAAATATATATTTTAATAAACAAAGAGCCTTCTAAAATCATATGAAGGTACTTAAGACAATTCTAATCATGGAGTTATCAATTATAATAAACTTCTAACTTGGTACAAGTTTTCTTCCTCTTCAGTAGATGATTACAGATACAAGCTCCACACGAAGAACCGACTGCTCATATGGTAAGATTTAAAACAAAAAAAAGGTTTCCTTTTTATATATTTTATTCATGGATGTGTGCTAACTCCTAAAGTCACTCAAACCCTTAATTTTTATATACTTCTTTCCTCTTTTACAAGCCTCTTAAATTTTGACTCTTGCCCTGCCATAGAAAGAGCACTTTACTGGCTTCTCCTTTATTAGTTTATTTAAGAAGTATGCTATTCAGACTCTCAGGATTAATCCCCATGGCTGAAAAGCCAATGCTCTCCGGCAGATTTATGTGACTCACCTGCCCATGTTTGGTAAACAAAAATATATGTTTTTTTCTCAATTGATACTTTTTCTAAATTCATTTAGACTATAACTCAGACTGAAAAAAGTTCAAAAAACCTTATGAGCCACATGCTTTCCTGTTTTGCTTCAATAGACATACCCATTCCACATATTTTTGTTCCCTTTAGAACATTACTCTCATTACAGTATTCCCTATACTATAACCTTTAGGCTCAATTAAATAAAAAAGAAGGGGAATGCACCCCCCCAATATCCAGTTGGCTAAAGTGTTAATGAAGTAACTACACTAAACCTTCTTAATATTTACAAAAATTTGAATTGTCCGTCTATTATATCTCATTGGAGTTCCTGTTGGCAAAGTCCTTACCAGAAAGGGCACCATGCCAGTATATACTCCAACAGCCTCAACAGCCTTCCTAAGTCTTCTCTCTCTGCTGATCTACCACCACTTCAATTTCTCTTTACACAGAAGCCATTGGCTCTGACTTCATTCTTACATGTCTACTGACCTCTTCCTTTTCTCCCAATCAATATTCCTCAATGCTCAAGGAACCTCACCTTGACTTTTAATGTGAATGCACCTCCTCTGTTTGTGTTTTGCTGCAACACCACCCTATATTTTCGTTTCAATTCTTCTCTACCTGGTCCTTGCCTCCTAGTTTCCCTTGTTCCACAGCTAACCCTCCATGAAGAATAAGAATTTCATCAGCTGGCGCTGATGTCCCACCAGAAGATCAGACGTGCTGTGTTTCTTCCCCTGGTCATCACATCGACTGACTACTTCCCTTGGACTTGCTGGTGGTGCTTTGGCACAATCTCTCTATATGACTAGACTCATCAAGAATCAACTTCAACAGTCCATTTACTTCACCTCTGACAGCTTTGAGTCTCTTCAGAGACAGATAAACTCCCTTGCTAAGATGGTACTCCAGAACCATAATGGCTTGGACATGATTTATGTGGAACAGGGTGACCTTTGTTTAGCACTGCAAGAAGAATGTTGTTTTTTTCATAAATGAAACTGGAATTGTAGAACAAAATGTTGATACCTTGCACAAACTCAGCTGTGACATTAAGAATTCCTTTTCCTCTTCCAGTACTAACTCTTGGTTCTCTTCTCCTTTAATTGCTTGGCATCTTTTTTTATATTTTTTTTAATTTAAGAAAGGATTAATTAACAAAACCATAGGGTAGGAGGGGTACAACTCCACACAATTCCCACCACCCAATCTCCATATCCCACCCCCACCCCTGATAGCTTTCCCATTCTCTATTCCTCTGGGAGCATGGACCCAGGGTCATTGAGGGTTGCAGAAGGTAGAAGGTCTGGCTTCTGTAATTGCTTCCCCGCTGAACATGGGCGTTGACTGGTCAGTCCATACTCCCAGTCTGCTTCTCTCTTTCCCTAGTAGGGTGTGTCTCTGGGGAAGCTGAGCTCCAGGGCACATTGGTGGGGTCTTCAATCCAGGGAAGCCTGGCCAGCATCCTGATGGCATCTAGAACCTGGTGATTGAAAAGAGAGCATATGAAGCCAAACAAATTGTTGAGCAATCATGGACCCAAAGCTTGGAATAGTGGAGAGGAAGTGTTAGGGAAGTACTCACTGCAAACTCTAGTGTACTTCTGCTTTCAGGTATATATTTTGCAGTAGTTTATGGATACGTGTGCACATGAGCTCTCTCTCACAGAAACTGGTGTATATCTAGGTTTTGGGACTTTGTTAGAAAGTGAACCACCTGAGATGAAATTAGAGTGTACTATAAAAGGAAAGGTCTCACCCGAGTAATGAAGCTGAAGGGTTGTCATTCCACACGTGAAGTCTCTGGACACAGTCTGAGGTGAAGCATGTTGAGGTGGCAATTGTTGCACTGGTTAGGTTGTGATCGGTGGATGCAATATTATTTGGTATGGATTGGGAGAGGCATACAGGAAAGTGGGCCCTATCCAAGGGTTCCAGGACTGGGGGAAGTAGGGGCTCTATAGTGGAGATGTGAGGTTCCTGCTGTCTTAGGTTTCAAAAAGACAATAGATAGTTAATGTTATCATCACATTATTTGGTAATTGGGTTAACTTTGAAAAGTCCTTTTGTTATGGTTTGCTGTAAAATATCCAGTATCTTGTATATAGCTGTGCTATTGGATGCTTCTAATCTACTTGGTCTAGGCTTTTGAGAGAGTCCGCGTATTAAATACACAGCCTATATATTAGAAAGATTCAGTTTGTGTTTTGAAAAACTTTGAGACATACAATTGATTTTCCCACTCTCATATTAATTAACTAGTGATTCATATGTCTAAATTTTTCTAGGAGTGTACATAAACACCATTCCCACCACCAAAAGACTGTGACCCATCCCTCCCACCCACTCCCACCCCCTACTGGCCCAGTAAGGGTGAGGGGTAGACAATTGCTTGGCTTCTACCTCTCCTATGCCCATTGTTAATTTCTGATGTATTTGAAAAATGTTCTTTGTTTAACTTTCTATATATACCCAAGCCCACCCCTGAATAAATCTAGTTTTTGTACCAAGATACTCCCCGAGTCCTCTTTCTTTATCATGCAGTCTCTAGAGCTGGTGATAGGGCCTAGGTAAGCTTACCTCCTGGCTGGAGCCACCCCACATGAGCCCCAGCAGAGTAGGGGCCATTTCAGATCACTCTCCTGAGAAACTAGAAAAAGCAATGAAAATTCACCTGAAAACTCAACTAAATACAGCCACAATTTCTTCAGAAACTCACTAAAACACAGATGAGTGCAGAAGGTGTGGCCAGTAATGAGGAAAAGAACTCAAGAAGACTTACTTAGTGATGACTGACTCCAAACTGGGGTTGAGGCAGCAGAATGCATTGCCAGTGGCAAAAAAGTAGGTCTTGATGCTTAGCCTTAAAATCAGAAGCAATAGAACATTGTATTGCCCAAAAGGACTCACTAGTGATTCAGTGAAAAATCTAGCTAGTTAAAGCCCTCTGGTTAGATCAGGTTTCCACTGTCAGCTAGAAAAGTACATCCTAACAAACTTCCAGGCAGCATAGCAAGGAATTACCAGATGCAGTGCAATACCTTGAGGATTGAGTTAAGTCAACAACTGTCAAAATTTTAAAAATTGGGGCTGGGTGGTAGTGCAGCCGGTTAAGAGCACATGACTCAAGGCACATGGGCAGGCCTAAGGATCCCAGTCACTTAGCAAGCAGTGAAGCAGGTCTGCAGGTGTCTATCTTTCTCTCCTCCTCTCTGTCTTCCCCTCCTCTCTCGATTTCTCTCTGTTCCATCCAACCACAACAGCTATGACAACAATAATAACTACAACAAGGGAGAACAAAATGAGAAAAATGGCCTCCAGGAGCAGTGGATTCATAATGCAGGCACTGAGCCCCAGCAATAACTCTGGAGGCATTTAAAAAAAAAAATCACACAACTGAGACTGTGTAAGTAATTTGCCCACAATTGGATCCAGGCAAGTGTGATCTATGGAATAGAATCACCAAATTAATTTAAGAAAAAATCAGAACTGGAGGCATCACACTCTCAGATCTCAAACTATCTTACAGAGATTTTTTTTTTTTTTAGTTTTTATTAGTGAGATAGCAGGGGCATAATTCCACACATTCCCATTACTGGAGTTCTGGGTTCCCATCCTCTCCACTGGAAACTTCAGTATTTATCCCAAGGCCACAGACATGGGTTGAGTATTATTTTTATCACTATCTATATTTAAATATATATTTGTTCATTTCTTCCTATGGTTCTGCCTTTTCTTTCTGAGTCACACCTACACCTGTTAGTCCATCCAAATGAGCTTCCTTTTTTCCTCTTCTCTCTCTGGTCCTTACATAACTGGAGTTCAGAGCCTTTTGGTCATCTTCCCCTAACACTTCCACCTCTCTGTTATTAATTAAAATACTTTATGGGGTTCAGAAGATGGGCTTCTGTAATTGCTTCTCTGCTGGACATGGACATTGGCAGACAGATCCTTACCTCAGTCTGTTTTTATCTTTCCCTAGTAGGGTAGGGCTCTGAAAAGGTGAGGTCATGGGGCACATTGGTGAGATCTTCAGCCGAAGGAACTCAGGATGGAATTACAGTAGTATTTGCAACTTGGTGGCTAAAAAGCAGTAGGATATAAAGCAGGACAAAATGTTTAATAAACAGGAACCAAAAAAGTAGGAATAGAGCAGGTGAGAATAGGGATCCTAGAGTGAAGAGAAGATAGGTAGTCTATTTTATGTGTGTTCTTAGGGTCCCATTACTTTAATAATTTTTTGCTTGCATTGATAAATAACATGCAGATGAACTAGAAGAGATCCAAAAGGTCAACAAACATAAAAAAAAAAATGCTTAACTCTGTCAGAGAAATGCAAATAAAGACAACAAGGAGATACCACTTTACCCCTAGGGAATGTCATACATCAGAAAAGATAGCAACAACAAATTTGGAGAGGTTAGAGGGGAAAAGTAAACCTGTTGCTCTGCTGATGGAAGTGTAAATTGGCCCAACTCTGTGGAGAGCAGTCAAGAGAACTCTCAGAATGCTACCTTATGATGCTGTAATTCCTCTCCTGGGGATATATCCTCAGGAATCAAATACACCCATTCAACAAGATTGTGTATACTTATGTTTTTAGCAGCACAATTTGTAAAAGCCAAAACTTGGAAGCAACCTAGGTGTACAACACAGATGAGTTACCAAGTAAATTGTGGTATATATGCACAATAGAATACTACTCAACTATTAATTTTTCAACTATTAATTAATTAACTATTAATTTTTTCAACTATTAAAATTAATTTCACCTTATCTTGGATTGAGCTTGAAGGAATCATGTTAAGTGAGATAGGTCAGAAAGAGAAGGGTGGGATGATCTCACTCATAGACAGTAGTTTAGAAATAAGAACAGAAAGCAGAAATAAAGAAGAACTTGGACTGGGTTTGGTGTATTACACCAAAATAAGACTCTGGGGGTGGGGGTGGAGGTGGGGGCTCAAGCCCTGCTGCATGATGATGGAGAACGACTCAGGCTGGGGGTGAAAGTGTTTTCCAAAAAGCTGAAAAATGTTACACATGTACTAATAACTGTATTTGCCATAAATCATTAATCTCCCAACAGAACAGAAAGGAAACAGAAGCTTTATTTATTGGATTTATAAGAAAAGCAGAGACATAGACACAGACCAGTGTATTTCTTGGTCATATGAGGCATCAGGGATTAAGTTGGGGGCTTAGACTTGCAAATCATGCACTTTTGCCTTTGAGCAACCTCTCTGAACTCTAATGTTTTTTATTTGAGGGAGATTTTCAATTTTTTGTTATTTTATTAGTATGCTTTTTTATTAAGTCCTAACAAGCTTATTATAGTTAGGTGAAAATAGACTACTGATCTGGATTCATATTTTAAAGCATTCTTTAAAAAAAAATGGGGGACAGGAAGTAGCACACCAGGTTAAAGGGACATGACGCAAAGTGCAAGCACTGGCTCAGAGATCCTGATTGGAGCCCACAGCTCCCCACCTGCAGTGGGGTTGCTTCACAAGTAGTGAAGCAGGTCTGAAGATGTCTATCTTTCTCTCCCCCTCTGTGTCCTCCCCTCCTCTCAAAAACAATGGAAAAAAGATGATCTCCAAGAGCAGTTGATTTGTAGTGCAGGCACCAAGCCCCAAGAATAACCCTGGGGACAACAACAACAACAACAAAAAAAAAAACCTTCGTGATTTAATAATGACTTAACAGGGAGACAGGTACACTTGGTTAAGCACTCATATCACTATGCACAAGGACCCAGATTGAAACCTCTACTCCCCACCTGCAGGGGTGGAGGGTGCTACACTAGTGATGTAGCAGGTCTCTTTCTCCTTTCTATTTTGCCCTATCTTCTCAGTTTCTCTCTGTCCTGTCCAAAAAAAGAAAAAATAGTAAGAGAAAAATGGCTGCCAGGAGTGGTGGATTAGTAAGTAGTACTGGCATCAAGCACCAGGGATTATCCTGGTAGCAATAGAAAGGTGAGAAAAAGAAAGAAAAGAAGGAAGGAAGGAAGGAAGGAAGGAAGGGAGGGAAGACAATAATAATAATAATTTAATGATATAAGATTACAGGAGTATATTTCCACTGCATACTATCAGAGATCCATACCACCCCCACAAACACACACACACACACACACACACACACACTCAATGAGAATCACCAGAGTTCTCACAGAGTTGGAGAGACAACTTGGCTACTTTTTTTTTATAAGCTCATGTATTTCAATTCTCTATATCCCACATATGAGTGAAACCATCTAGAAGTTGTCTTCTGCCTCTTTACTTACTTCATTAATCATAATCACCTCCAGTTCCATCATTTTGTCCTCCAGTTCCATCCATTTTGTCCATCTTTTCAAATTGCAGAGTAGCATCCCATTTTATGCCCAATAACATATTTATACTGTTTTCTGTCAATAGACATTTAAGTTGTTTCCAATTTTTGAAATGTCTATTGTTTTGTTTCCTCAATGGCTTTGTAATTTTGGATTGTGTGTTCACAGCTGTTGAGAGGTCTATGGCACGGGTAATGGGAATGTGACTTCATAGAAGCTTTATGTTTACTTCAGCCAAGTCTCTAAAGAATAATATTGATTTAGAACTGATTTCTATATTAACTTTTCAGTTTGTGATTCATGGAAAATATAGTGGGTTTGGATCCTAAATATGCATAAAGTGCAAGGTAGAGTTTTAAAATTTTCAAGGTCTGTATTTCTGCCCCAAACCAAAACAAACAGGTTTCCTTATCTTGTGATTTTGACAGACATGATTTCAACTCTTTACACATTCTAGTTCATATGGATCTTCAGTAGATTCCATGCCTCCTCAGACCCTACACTATACTTCCTAACCTGGAGTTTGACTAAAAACTTAGCTATTGAACCTGATAATGTACTGAACCCCTCATTCATGTTCCTCCTCCCATTCACATGCCTTTCCCTTATCAGTTTCATCTGTTTTTTGAGCACCTGGCAATTTTCCTTTCTTTTCTATCAACTATGCATGTGATTGTTCCTGAAAAAAAGCTAGAAACTTCTACAATGATCTTATTTTCTAAGAGGAATCAGTTCCTTAGAAGTTTTTAAGTAGTAGAGTGATAAATTTTGACTCATGTTTTTATAAGGTCATTCTGCTGGCCAGGGTACTAGACTTAAAATACTAAGTCCACGTTTGGGTTCAATGGGAATAACCATCCAGGGCATAGAAAGCAAATAGGCTGTGTGCCTACTGTATATCTCCTATCTCTGCATAGTGTTTCATTTCTTGTTTAGATAGAGTGAGTCACAGAGAAATTCAGCAACTCTTCCAAAGAGAAATAAACACATGTAGTCTTTTTTGCTATACAGATTTTTTTTGTTCAACTCCACTATTAAAGATGTCATGATTTATAAAGTTAAAGTCATGGTCTAATTAATTCTAAATATCTTAGCAAAAGCAATTGTGCTGGGGGCTGAAAACAGAAAGATAAACAAATACTGGTCCCTGCTCCTGAAGAGCTCACACTCTAGAAGCTTTAAATAATTGCAATATACTAAGGACTATAAAAGTTGAATATATGTGGTGGTCTGGAAAAAAAACAGAGCAGTAACTAAACTTATTTGGGAGGTCAAGAAGGAGATATTTAATCTATTCAGATTTGTTTGGTCATATATCTAGTCCAGTGGTAGAATAAAAAAAAAAGAAAATAAGCCCTGATTGGTCAACAATTTCTTTGGCTTTGTATGTTAACTCTCTTTCAACCACCAGGTTCCAAATGCTAGCAGGATGCCGACCAGACTTCCCTGGACAGACAACCCCACCAATGTGTCCTTGAAGCTCTGCTTCCCCAGAGCCCTTCCCCACTAGGGAAAGATAAAGATAGGCTGGGAATATAAATCAACCTGTCAACGCCCATGTTCAGCGAGGAAGAAATTACAGAAGCCAGACCTTCAACCTTCTGCATCCCACAATGACCTTGAGGAGGGGATGGGATACAGAGTTCTGGTGGTGGGAATTGTGTGAAGTTGTACCCCTCTTATCTTATGGTTTTGTCAACGTTTCCTTTTTATAAATAAAATTTTTTTAATGCCACAGGTTGCTTCTATTCTCCCTGGACTAAGCTTTTGGGAGAGTCAACATTTCAAAGACTCGGCCTATGGCCTATGGTGCATTAAAAAGTTTGAGACATTCAAAAAAAAATAATTGAAAATTAAAATATTAAAAATTTTTAAAAAATAAAAATGAAAGTCTTATTTTTAGTTTCATATTCATTCATATCATTCCACAAATATTTACTTAGGTATTTTCTGAATTATTTCCCTATGTTAGGCTTCTCGTGGCAAAAGCCAAAGGAGAATAACTGAGGAAAAGAGTCACTGAAGTAGGAGGTAAGGGCCTACAGGACAATTTCTCCCAAGTTATAAGTACCAGGTGAAGTCATTATGGCAACACAAAAGATAGAAGGTTTGGAAAATCTGTCTTGCAAATACATGGGCCTCCCAGGTTGCTTTTGATACATTCTCCTTCCCTATAAGAACACAGGTTTTGAGAAAATACATATTACATTAGGCTGCTCAAATTACACATTACCAAGTCCAGGCAATATTGGATTGTTGGGTGTATTTTGCTGTTTTTCTATGAAAAAAATGCATCATGACTTTTCCAACAACCCAATACTTATGTAGAGAGAGAGAGAAAGAGACAGAGAAGATAAAAATGGAGACAATGTACTACCAATAAACAAATAATATATTTATATATATACATATATGACTGTATGTAGAAATATATGATATAAATATATCTGTGTATATACATTTATCAGTGTATATAAATACAGAGATATAGAACTTGGGTTAAGAGATAGTTCACTTGATAGGCCATGAACCTTTGTTGGTATGCTTCTAGTTCTGCTTCTGGGATCCCTTCTGTTACAGTGCTTGACATTGTGGTCTATTTACATGGTCATTCTGTTACATTGGTTTGGTCTCACTCCCCCTGCCTCCAGGAGATTTTGGTTTAGTCTTTGCCTTTTCACACTTCTTGCTTCTCCCTGTCCCCTATCCTACATACTTCCTGGGTTCCTGATGCTGCTGCCAGAGGAGAAAGATGCAGGACAAATACAGAGATAGTTATAGAAATAATAGTCACTATATAACTGTGAACTTGGGACAACTATAGTAGATTCTAGTGGAGGGAATAGGGACACAGAAACTGAAGGAATATGGAAATTAAAAGTTTCAAAGATCTCCAATAGTCAAGCTAGACACCCAAGAGTTAAATTCCACCCTGTCCAAAGACAAAGAAAACCAATGTTTCACCCAGCTCTAAGACAGGCAAGAAAACAGAATAAATTCCATTTCCTCCATTTTTTATATGTAGGCTTCCAATAAATTGGATGATGCCTACACAGGGGACAGCAATCTACTTTACTCAGTTGATTGATTCAAATGTTAGTTTCATCCAGAAATAACCTCCCATAAATAATATTTAGCCAATATCTGGGCATCCTCTGTGGCACAGCTAAGTTGTCATAAAAATTAGCCATCCACCCTCACCCTCACCCCAGGATTTTTAACTTGGTGCCATACTCCATATTCAGTCAAATCCTGCTTTTAGTTGCCCTTTCTGTTCTCAACTTCTGTTGATGAGTGGGATCATCTCATACTCGTCTTTATCTTTCTGACTTAGCTCACTTAATATAATTCCTTCTAGCTCCATCCAAGATGGGTCAGAGAAGGTGGGTTCATTGTTCTTAATAGCTGCATAGTATTCCATTGTGTATATATACCACAACTTGCTCAGCCACTCATCTGGTGTTGGGCACCTGGGTTGCAACCAGGTTTTAGCTATTACAAATTGTTCTGCTATGAACATAGGTGTACAAATATCTCTTTGGTTGGGTGTTATGGAGTCCTTAGGGTATATCCCCAAGAGAGAAATTACTGGGTCATATGGAAGGTCAGCTTCTTGGGGAGGTGGGGTGGTGGTGGTGGAGGTGGAATGGGACACAGTCTTTTGGTGGTGGGAATGGTGTTTATGTACACTCCTATTAATTTGTAGTCATATAAATCGCTATTTAATTAATATGAAGGGAAAATTGATTGTATGTCTCAAACTTTTTAAAGCACAGACTGAGTCTTTTTAATATATAGGCTGAGTCTTTGATATGTTGACTCTCTCAGAAGCCTAGACCAGGGAGAACAGAAGCAACTGGTGGCACAGCTCTATACAAATAATGTCAAAGGACAAAAATTATGGTGATGTTGGGTATTAAACAGCAAATCCTAACAAAGTTATTTTTCTAAGTTAACCCAATTATTAAATAATGTGATTGTAACAATAACTATCTATTGTCTTCTTGAACCCTAAGACTGCAGGAACCTCACATTTTCACTATAGAGCCTATATTTCCCCCAGTCCTGGAAACTTAGGGTGGGGCGCACTTTTCTGCATGCTTCTCTCAATTCAAACTAAATAATATAGAATCTGCTGATCCCAACCTAATCAACACAATGAGTACCACCTCAGCATGCTTCACTTCAGACTGTGTCCAGAGACTTCAGGTGTGGAACGACAGTCCTTCAGCTTCATTACTCAGGTGAGACCTTTCCTTTCATAGTATTCTTTGATTCCGTTACAGGTGGTTCACTTCCTAACAAAGTCCCAAAACCTAGATATAGACCAGGTCCTGTGAGATAGAACATATGTTCACATGTATCTATAAACTAGGACAAAATATATACCTGAAAGCAAAAGTACACAATAGTCTGAAATGAGTAACCCCCAACACTTCATCTGCACTATTCCAGCCTTTAGGTCCATGATTGCTCAACAATTTGTTTGGCTATGTTAACTCTCTTTTCAGCCACCAGGTTCCAGATGCTAGCATGATACCACCAATGTGTCCTGGAGCTCAGCTTCCCCAGAGTCCCAACCTACTAGGCAAAGAGAGAGGCAGGCTGGGAGTATGGATTGACCAGTCAATGCTCATGTTCAGAGGGGAAGCAATGACAGAATCCAGACCTTCCACCTTCTGAATCCCACAGCATCCTTGGATCCTTACTCCCAGAGGGATAAATAGTAAAGGAATCAGGGGAGGGGATAGGATACAGAGATCTGGTGGTGGGAGTTGTGTGGAGTTGTACCCCTCTTATCATATGGTTTTGTTAATGTCTCCTTTTATAATAAACAAACAAAAAAATTAGCCATCATACATTTATCTATCATTTTTAACACAGTAGTATTTAAATGTAAATACAACTATCTCAAAAGGAACTATACTTTAATGATAAACTATTTTATATGCATGAGACGTTTTTTTAATATTTATTTATTCCCTTTTGTTGCCCTTGTTATAGTTATTATTGTTGTTGTTATTGATGTCATTGTTGTTGACATCATTATGGGATAGGACAGAGAGGAATGGAGAGTGGAAGGGAAGACAGAGAGGGGGAGAGAAAGATAGACACCTAAAGACCTGCTTCACTACCTGTGAAGTGACTCCCCTGCAGGTGGGGAGCCGGGGTCTCTAACCAGAATCCTTATGCCGGTCCTTGTGCTTTGCTCCACGTGCGCTTAACCCACTGCGCTACCGCTAGACTCCCACATAAGATGTTTTTATAGTAATGAATGTCAGGATATTTGAGGAAGATAAAGATGTAAAGACTTTATCATCCCTCTTCTGTAACTGACATTGAGAATAGTCCTTACATGCCCATTGTTGGATAAATGTTTTGGATATCTCTTGTGTCTTTCCAAGAATTTTCTTAACACTGCCTCTATCTAACTAGTTCCACCAAAGCTGTGATTTCAGATGAACTTTTGTACTGGGCCTGCTCTAAGTACACTTAATCCCTGAGTGGGGCATTCCCATGAATATACTCTCTGCTCAGCACTTAATAAGTTAAAATGTAAGGAAGCTCTTACCCATAGGACCACATTTATTTAGTGAACACATGGAATGAATGGATACATGCTCTCCCTTTGGGGGAAATTAATTCTCAGATAACTTTCAAGTACATTTGATAAAGCTCCTAAAACTCAAGAGTTCAAAGACAGATGAATGGCTAAGAAAGTTTTGATATATACAGCCAATAGGATACTATTCCACTGCTAAGATTGATGAAGTCATCTTCTTTGCCTCATCTTGGATAGGGTTTGAAGAAGTCATTTTAAGAAATACAAGCCAAAAAATATGAATACAAGCTGATACCACACATAGGAGGGACTTAAGAAACAAAAACAGAGGGAGTCGGGCGGTAACACAGTGGGTTAAGAGCAAGTGGCACAAAGCGCAAAGACCGGCATAAGGATCCCGGTTCCAGCCCCTGGTTCCCCATGTGCAGGGGAGTCACTTCACAGGCAGTGAAGCAGGTCTGCAGGTGCTTATCTTTTTCTCCACCTTTCTGTCTTCCCCTCCTGTCTCCATTTCTCTCTGTCCTATCCAACAGCATGTTCAATAACATCAATAACAACAACAATAACTACAACAAGGGCAACAAAAGGGAATAAATAAAAGAACATATTTTAAAAAAAGAAAGAACAGAAAGTAGAAACACAAAGTAAAGTTTGGACTCAGTTTAATGTATAGCACCAAGTCAAAGAACTATGAGGAAAGAGGACAGGGAGGGGGCCAGAGGTAAGTGTGGAGCTTTAGGCTTTGGTGAATGAAGGTGGACAAGGACCTAAATTGAGAGTGAGAGTGTTTTGTAGACACCTAATAAATTGTACTCATATGTCAAGAACTTTACTATAAACCATTAACCCCACTGAAAATTTTAAGTACTAGCAGACTTTACTCAAACATCAGTTTCCTATAACACAAGTTGCCTCAACTCAATAATTTATCCTTGTGTTGGTTTTCCTTCTTGTCCTGCCCTATACTTCTATTTCCTTGGATTACTTTCCCAAATAAACTATCTTATAAAACAAGCCATTGTCTCAGGCTCTGGAGTCTGGGGAGAACACACTGAAAACACTGGGTTTTGTTAATTTTTTTCCTGCCCTTAAAAATATTTCCTCTAAGCCAAAAGTTGCTATTGTACTCAGTGACTAATCAAAAATTTCAACAGTAGTCCCCAAATGTCACCATGACTTCTTTCAAAATTCAACTACTTAAAAAATAACTGATGAAAGAATCAGAACTGATCCCAGCACTTGCTCTGGAAAAACATTAAAGAAAATTTCCAAATACTCTCTAAGTCTGATTTCTCAAGTCTTCTCATTGCAGTTAGGTCTGGTAATAGATTGCCTGTGTCATTAATGTTTTTATTTATTCTTTTTATCAAAAACATTGAAAAGTCAGCTCAATGATACCATTCTTGATGATTTCCAGAAGCCAATATGAATAAATTCACCCACAAGAATCCTAAAAGACCATCACATCATATATATGGGACCATGTGAATGATCAAAAAGTAGGCAAGTTAAGAAGTCCAACATAAGGATGGGAGTATGGATTGACTTGTCAATGCCCATGTTCAGTGGGGAAGCAATTACAGAAGCCAGACCTTTCACCTTCTTCATCCCACAATGATATTGGGTCCATACTCCCAGAGAGTTAAAGAATAGGAAAGATATCAGGGGAGGGGATGGGCTATGGAGTTCTGGTGATGGGAATTGTGTAGAGTTGTGCCCCTCTTATCCTATGGTTTTGTCAGTATTTCATTTTTATAAATAAAAATGAATAAGTAAATAAATAAATAAAAATTTAAAATATAAGTCCAGCATAGGCAAAAATTAGTAAAGTCACAGACCCATTGGAATATAGCTAAAATACCCATATCCAGTGGAGAAGCAATTACAGAAGCCAGTTACAGAAGCCTATTACAGAAGCCAGACCTCCCACCTTCTATACCCATAAAGATCTTTGGTCCATATTCTCAGAGGAATAAAGAATAGGGATGCTTCCAATGTAGGGGAAGGGATACAGAACTCTAGTGGTGGGAATTGTATGGAATTATACAATTCTTATCCCACTAGCTATTTTCAACATGAAGATCCCAAATCTCAACTACTATACTCTTACCATTAGCTTCTTGATTATTAAACAATTTGTTCTGCTTTATATCTTAATTTTTTCAGTCACCAAGTTGCAAATGCTACTATGATGCCAATGTGACTTCCCTGGGCAGATGACCTCACCAATGTGAACTGGAACCCCACCTTTCCAGAGCCCTACTCTAGTAGGGAAAGATAAAGACAGGCTGGTAGGCAAGGAGGGCATCAGGGAGTAGTGTATCAAGTTAAGCACACATAGTGCAAAGCACAAGGACCAGCGCAAGGATCCTGGTTTGAGCCTCTGGCTCCCTACCTGCAGGGGGGTCTATTTGCAAGCAGTGGAGAAGGTGTCTATCTTTCTATCTCCCTCACTGTTTTCCCCTCCTCTTTCAGTTTCTCTCTGTGCTATCCAACAGCAACAACAACAACAATAACAGCAACAGTGGGGTAAAAATGGCCTTCAGAAGCAGTGGATTCGCATAGCTGGCACTGAGCTCCAGCAATAACCTTGGAGGCAAAAAAAATAGAAAGAAAGAAAAGAAGGAAGGAAGGAAGGAAGGAAGGAAGGAAGGAAGGAAGGATGGAAGGAAGGAAGGAGTTATGGATCAATACCCATGTCCAGTGAAGAAGCAATTACAGAAGCCAGACCTCCCACCTTCTATACCCCATAGAAATGCAGAGGATTGGATACAGAACTCTGGTGGTGGGAATTGTATGGAATTATATACTTCTTATCCCACTGTCTTGTCAATCATTATTAAATCATCAATAAAATAAATTTTGAAAGAAAGAATACAAGTTGGAGTTCTCAGTATCTTCTCCACAGAAGCCCCTAGTCATATCAGGTGATGAAGAATACTAGGCAAGGTGTATGTGTGTTGCCTTCACTTACAGCCCTTTTACTTAATCCAAGAGTCTTGGGTCAACTGGTAACCTGTCACCTAGGGAGAACTCACCAGATCACAACCAATACTTTCAAGGCATAGTTATTATTGTGGATTTGATTTTATGTGTACTTTTTTGATTCCTAGGAATCAGGTTTTCTTACAGTTGTTCTGGGAAAGAGTACAACACAGTGAAAGGTGTCTATCTTTGGGGGAAAAATCCAAAGAGTCTGTATTCCTGGGCTGGCCAACCTGTAGCAGACTTTGTATTTCGTCATTCCCTTCTAAGATGGGAAGCTACACCTCCTATGATCCTATTTGCTATATGGTTCCAGGTAAGATTGCTAAAGAAAAAGATTATGTGTGAATCATATGCTCATAACTCAGAGCTATAATCAACACAAAATTCTTAGAACCCAATATTCATCTAAAAACAAATGTGGGCACATTAGATAAATGGTACCATCTCTAATTACTCAAAAATATTTCTTGCCCAACCATCAGCTATCCCATTTATTTCATTCAGAATTGATATTCCAATCTGCTGGCTTATTTTTATTTATTTCTTAATACTTTTATTGCCACCAGAGTTATTGCTGGGGTTTAGTGACAAATCCACCACTCCCCATAGTTATTTCTTTTTCTTTTTTCTTTCTTCCTTTATTTCTTTTATCCATTCTGTCTTCCTTTCTTTCCTTCTTTCTTTTTCCTCCTTTTTCTGATAGAGACAGAGGAATTGATAGGAAAGGGGGAGAGAGAGAAATAGGAAGATAGAGACCTGAAGTTTTACCCATTGTAAAGCTAGCCCTCTGCAAGTTGGGGTCAGGAACTTAAATGTGGGTCCATGTGCATGACACTGTGTGCTATCTACTGAGTTTGTCACTACCCAGCCATATTGACCTCTTTTCAGTTCAGGAATCTCCTATGAGCATCCTTACCATCATCCCTAACATACTGTTCATCACTTTCTTCAGGAAACCCCCAGATCTTCACACCAAAAGAATTGTTGTGGCTTGCCTGCCTTATGCAGAATTCTTGAAGTTTAGATTAGAGCATACAGTTTCTAAGATTGACGCTGTCAGCGAAGTATGAGGTGGCAAGTAATATTGGCAGCATCATCAGATTCATGGACCAGGTAATCAAAGATTTGATAGTTTAAGGAAGTGAGGACGACTGTATGTGGGTGCTAGTGTCTGAGAGAACGAGAAATCGCTTCTGGGTCTCTTCCCCATACCTTCTATCTGATATTGGTCCCACAAACAGTTCTCAGCAAACATGTTCTATAAGAGTTAAATGTCTGAGGCATGCCTTACATTGAAAGTGGACCTGTTGAAGACAGTACATTTTATTATAAGTTTGACCAAGTTGACTTCCCATGAATGTCTTAGCTCCCAGTGTCTCCACGGGTCACCCATAAAATAAACTGACCACAATAGAATCATTCTCTCAGACATTCTGGGATTATGTATTGACCTGCCAGCACCCATGTTCAGTGGGGAAGCAATTACAGAAGCCAGACCTTCCACCTACTGCACCCCATAATGACCCTGGGTCCATACTCCCAGCAGGTTAAAGAATAGCATAGCTATCAGGAGATGGGGATGGGATACGGAGTTCTGGTAGTGGGAGTTGTGTGGAGTTGTAGCCCTCTTATCCTATGGTTTTGTCAGTGTTTCCTTTTTATCAATTAAAAAAAATCATCCTCTCAGGAAGTTGCCTCCCCTGGTCTTACCCAATCTCCATCACCAAGCAAGAACCACTTTCCTTATTTCTATGGCTTCTTCTGCACTCCAGCTCTTTGTTGCATGGATAAGGAATTTCCATCCACTATCAAGACCTTTTCTCAACATCAAACTCCCACAGGGACATCTGAGAGTGGCTTTATCAGTTTCCCAGGAAAATATATCAAGAAGCCTATGTATGGTTCTCCCCCTCCCCAGTCCCCTCACACCCAAATGACCTGTCCCAATAGAGACCCACCCTTATGCTCTCTCTGCTAAGCCTTTCAGCTGGTAGGCAGTCTCCTTGGATGACTATTGGTGAGTAAACCCATCATCATGTCATTCTATCTGGGAAAAATAAAAAGGAGTACTGAGAAGTTACTAGAGTGATTTTCCCCAGGGGTAGGGAATAAAGAGAGTGAATGTGTTTATATACTCTTTATCTACATATTTAGACAGCATATCATTTAGACATGGAATCTACATTTGATAGTTGGGCTGGAAGTTGCAAGCTTTATATCAATAGTAGTAACTAGCCTAATTTGCCCTTATCTGGACCCAAGCACTGTACAGGTAGGCACTTTAAACATAGCAACTCATGTATTCATTATCAGAACTCACTGTGACGTATACTATTGTGCTTACTTCACAGATGAGAAAGGTTTTTTTCAATTTTCTACCTTAAGTGTGCACTATTCATAATATACAGAGCTAATTCATTCACATGTAGGATATACATAAAGGAAGCAAGGAAACAAAGTGAAATGCCCTTGGACTCTGCCCATGGAATGAACATCACGAAAGGGAGAAGGTTAAAGAAGTAAAAGGTGCATGGGTGTGGCAAACCTGGTTAAGAGCATATATTACCATGTGCAAAGACCCAGGTTCAAATCCCTGCTCCTCATCTGCAAGGGGGAAGCTTCATAAGTGGTGAAGCAAGTACACCAGGTGTCTCTCTATCTATCTGTCTCCCCTCCTCTCTCAATGTCTCTCTGTCCTATCAAGTAAAGAAAAAAAAAGGAAAATAGACACCAGGATCTGTGGATTTGTTATAAAGGCACTGAGCTCCAGTGATAACCGTAGATATATGTATATATGTATATATATGATATACATATGTATATAATATACATATGTATATCATATATATGGAAAGAGAGAGAACGAAGGGAAAAAAGAAAAAGTAGAGCAGGTCCACTGTACTTCAGTGGAGAGATATTGTTATGAGCTATAATGGCACACATTATGAAAAAGTGTGAAATTGCAGCTATTAAGAACAATGAACCTACCTTCTCTGACCCATCCTGGAGGGAGTTAGAAGGGATTATGTTAAGTGATATAAGTCAGAAAAACAAAGATGAGTATGGGATGATCCCACTCATAAACAGAAGTTGAGAAAGAAGAACAGAAAGGAAAACTCAAAGCAAAATCTGACTGAGTTTGGAGTAGGGCATCAAAAGTAAAATCTCTGGGTGGAGGGTGAGGGTAGATGTTCAGCTTCACTGGGGGGGGGGGGCAATGGGACACAGACTTTTAGTAGTTGGAATGGTGTTAATATACACTCCTATTAACTTATAGTTTCACAAATTACTATTCAATTTATAAGAGGGGGAAAATGGATCAGATATCTCAAACTTTTGTTGCATATACCATAGCTCTGAGTATATGTTCCTTCAATATAAGGACTTAAGGCTTCAAATTAGTAATCAGATTGAATTTTAACAGTGGGCTCAAATTGTTAATAAATTTCTAATAATTATTTGTTCTTTGAAATATTAAACCTCCTAAAAGCTTAGACCAGGGAGAACAAAATCAACTGGTAGTGTTCTTTTATAAGATACAGCTATAACTAAAAAGCATAAAAGGACAAATTATGGTGAGATTTGTATGCTACAGCAAATCCTAACAATGGAGTTTTCAAAGTTAACCTAATTGCCAAATTATTTGGTTATAGTTATAACTATCTATTGCTTTCTTAAACCCTAAGACAGCAGGAACCTTCCCCTTTCTCTATAAATCCCATATTTCTCTCAGTCCTGAAACCTCTAAGGCGAAGCTCACTTTCCTACATGCTTCTCCCAGTTCATAATAACTGATACTGCACCTGCTGATCCCAACCTAATCAATGAAACCAGTACCACCTGAGCATGTTTCACTTCAGACTGCATCCAGAGACAGCAGGTGTGGAATGTGAACTCACCAGCTTTATTACTCTGGTGAGACCCTTCCTAACACACAGGACTCCTTAAATTCATTTCAGGTGGTACACTTCTTTTTTTTTCAGTTTTATTTATAAAAAGGAAACACTGAAAAAAGCCACAGGATAAGAGAGGTACAACTCAGGAGCCAGGCGATAGCGCAGCAGGTTAACAGCACGTGGTGCAAAGCACAAGGACCAGCTTAAGAATCCCGGTTCAAGCCCCGGCTCCCCACCTGCAGGGGGGTCACTTCACAAGTGATAAAGCAGGTCTGCAGGTGTCTATCTTTCTCTCCTCCTCTCTGTCTTCCCCTACTCTCTCCATTTCTCTCTGTGCTATCCAACAATAATATCAATAACAACAACAATAATAACTACAACAATAAAACAACAAGGGCAACAAAAGGGAAAAAATAAATATTAAAAAAAAAAACTTTAAAAAAAAAAGAAAGGTACAACTCCACACAATTCTCACCACCAGAACTTAGTAGCCCATCTCCTCCCCTTGCTTCCCTATTCTTTAACCCTCTTGAAGTATGGACCCAGGATCATTATGGGGTGCAGAAGGTGGAAGATCTGGCTTCTTTAATTGCTTCCCTGCTGAACATGGGCATTGACAGGTTGATTCATACTCCCAGCCTGTCTCTCTCTTTCCCTAGTGGGGGATTGGGGGAAGTAGGGCTCCAGGACACATTGGTGGGGTTGTCTTCCCAGGGAAGTCTGCTGGCATCATGTTAGCATCTGGAACCCGGTGGCTGAAAAGAGTTAACATATGAAGCCAAACAGATTGTTGACTAATCATGAACCTAAAGGCTAGAATATTGCAGGTGAAGATCTGTGGGTCTCTGTCTTGTCGATACTTAGTAGGGATATTTTAGTTATATTCCAAAGGGCCCATGTCTGTACTAGTTGTTTTTGTTTTTTCCTCTTTCCCCTGAGCCTGAAATCTGAAATGCAGATGGACCCAAGTTATTGTCTGGGGAGATGATGTCATGGATGGAAAAAGGGCCAGAAAGCTGGATCAGGGAAGATAGTAGCTCCCAAATATAGGAAAGGTATGTAAATATTGTTGACTGTAAACCCATCGATTTGATCTGATATGGGGCATATAGTCAGCTTAGGAGCCTATGTGAACTCTGCATCCCTGTAGATCTGAGCTCACATTCTGTGGTCATGAGCAGGAACACTTCTTAAAAAACCTCAAAACCTAGGTACCAGGATCCATGAGATAAAGCATAAGTACATATATCCAGGAGTTGGGAGAAAACATATACCTTAAACCAAAAGTGTATAGTAGTTTACAGTGAGTAAATAAATGTAGCAAGCCATTAGATACCTTCTTTTTTAACTGTTCTGTTTTTATTTTACTAGAAATTATATGTCTATAGATCCATCTACCTAATTCTTTTTTTTCCGTTTTTTTAAATATTTAATGAGAGAGAAGATCCTGCCCTCAGACCAGAATGAACCCAAGACTGGATTTGAAAGCTCTTACTAAACCTAGTAAACCAGTAACACTCCACCCTAGATGGGCTATCTGATTTTCTAAACTGTAGTGCCAAGGGGTCAAAGAAAATATAGTACAGTGCTAGGTTCTTTCTGGAGCTAGGTACCAAATCATAAAATACAATCAATAAAAGAGACCTGGTGGCTTCATGCCACCCTTCATTTTACTAAGGAGAAAGCCAATTCCCAATGAAACTACCCAGGAACTGCAGCAGAATTGGGCCAGAATTCTACCCTGAGTCCACAGCCACAGGGTACATCAGGATTGCCCAGGGGTGAGGACCATTACTCACACCACCACCCCCAAACTACACGAAGGCAAACATATATATATATTTATTTATTTATTTATTTATATTTATATTATAATATTATACTATACTATATTATATTATATTATATTATATTATATTATATTATATTATATTATATTATATTATATTATATTATATTATTTACATGATATTATATTATATTATGGAGGAGGAAAAAGAGCCCATAGCACCAAAACTTCCAGTAATGCAGTGGCGAGGTCAGGGACAGCCTCAAACCTGGGTCACACACAAGACAAAGCAGCATCCTATCAAAGTGATCCATTCGGCTAGCACAACCTGTTAAAATTCATTTATCCATTGAGACTATACCATTACCTTTTTTGTGATATTGCACCATGGTTGTGTGAAATTCACATTAGGAGGTATACAGAGCCTCTACATTAGTGCTACCACGATCTTAGAAATTTTTAAATTAAAAAAAAAAAAATGAGGTTCCCGGAAGATGGCGGACTGAGAAGCTGCTAGTGGCTTGAGCTCTGACCACATCTTCTGGAAACGGTAGGATTTTCTGCCTTTAGTAGGCCAGTCAATAAGGGGTCCTAGCGGTGACACCAAGGAGGTGACTATAACTTAATTTGTGTTAAAATATAGAGTAGGAAAAAAGGAAAAAAATTTTTTTCTTTCTTTTAAATTATTAAGCACACCTCCTCCCCCTTCCCCTCCCCCCCATAACCAGTCCCTGGGGACCAGCTCCTAGCAGCCTCCCCTGCTGAGCCCCTTTCTTTACCAAAATTCCTGTCCCACCAGGGAGTATCATTCATTCTAAGTATATACCCTTCTGAAACCTCTGGCCTTTTTTCTTTCTAAGTAGCCAACCCCCCTCACCACACCCCACATAGCTAATTAAATAATTAAAAATAAATTTAAAAAAAAACTCTTTCCTTTCACTGCCCTTTTATGACTGTTCTTTTTCTTATCTTTTTCTTTTTTATCTCTCTTTTTTTTCTTTTTCTCATTCTTGCCATCCTTTCTTCCTTAATCCTACAGCTTCCAAAGCCACAGGCCCCATCCCCCATACCACCAAACAGTGTGCTTTTTTGAATTCACTGATACACATATGGTAATTATTTGGGGGAAGAATTCTGACTCAGAGTTGGACTCACACTGCGAGTATCTCTGCTCAACATCCCTTCCTCCTTTAGCTACCCCTAGAATATACAGTGGATAGTAGATCTACATAACTATCTATTTCAGCTATACTTGTCTAGTCCTGAGGTGTTTTTTTTTTACTTTCTTAACAATCAGCTGCCTCTGATCATGAGATTTGAGGTAATCTGGGACAGGGTTGTTTTTTTTTACCATGCTCTATTTTATTATTAATATTATATAAAGGCATATATCTTCCTCCCCCTTTAGGTTGATCATAATTAACTCTTAGGGTATCTTTCATTGCTAGGGTAGTGGGCATCTTATGTATTGTGAGAGGAACTTGTCTCATTACTCCTACCTCCTCTACAGACTCTCCTCTCCCTCCTCCTCCTAGCTAATTAAAAAAATTAAATTAAATTAAATTAAAAATAAAGTAATCAAAAAAAAAACTTTCCTTTCATTGATTTTAAATTACAGCTCTTTTTCTTATCTTTTCTCTCTCTTGTCTTTTTTCTTTTTTTTCTTCTTTTTTTTATCTTATCATACACATAATCCTTCCTTCTACTTTACCTTTCTGAATTTGTGAATTATTTTGGGGAAGAAATCTGACTCAGGGTGGACTCTCCATGTGTGTATCTCTGCTCTACTTCCCTTCCCCTTCTTCTTACCCCTAAAATATACAGTGGATAGTAGATTTGCATAACTGTCTATTCTTGCTATCCTTTCTTTCTTTTCTCTTTCTTCTTCACTGGGATTTGGTTACTATTTTTTCGCGGACTGGAGAAACTGTGTGGCTAAATGGTAGTGATTAAACTGCTTCAATACTTGCTTCAGTTCTTACTGTAATTCCTGAGGTTGGTGAGTGCAATTGTCATAAAGGTATTTAGTACAGTGTTGCTTGTACTCAAGACACAACAAGTGAGCAACAATAGAGCATAAAAAAAGAAACGCATAAATTTAAAAAAATGGGTAGATCAAAAACAAATAAAACTGCTACTCCGATGAATGAAGACAAGAGCCGAGAAGAAACTACAAATCAGCCAGAAGTAACCATAGATAAGAAAAGTATGCAAGCAATAATAAATTTATGAATCACAGAAATGAAAACAACATTGGAGGAAAGGAATGGCAGTATTAGGGAAACAACAGTTGAGACCCCCAAGGAAAATACTGATTATCTTGAGGCAATTAGAGAACTGAAAGCTGAAATAGCTGTAATGAAGAAAGAAGCTGAGGCAAGGGAAAGCAGACTAACAGAAGCAGAAAACAGAATTAGTCAGACAGAGGATGAGTCAGAGAAAACTAAGAAAGAGGTGAAAGAGCTTAAAAAGAGATTGAGAGACACTGAAAACAACAACAGAGACATATGGGATGATCTCAAAAGAAGTAACATTCGTATAATTGGCCTGCCAGAGGAAGAAAGAGAGGAAGGGGAAGCAAACATTCTAGAGGAAATAATAGAAGAAAACTTCCCAGACCTGAATAGCAGAAAGGATATCAAGATTCAAGAGGCCCAAGAGTACCAAACAGAATCAACCCAGACCTGAAGACACCAAGACACATCATAGTCACAATGAGAAGAAGTAAGGATAAAGAAAGGATCCTAAAGGCTGCAAGAGAGAAACAAAAAGTCACATACAAGGGAAAACCCATAAGATTATCTGCAGACTTCTCGACTCAAACTCTAAAAGCCAGAAGAGAATGGCAAGACATCTATCAATCCCTGAATGGAAAAGGGTTTTAACCAAGGTTAATATATCCTGCTAGACTTTCATTCAAACTAAATGGAGGGATCAAAACCGTTGTAGACAAACAACAGTGAAAGGAGGCAACCATCACCAAACCGGCCCTGAAAGAGGTTCTAAAAGACCTCTCCTTCTTCTTCTTCTTCTTCTTCTTCTTCTTCTTCTTCTTCTTCTTCTTCTTCTTCTTCTTCTTCTTCTTATTCTTCTTCTTATTCTTATTCTTATTCTTATTCTCCTTCTTCTTCTTCTTATAGAATTTGCCCTAAAAGACCTCTTATAAACAAGAACATCACTATAATACTGGCAATATATCAGAGGAAACAAAAAAAATTTTTTTTAACAATGTCACTACAATACATTAAATCCATAATATCAATAAATGTCAATCGCTTAAACTCACCCATCAAAAGGCACAGAGTTGGGGGATGGATCAGAAAACATAATCCAGCCATATGCTTCTTGCAAGAATCCCATCTGTCACAACAAGATAAACACAGACTTAAAGTAAAAGGATGGAAAACTATCATACAGGCTAATGGACCACAAAAAAAGGGCAGGAACAGCCATTCTCATCTCAGACACAATAGATTTTAAATTAAATAAAGTAATAAAAGATAGGCAAGGACATTACATAATGATTAGAGGATCAATCAGTCAAGAAGACTTAACAAACATTAACATCTATGCACCCAATGTGGGACCATACAAATACATCAAGCACTTATTGAAAGAATTTCAAAAATACATCAATAGTAATACAATAATAGTGGGAGACTTCAATACCCCACTCTCACACTTAGACAGATCAACAAAGCAGAGAACCAATAAAGATACAAGAGAATTGAATGGAGAGATTGACAGACTAGACCTCTTGGACATTTTCAGAGTCCTTCACCCCAAAAAACTGGAATACACCTTCTTTTCAAATCCACATAACACATATTCAAGGATAGACCACATGTTAGGCCACAAAGACAGCATCAATAAATTCAAGAACATTGAAATCATCCCAAGTATATTCTCTGACCACAGTGGAGTAAAACTAACATTTAACAACAAATAGACAATTATTAAAAGTCAAAGAATTTGGAAACTAAACAACATACTCCTCAAGAACCACTGGGTCAGAGATTCACTCAAACAGGAAACTCAAATGTTCCTGGAAACAAATGAAAATGAAGACACAACCTATGAAAATATTTGGGACACAGCTAAAGCATTTCTGAGAGGGAAACTTATAGCCATACAATCACATATTAAACACCAAGAAGAAGCTCAGATGAACAACCTTACTGCACACCTCAAGGACTTAGAGGAAGAGGAACAAAGGAACCCTAAAGCAACCAGAAGGACAGAAATCACTAAAGTTAGAGCAGAAATAAACAAAATTAAAAATAAAAGAACCATACAAAAGATCAATGAAGACAAATGTTGGTTCTTTGAAAGATTAAACACAATTGACAAACACCTAGCCAGGCTCACCAAACAAAAAAGAGAGAAGACTCAAATTAATACAATTGACACTACAGAAATCCAGAGAATCCTGCGAAACTTCTATAAAGAACTATACGCCACCAAGCTAGAGAATCTGGAAGAAATGGAACCATTCCTAGAAGCATATGCCCTTCCAAAACTGAACCAAGAAGAACTACAAAATCTAAACGCACCAATCACAGACAAAGAAATTGAAACTGTTATTAAGAACCTCCCCAACAACAAAAGTCCTGGACTAGATGGCTTCACAAGTGAATTCTACAAAACTTTCAGGAAATACTTAGTATCCATACTTCTTAAGCTTTTCCATAAGATGGAAGAAACAGGAATACTCCCTTCCACCTTCTATGAAGCCAACATCACCCTGATACCAAAAGCTGATAGGGACAGAACAAAAAAGGAAAACTACAGACCAGTATCTCTGATGAACATAGATGCCAAAATATTAAACAAGATCTTGGCCAACTGGATACAGCAACATATCAAAAAGATTGTTCATCACGACCAAGTGGGATTCATCCCGGGAATGCAAGGCTGGTTGAACATCCATAAGTCAATCAATGTCATTCACCACATCAATAAAAGCAAAGCCAAAAACCACATGATTATCTCAATAGATGCAGAGAAAGCCTTTGACAAAATCCAACACCCATTCATGCTCAAAACTCTACAGAAAATGGGAATAGATGGGAAATTCCTCAAGATAGTGGAATCTATATATAGCAAACCTACAGCCAACATCATACTCAATGGACAGAAGCTGAAAGCATTTCCCCTCAGATCGGGGACTAGACAGGGCTGTCCACTGTCACCGTTACTCTTCAACATAGTATTGGAAGTTCTTGCCATAGCAATCAGGTAAGAGAAAGAAATCAAAGGAATACAGATTGGAATGGAAGAAGTCAAGCTCTCACTATTTGCAGGTGATATGATAGTATACATAGAAAAACCTAAAGAATCCAGCAGAAAACTACTGGAAGTTATTAGGCAATATAGCAAGGTATCAGGCTACAAAATCAATGTACAAAAATCAGTGGCATTTCTTTATGCAAACACTAAATCTGAAGAAGAAGAAGACATCCAGAAATCACTCCCATTTACTGTTTCAGCAAAATCAATCAAATACCTAGGAATAAAGTTGACCAAAGAAGTGAAAACTTGTATGCTGAAAACTATGAGTCACTACTCAAGGAGATAGAAACTGATACCAAGAAATGGAAAGATATCCCATGCTCATAGATTGGAAGGATAAATATCATCAAAATGAATATTCTCCCCAGAGCCATATACAAATTTAATGCAATACCCATCAAAGTTCCACCAAGCTTCTTTAAGAGAATAGAACAAACACTACAATCATTTATCCGGAACCTGAAAACACCTAGAATTGCCAAAACCATCTTAAGGAAAAGAAACAGAAATGGAGGCATCACACTCCCAGACCTTAAGCTATCTTATAAAGCCATCATCATCAAAACAGCATGGTACTGGAACAAATATAGGCACACAGACCAGTGGAACAGAATTGAAAGCCCAGAAGAAAATCCCCACACCTATGGACATCTACTCTTTGATAAGGATGCCCAAAGCATTAAATGGAAGAAGGAGGCTCTCTTCAATAAATGGTGATGGGAAAACTGGGTTGCAACATGCAGAAGAATAAAATTGAACCACTTTATCTGACCAGAAACAAAAAAAAACTCCAAATGGATCAAAGACCTAGATGTCAGACCAGAAACAATCAAATACTTAGAGGAAAACATTGGTAAAACAGTTTCCCACCTATACCTCAAGGACATCTTTGATGAATCAAATCCAATTGCAAGGAAGACTAAAGCAGAAACAAACCAATGGGACTACATCAAATTGAAAAGCTTCTGCACATCCAAAGAAACTATTAAACAAACAAACAGACCCCTCACAGAATGGGAGAAGATCTTCAAATGCCATATATCAGACAAGAAACTAATCACCAAAATATATAAAGAGCTCAGCAAACTTAGCACCAAAAAAGCAAATGACCCCATCCAAAAATGGGCAGAGGATATGAACAAAACATTCACCTCAGAGGAGATCCAAAAGGCTAACAAACATATGGAAAACTGCTCTAGGTCACTGATTGTCAGAGAAATGCAAATTAAGACAACACTAAGATACCACCTCACTCCTGTAAGAATGGCATACATTAAAAAGGACAGCAGCAACAAATGCTGGAGAGGATGTGGGGACAGAGGAACCCTTTTACATTGCTGGTGGGAATGTAAATTGGTACAGCCTCTGTGGAGAGCAGTCTGGAAAACTCTAGAAGGCTAGACATGGACCTTCCATATGATCCAGTAATTCCTCTCCTGGGGTTATAGCCCAAGGACTCCATAACACCCAACCAAAAAGACGTGTGTACTCCTATGTTCATAGCAGCACAATTCATAATAGGTAAAACCTGGAAGCAACCCAAGTGCCCAACAACAGATGAGTGGCTGAGAAAGCTGTGGTATATATACACAATGGAATACTATGCAGCTATCAAGAACAATGAACCCACCCTCACTGACCCATCTTGGTCAGACCAGTTGGAATTATGTTAAGTGAGCTAAGTCAGAAAGATAAAGATGAGTATGGGATGATCCCACTCATCAACAGAAGTTGAGGAAGATGATCTGAAAGGAAAACTAAAAGCAGGACCTGACCAAATTGTAAGTAGGGCACCAAAGTAAAAACCCTGTGGTGAGGGGTAGACATGTAGCTTCCTGGGCCATTCTTTTGGGTCACAGTCTTTTGGTGGTGGGAATGGTGTACACTCCTAGTAAAATGTAGTCATATAAATCACTAGTTAATTAATACGAGAGGGGGAAAATAAATTGTATGTCTTGAAGTTTTTCAAAACACAAACTGAATCTTGTTAATATATAGGCTGTGTAATTGATATGCAGACTCTCTCAAAAGCCTAGACCAAGTAGATCAGAAGCAACCAATAGCACAGCTATATACAAGATACTGGGTACTGTACAGCAAACCATAACAAAAGGACTTTTCAAAGTTAACCCAATTAACAAATAATGTGATGATAACATTAACTATCGATTGTCTTTTTGAACCCTAAGACAGCAGGATCCTCACATCTCCACTATAGAGCCTCTATTTCCCCCAGTCCTGCAACCATTGGATAGGGACCACTTTCCCGTATGCCTCTCCCAATCCATATCAAATAATATTGCATCTGCCGATCACAAACTAACCAATGCAACAATTGCCACCTCAACATGCTTCACTTCAGACTGTGTCCAGAGACTTCACGTGTGGAATGACAACCCTTCAGCTTCATTACTCAGGTGAGACCTTTCCTTTCATAGTATATTCTAATTCTATCTCAGGTGGTTCACTTTCTAACAAAGTCCCAAAACCTAGATATACACCAGTTTCTGTGAGAGAGAGCATATGTTCACACATATCCATAAACTACTGCAGAATATATACCTGAAAGCAGAACTAGAGTTTGCAGTGACTACCACCTTAACACTTCCTCTCCACTATTCCAAGCTATGGGTCCATGATTGCTCAACAATTTGTTTGGCTTCGTATGTTAACTCTTTTCAGTCACCAGGTTCCAGATGTCATCAGGATGCCAGCCAGGCTTCCCTAGACTGAAGACTCCACCAATGTGTCCTGGAGCTCCGCTTCCCCAAAGACCCATCCTACTAGGGAAAGAGAGAGGCAGACTGGGAGTATGGACCAACCAGTCAACGCCAATGTTCAACGGGGAAGCAATTACAGAAGCCAGACCTTCTACCTTCTGCAACCCACAATGACCCTGAGTCCATGCTCCCAGAAGGATAGAAAAAGGGAAAGCTATCAGGGGCGGGGGTGGGATATGGAGATTGGGTGGTGGGAATTGTGTGGAATTGTACCCTTCCTACCCTATGGTTTTGTTAATTAATCCTTTCTTAAATAAAAAAGAAAAAAAATGAAAATGCTTTCAGAATGGCATGAAATTGTGTATCCAGTCAAGATTGCACTGTGTCTTGCTTGTCACATCACCCTTTAAGGCAGATATTAAATTATGGAGGGATGATCAGGAAAGTATTAAAATATGTGTGTTGGATCAAATCGAAGGGTGTTTATAGCCAACAATATTTATAAACTTTTCCCATATTTGGGAGCTACTCTCTTCCCTTTTCCAGCTTTCTAGCCATTTTCCCAGCCATAACATCATCTCCTCAGATAGTAACTTGGATCTACCTGCATATCAGATGTCAGGCTCAGGAAAAACTAATAAAGTCATAGGCGTTTTAGAATATACCTAAAATAGACCTACTAGTTATTTCCAAAATGGAGACTCCAAATCTTCATCTGCAATATTCCAGCCTTTAGGTTCATGATTAATCAACAATTTGTATGGCTTTATATATTAACTCTTTTTCAGCCACCAGGTTCTAGAGCTACCATGATGCCAACTGGACTTCCCCGGACACTGACAAAGACTCAGAGGTTATATAGTTTCTATGAATATATATGGGTCCTGAATCAGGTTGATGGGGTAAAAAATTAATTGTATTCATAGATTTTATTCAAGTTTGGAAGTTATTCTCTGCCCTAATCCAGGTTTCTAGCCCTATTCACAGCTCTGACACCATCTTCCCTGACAATATTCTTGTGCACTTTCATTTTAACTATGAAACTCAAGCAAAAAATACAAAAAGCATGGGCTCCTAGGAACACACCTAAAACAGAGTGCCTAACCTCTATCTACCCTAAGATCCCTATTCTCATCTGTTCTATTCCTATTTTTTGGTTCCTGTTCATTAATCATTTTGTCCTACTTCATACCTTACTGCTTCTCAGCTACCAAGTTGCAGATTCTACTATGATTTCATCCTGACTTCCCTGGAAAGATGACCTCATTGTATCCCGGAACATCTCCAGAGGCCTACTATACTAGGGAAAGATAGAAACAGACTGGAGATATAGATTGACCTGCCAATGCCCAAGTCCAGCAAAGAAGCAATTACAGAACCAGAACCCCCAGCTTTTGTACCCCATAAATACTTTTGCTCCATACTCCCAGAGGGGGAGAAGGATACAGGGAAGATGATTTGTGGACTCTGGACTCCAATTCCATCAGCACCCAGAGAGAGAAAAGGAAAATAGGAAGGACATTCAGAAGTAAGACTACATGTAGGTGTGACTTAGAAAGGAAGAGAAGGCAGGACCACAGGGAAAAAAAGGCAAATATATATAAATATAGACAAATTGTTATATAAATAATATTCAACCCATATCTGCAGCCTTGGAAGAACTACTACTTTAGCTTCCTATGTAGAGGATGGGGATTCAGAACTCTGGTGGAGGGAACAGTGCAGATTTATACCCCTATTATCTTATAATTTTATAAATTAATATTAAACCACTAATAAAATTTTTAAAAGAAAAACACACAGAGAGAGAGAGAGAGAACACATCTGCAACATGGATGTAAGATGTGAGTTTAAAACAGCCCATGTAGCTGCTGGTTCTGAGCTACCCAGTCTAGAAAGGACGGTCTCAGTCTCTCTCTCTCTCTCTCTCTCTCTCTCTCTCTCTTGATTACCTCTCCTTTCTCACTTGTCCTTGGCCCTGGTCTCTAACTCCTCACTGGGCAGGGAAAATTCAGTTCATTCAAGATAGCCAGTGAGTCTGCCCCCAGTGGTTAAAGCCAATGAGAGGTTGTTTTGTCACTGCCTCTAGCACCTCTATCCTTCTTCCTCTGAGAAATCCATTAGAAAAAGGTGTGTTAAAAGGTCCTTGGGATTTCCAAACTGCTATTTTTCTCTAGAAGTTAATTGGCATAGTCCTCTTGGCCTGGTGTGCTAAAGAACCCAGAGTATTTATTATTGGAGGGAAAGGCACAATGAACTATCCACCAGTCTTTTGGATTCAGTGCCTCCTGAAGAACTTCACCCTAAAAATATTCTTCATTTGTATATGTGTTATGAATTCACTTGACTTCCAAAGAACTGAGATGAAAGTTTATTTTCTCACCCCTCCCCAAGAAATGAGCAAGCATAAGAACAGAGAGTTCAAGAATATTCCCTAAGCTCACACAGCCAATCAGAAGTAAAGTTGTGGTTTGACATCAGAGTCTTTTACCCAGTGTGCCTTCTAAACCTTAAGTCTTCATTTTTTAAAAAATAGAGTATCAAAAAGGAGCCCTGTGGTCTGGAAGGTGGCGCAGTGGATAAAGCATCGGACTCTCAAGCAGGTCCTGAGTTCAATCCCTGGCAGCACATGTACCAGCGTGATGTCTGGTTCTTTCTCTCTTTCTCTCTCCTTCTATCTTACTCATGAATAAATAAATAAAATCTTTTAAATTTTTTTTTTAATTTTAGAAAAGAGCCTAAACTTTTCAGTGTGACACAACTAGAGAATACCTTAGTTTTCATACTACTTAGCATAATTCCAAGATTCAAATAAATATTATGCTAAGAAAAAACATTCATGGGGCTAGGCAGTGGCATACCTAGTAACACATGTTACCATGAACAAAGATTTGGGTTCATGCCTCAGGTCCTCACCTGCAAGGGGAAGCTTCACAAGTGATAAAGCAGTATTACAGATGTGTCTCTTTCTCTCTCCCTCTCTATTTCCTCCTTCCCTCTCAATTTCTGTTTCTATCAAAAACAAAAGAATAATAAAGTGGCTACCAGGAGAGGTAGATTTGTCATGTGGTCACTGAGTCCCAGTGATATCCCTGGTGGCAAGAGAAAGAAGCAAAAAGGAAAAAAAGAAAAGGAGGAAGGAATCCCAGGATTCTCTGACCAGGGCCCTGGATTATGAGGTGGCCTGGTTGGGCTCAGGCAAAAATTAGTAAAATCATGGGCCCCTTGGAATATACCTAAAATAGACCTATTAGCTTTTTCTAAAATGGAGATCCCAAACTCATCTGTTATAGTCTTACCTTTCGATTCTTGATTATTAAACAATTTTTCCTGCTTTATATCTTGGTTCTTTTTTAGCCACCAAGTTGCAAATGCCACCATAATGCCAATATGACATCCCTGGGTAGAAAACCTCACCAATGTACACTGGAACCCCACCCCTCCAGAGCTCTGCCCCACTAGGGAAAGATAGAAAAAGGTTGGGGGTGTGGATCAACCTGTCAACTCCCATTTCCAATGGAGAAGCAGTTACAGAAGCCAGACCTTCCACCTTCTGCACCCCATAGTGATCCTGGGTCCATGCTTCCAGAGGTATGAAGAATAGGAAAGCTTTCAAGGGACAGGATGATATATGGAACTCTTGGGGTGAGAATTGTGTGAAATTTTACCCCTTTTATCCTATGGTCTTATTGATATTTTTCATTTCATCAATAAATTTTTAAAAATTAAAAAAGAAGGAAGGAATAAAGGGAGAGAGAAGAAAGGAGAGAGAAAATGAGAGAATGAAATAGAGAAAAGGAGAAAATATTTATGACTTTAAATTGTGACCTTGGACATGTAACCAAATACCTTCAATTCTCAGAAAGGAAAACCAAGGGACAGAGAGTAAGGAGTCATTCTGCTCAGGGGCAGAACTCCGACATATGCTGAGCACTCACCCCTTTCCTACTCCTAAACCAACTAGGCACATTTGTCACCTTACCATTGTCTACACACCTTTACAGTGGGTTCCATTTAGCCTATCTCTCTTTACAGATGAGGGCACAGAAACTGACACAAGACTCACACAGCCAGTGAGCAGTGTATCTGGAGTTGAGGTTCATGGTGAAAGATAATGCTAAAGACCTCTATGGAGGAACCACACTATGTCACCTTTGTTGTGTCTTATAGTCACATGGCTACAGAAAGTATCTTATATAATTCACATTTCACTTTGTGCCCTATCTCTTCCACTCCCTACCAGAGAACACTTAGCTTAACCCCTCTTAAGTCTAGTTTCTTCATCCATCATTTGGACTTTCTTACAGGATCATAGAGAAGAGAGAAAAACCTGGTTAAGAAGAGTGTTCTTAACAATAGTGAGTACGTATGCTCTCTTGCATACTGATTAAATACTCATGCAGATATATACCCCTCATGTGGTAACCAACCTTCCAAGTGGTCCCAAATAATCCTTACCTCCTGATACTTACATTTTTATGTATTCTCACAAATTCCACCAATGCAAGACCCTGCTAACTAAATAAAACAGAAACGACATATGTCTTTTCCAATAGTTATAAAGGACTGTGACTCCCATCTTGGACTATCCACCTATCTGTCATCTATCTGTCCATCTCTGTATCTATCCATTACTGGGGGTTATCAACAGCTTCATCATGAATGGCTTATGGAGAGAAGTACATGGCATGGAGCTGAAGCTTCCATAGGTGTGAGCTTGGAAAAGGATCTTGTGTTCTCAATCCAGCACTCAGATAACTGCAGCTTCAGCAGACAGCTTGACCACAGCCTTGTAGAGAGATCCTCATCCAAGTAATCTTTCCCTCAATTCCTAGCACTTGGAAGTTTTGTGAAATGATGTTTGTTGACTTGATCAGTTATATGTTATTTGTTACACTGAAGGAGACAATGAGTACACCTTCTCTTGATTTGGATAGAGGATCTCTAAAGTATGGTCTACAGATCTTAAGGTTGAACCTAGAACTCTGGCAGGTCAGACCAAGTCCTGCTAGAGATCCAGAACCACTTGACTGATATTCACCCTGCTTTAGTCCCAAGTACATCTTACCCTTGACCTGCTTCATTGAGTCTGCATTTAGAAGCTACTTTTAACTGCCTAGAAACAGAATCCCGTTCCAAGTCAGCAAGCAACAAAAACAAAGGTGTTTGTTGTGGGAGAAATTTTCTTTCCATTTATCTGTCATTCATGCAGAACAACATGAAAGCACTTTGCAAGTTTTCTTAAGTTTTGGGCCTCTGTTTTGATTTTTAAGTACATATCAGCATCCAAGCCCAAACCTTGGGGTAGAAGAAATTTTTAATTAAAATGTGGACTATTCCTTTCTTTTGCTTTCATATGGCTGACAGGATCACCCATATGCTTAAAATATAATTGTATGAGGGAGTGAAAAGAGAAAAAAATGCCTAGTCTGAAATTTTAATTCCAAACCAGAAGCCTGGGGTGGTTGTTAATACTGACCTTGAACTAGAGGTTCTTTGTAAACCGAAGATGACAGTAGATTATTTAGTCAGAGGACTCCCATCAGCTTTCATCCCATCATAGTAATAATGGCAAAGATTTTTAAAAACATTCTGACTTACTTTCCTCCTTTGGAGCAGTAGGTAAGATTGCAATTGCTATTCCTTCTCCCTTTTAAAGTTATGTAGGACTGTGTGACTTGCTTTAGTCAATAAAATGTGAGCAGAGACAAAAAAAAGAAAGAAAGAAAGAAAGAAAGAAAGAAAGAAAGAAAGAAAGAAAGAAAGAAAGAAAGAAAGAAGTTGTGCCACTTTCAGAAGGATACTTTAAACATGAAAGCACTTTCTTACTCTGTGTGTCTATAAGAATGGCTTCTTCATGGTCAGCCTAACCCTCTGATCTCTGATAAGCTAAGCATCTTAGACAGTCTATACTGAACATATAATGGGAACAATAGAAGCTTTTTTGCTGGGGTCTGAGTAGTGGCACACCTGGTTAAGCACACATATCACCATGCACAAGGACCCAGGTTTGAGCCCCACTCCCCACTCCACACCTGCAGAGGGATGTTCATGAACAGTGAAACAGGTTTGCATGTGTCTATCATTTGCTCCCCCTATTTCTCCTCCCCTATCAATTTCTTTCTGTACTATCAAATAAAATAGAAAGAAAATTATGAAAAATAATGGCCACAGGGAGAGGCTGGATTTGTAGTGCCAGCACCAAGCCCCAGAAATAACCTTGGTGGCAGAAGAAGGAGGAGGAAGAAAAGAAGGAAAAGAAGGACAGGCACTTTTGCTAAATTAATATACTGAGATATGATGGGAGTGGGTGTTGAGGAATATTGTTATCATGATCTGACCTACCTGACTAATACACAGGCTTAAGAAACTATGTCTATCTCTATAGGACCATGCCATCAATATAGAACAGCAATGGTAGGCACTGCCCCACTCGCCAAAGGGAGGCTGGGACAACCAACACTGTCACTTAAGGAAGACTGGTCCTGAAATGAGTGAAACCTAAAATGTTCCTGGGGTGACCATAAACTATGAGCTCAGACTCACAGGGATGCAGAGTTTACACAAGTTCCTATGCTAAATATGAACAGACATGGGCCCTAGGTCAGATGGATAGGGTTAAAAGTTAATGGTATTTACATACTTCTCTCATGTTTGGGAGCTACTCTTGGCCCTAATTCAGCTTTCTAATCCTATTTTCAACTCTGACACGAGCTTCCCAGACAATAGTGTTAGTTCACCTGCATGTTAGCTATTGGGCTTAAGCAAAAATTTCATCAATTGGCCCCTTTGAATATATACAAAATGGAATGCCTAACTTCTTCCCACACCAAGACTCTTAGTTCTGTCTGTTCTATTTTCACCTTTAGGTTCCTGATTATTAAATAATTTGTCTGCTTTATTTTATATTTTACTGATTTTCAGCCACCAAGTTGCAGACACTACCATGATGTCATTATGACTTCCCTGGGCAGATGACTTCACCAATGTGTCCAGGACCTCATCTCCCAGAGCCCTATCCCACTAGGGAAAGATAGACGCTGGGTATGTGTATCAGCCTGCTAATGTCCATGTTCCACAGAGAAGCAATTACAGAAGTCAGACCTTCCACCTTTTGCACCCCATGAAGATTTTTTTGTCCATATTCCCAGAGGGATAAAGAACAGGGAAGCTTCCAATGGAGGGTATGGGACACAGAACTTGGGTGGTGGGAATCATATAGAATTAAACCCCTCTTATCCCACAGTTTTGTTAATCATTATTAAATCAAAACATGTCCATGACTTTTCTTTTTTTTTAATTAATTAATTTATTTATTCCCTTTTGTTGCCCTTGTTTTATTGCTGTGGTTATTATTGTTGTTATTGATATCATCATTGTTGGATAGGACAGAGAGAAATAGAGAGAGGAGGGGGAGACAGGGAGGGGGAAAGAAAGATAGATACCTGCAGACCTGCTTCACTGCTTGTGAAACGACTTCCCTGCAGGTGGAGAGCTGGGGGCTTGAAATGAGATCCTTATGCTGGTCCTTGTGCTGAATATGGGCCCCAGATCAAATCGATGAGGTTTAGAGTTAACAGTATTTATATAAACTTTTCCCATATCTGGGAGCTACTCTCTTCCCTGATCCAGCCTTCTAGTCCCAACTCTGACACCATCTCCCCAGACAATACCTTTAGTCCATATGCATGTTAGTTGAGCTCAGGCAAAAATTGAAGTAATGGGCCCCTTGAAATATACCTAAAATAGACCTACTAGTCTTTTCCAAAATGGAGGACCCCCCCAATCTCATCTGCTATAGTCTTACCTTTAGATTCCTGATAATTAAACAATTTGTTCTGCTTTATATCTTAATCCTTTTCAGCCACCACATTACAAATGCTACCTTGATGCCAACCTGGCTTCCCTGGGCAGACAACCTCACCAATGCATCCTGGGACCCCACCTCTCCAGATCCCTGCCCCACTAGGGAAAGATAGAAACAGGTTAGGAGTATGGGTCGGCCTGGCAATGCTCATGTCAAGTGGAGAAGCAATTACAGAAGCCAGACCTTCCACCTTCTGCACCCCATAGTGATCCTGGGTCCATGCTGCCAAAAGGATAAAAAGCAGGAAAGCCTCCAATGGAAGGGATAAATTAACTCTAGTGGTAGGAATTGTATGGAACTGTACCCCTCCTTTCTTATGGTCTTGTTGATCATTATTAAATCAATTTTTTAAAAAAGAGAAAATGTAATCAATAAATTTAAATACTTTATAAAAAAGAAAGATAAAAGCCAAGCAGGGGACAGGAAGTGGCACACCTAGTTAAGTGCACATGTTATAGTGCTCAAGGACCCCGTTCAAGTTTTTGGTCCCCACCTGCAAGGGGAAAGTTTCATAAGTGGTAAAACAGGGCTACAGGTATCTCTCTGTCTCTTTCCCTCTACCTCCCCCTCCCCTTTCAATTTCTCTCTGTCTCTATCCAATAATAAAAGTAAATTAAAATATATTACTTAAAAAAGAAAATATCCTAGCCAAATGAATGACCTTTAGGAGGATTTTGAACAAGTAGCCAAATCCCTATAGCAGAAGTCCACTCTCTTCTCAATCAGTCATTATCCTGGTAGGTAGCCAACCATGTTAAGTTGCTTAATCACGCCTCAGGGTGATCAAGAGGGACTAAGTCAGCAGATGTTTTATCCAAAGACACTCTCACTTCCCTTGTCTTTTCTTGCCTCTAGGTTCTTTTGTCATCATTGCATTAACATGGGAAGCTTCATAAAATCCTGGCAACATAATATGGGAACAGTGGTATCTGAGGCTTGCTGAAAGGACTTCAGAGGCTTGCAGGAGGATCAAGTATCCCAGAAGTTTGTGTATGCTTGGCTCTCCTTCAAAGCCACTGAGTTCCTGCCAGAATTAAGGAGAAAGAGTCCTCCAAATCCTTTCACTCAGAGTGTTCAGGGCTAAGATTAGGTCCATCATGCACAACCTGTCTACTATCTCTCACTCTTTTCTATGGTTGAGCTGGCTCAAGAATGTTCCATCTAACTACAGAGGACTGGATCAGGTGGGCTTAAAATCTGCATCAGCAGTACCAAAAGCTAAAACTTTCAGACTTCCATTTGACCCCCTCAGGAATGAACCAGTTTGTCAAAGATCAGTTGATCAGAGACTAATTTGAAAAGTAACCCTCTTTTCAAAAAACCTAGAAATAACAAATTTTTCACCAAGTTATGATTTTGTTTTAACAAGAGCACTCACTGCTCAGCTCTGACCTGTCAGTGATGTCAGGGATTGAACCTGAGACTTTGAAGACTTATACATAAACATAGTTTGCATAACCATTACACTATCTCCTGAGCTCAGGACTCTTTTACAGATGCCTCTGCGTCATACCTTGCCCTGTCCTTTGAATATCTGCCTTGAAAAATGTTATCAAAATGACTAATCAACTGGTTAGACTTTCTAACTTTCTAGTAGTAGCTGACCTATTACAAACCTTTGTCTAGTGAATGAGACTTCTAAACTTGTAAGGAGGATTTCCTCCTCCCTTAACCAGAGTTTCAGAGCACTTGTCTGAAAAGGCCTTGTAATTTTGATCCACCTATCTGCTAGGTCTGTGTGTCTGAATTTGGGTAACTTCTCATTGTCCACACAGAGATGCAACATTCTGCCCCATCATGAGAAGAAGATTAGCTTTAATGTTGAAAACTTGCCAGCTATTTGTTTACTTAAATATGGCCACTTCTTCTGACCTCGTTGGAAAGTCATTATGAGAAAGCAGGCTCTTGGCAGGTGTGTATGTTATAAGTGACATGCTTTAAAAACACCTCGTGCAAATCAGATATTGCCATAAAATGGAAATTGCAGCCACAAATCGCATACATATTACAACTGTGTCTGATATATGAGGTGATGCTGACACTCTATAGCAGGTAGCCTGAGAAGCAGAAATTTACGTGTGGTGCATAAAAGATTATTATTTTTCAATCTGCAATAATACAATCACTCTGACTGTTAGCATCACAGAATCCTATATCAAATCTGGAAAGACTCTTAAGGCAATTATCCAAACCCTTCACTTTATGAAGGAGAAAGCTGAGGTGTGAAGAAGTGAGATGCATCCAAGGTCACTCAGAGAGATCCTAGTGGCTGTGTGAACTTAAGCCTATAGAAAGGTCTGTGACTCAAACATTTTCTCTACTGAGTCTTTGAAGACAGAAGGTCTATAGGAGTCTAGTCCTCACAGAGTCCAGAGAGCATTCAGGAGGAGACAAGAAATATACAAGCCCTGTCATAAAGCTTGCATTTGAGATTGGAGGTAGTAGAGTCACAGAAGTGCACATAATTTGCATGTAAGAGGTCCCAGGTTCAGTCACAGTATCTCCAGTGAGGACTGTTCAGCAGCTTCTGCTAAGAAGGAGAAGGATAAGAGGAGGAGGCTGAAAGGAGAAAGAGGAAGAGGAGAGGAGGATGAAAGGAGGAGGAGGGGAAGAAGAGAGGAAGAGGATGAAAGGAGAAGGAAGAGAAGGAGAAGGATGAAAGGAAGAGGAAAGGAGAAGGAGAGGAGAAGGAAAGAAGTGTTGGTATGCTTCTAAAAACCCCTTCTGTTTCATTAGTTTAATCCCCCTGCTTAACACTATTCTATTTACATAACCACTTCATTCTATTTACATAACCGCTTCTTCTTCTTCTGTAGTTGATAGTTTCATAAGATGATGAAATCACCTTAACTGTCTCCTTCTAATCTTCTCTTCATTACTGATAATCAACACACAGGGTCTGCTGGATGAAAGAGCTTAGTTCTTCTTCTAGCGTTTGCCCTTATTCCATAGCCAGTCAACAGCGTCAGGTTGAGCCTGATGTAAAGTTTCGAGACCTCCTTTGAATCTGGAGAGGTGGCAGTCGTTGACTATGTGGGTCATAGTCTGTCTGTAGCAGCAGGGGCATTTTGGGTCATCTTTGGCTCCCCAGCGATGGAACATAGCGGCGCACCGGCCATGGCCTGTTCGATAGCGACTGAGGAGGGCCCAATCATAAAGTGCTAGGTCAAAGCCGGGTTGACGCTTGCAGGAGTCTGTGATGAGGTGTTTGTTCTTTACCTCAGCTGACTGCTAACTCTGTTTCCAAGAGTCTGGAACAGAGAAGTTCAGTGTAGGCGTGGGAGACCAGATTGGATGACGAGACGTCAAGCGTTGGACAGGGTGGGAGAAGATATCTGCGTATATTGGCAGGTCAGGTCGAGCGTAGACGTGGGAAATGAACTTAGATGATGCCGCATCCCGACGAATATCTGGCGGGGCGATGTTGCTAAGAACTGGCAGCCATGGAACTGGGGAGGAACGGATGGTTCCAGAACATGCTTCACCTCAGACTGTGTCCAGAGACTTCACGTGTGGAATGACAACCCTTCAGCTTCATTACTCGGGTGAGACCTTTCCTTTTATAGTACACTCTAATTTCATCTCAGGTGGTTCACTTTCTAACAAAGTCCCAAAACCTAGATATACACCAGTTTCTGTGAGAGAGAGCTTATGTGCACACGTATCCATAAACTACTGCAAAATATATACCTGAAAGCAGTAGTACACTAGAGTTTGCAGTGAGTACCTCCCTAACACTTCCTCTCCACTATTCCAAGCTTGGGATCCATGATTGCTCAACAAATTGTTTGGCTTCGTATGTTAACTCTCTTTTCAATCACCAGGTTCCAGATGCCACCAGGATGCTGGCCAGGCTTCCCTGGATTGAAGACCCCACCAATGTGTCCTGGAGCTCAGCTTCCCCAGAGGCACACCTTACTAGGGAAAGAGAGAGGCAGACTGGGAGTATGGACCGACCAGTCAACGCCCATGTTCAGCGGGGAAGCAATTACAGAAGCCAGACCTTCTACCTTCTGCAACCCTCAACGACCCTGGGTCCATGCTCCCAGAGGGCTAGAGAATGGGAAAGCTATCATGGGAGGGGGTGGGTTATAGAGATTGGGTGGTGGGAATTGTGTGGAGTTGTACCCCTCCTACCTTATGTTTTTGTTCATTAATCCTTTCTTAAATAAAAAATTAAATAAATAAATAAATAAAATAACAAAAAAAAAAAAAGAAATTATCATCATGGAGGAATATAATTTGGAATCGACCAAGTGGACATGGGGGCTACAGAACCATACTGGGGCACAGTATTCTGCAGTGGAATAGCATAATGCCAGAGATGATGATCGTAGTGTGGAAGCACTCACGCCCCATGAGGAGCTGGCCAGTCTTGCAATGATGTTATTCCTCACACCCACCTTTGCTGCAGTTTTTATGAGATGTTCGTGAAATGACAGGGTGCGATCGAGAGTAACACCAAGATAGACTGGCTGGGCTTCATGCAGGATTCTCGTATCGTCAAGCTGCACATTAAGCTCACACGAGGCTGAGGCATGGTGTAGATGGAAAACAGATGATACCGTTTTTGCAGTGCTAGGGATTAGTCGCCATTTTTTACAGTAATCAGATATCAGAGACATGTCTTTCGTGAGTGTTTCCTCGAGGATGTCAAACTTGGATGCCTGAGTTGCACAGCAGATGTCATCGGCGTAGATGAACTTCCTTGAAGAAGTTTCTGGGAGGTCATTGATGTAAATATTAAATAGCGTAGGAGCCAGAACAGAGCCCTGGGGGAGGCCACTTGAGACAAGTCTCCATCTGCTAGACTTGTCACCCAGATGCACCCGGAATCTTCTGTTTTGGAGAAGAAACGATATAGTGTTGGCCACCCATGGAGGCAGGCATCTTGAGATCTTGACTAGGAGACCACGGTGCCAGACCGTGTCATAGGCTGCTGTGAGATCAACAAAGACAGCACCAGTCTTTAAATTCTTCTGTAATTTAACAAGCACCACCCTCCCTCCAGGGCATTGGTGGTTCAGTGGTAGAATTCTTGCCTGCTCCGCCCCCTCTCCTTGTCATACCCTGATTTTCACCAGTCACTTTTCTCTCCACCCTCTCTGCGTCTCATCCTGTTCCCACCCTACTGGGCTAGTATATTTATAAGGACAAGATTGTTTGTAGTTTATTAGTTTAGCTTAGCTTGGCTTAGATTGTGCTGTGTCCTGCATGAATAAAGAGATACTGCATACAGCTCAACCATGAGTCCCTGGCCATCTGTTACCCACCTGTGAAGCCAGCCCGGTGAAAACAACAAAGAAGGAGGAGAGAAGAAGAGAGGAAGAGGATAGGAGAAGAGGACTGGAAGAGGATGAGGTAGCAACAGCAGCAGCTTACATTTGGATGCAGTGATGGTACCAGATTTATGCTTGATTTCCATGACCTTGGGCAAGTCATTTCTGCAAAATGAAACCGGTTTCACCTACCCATCACACAAAGGCATTGCAGAGAATTAAATGTGGCACTCTAGGTATGACACATAAATGAAATGTTTGACCTATCAAACGTCAAATTCATATCACTGTACAAAAAGGCCAACATTACAGACAGTGGGTGGATCACAATTCAGGTTAAACCAGCAGAGCACCAGCCATTGGCCCAGATCAGTCTTCCAGAATCTGTGCAGATCTATTCCTCTCCAGCACCCACAGTGACTCAAATCATTGTGTCTCACAATTTGAATTATTTCCAATATCAAAGAGCCTCTAGTGCTATAAATAGGAATTCTAAGGCAATTGAAGGGTCTGTGTATGCATCAACAAAATTCAGCCTCCATTAACCCTCTCTCCCAGAATGTAAGCTACCTAGGGGCTGGGTTATTTTGGTTCATCATTCCACAAGTTCTAGATATTCATGGAGAACCTCCTTTATGCTAGACTCTGACCCAAACACTGTTGATGCCACAGTGATCAAGGAACAAAACTCTTATCTTTGTGGTTTAAGACAGCAATTTGGAAACAGAAAAGTAAAAAAAGAAAAAGAAAGCCAGGGCAGAGATTGACAAATACACAAGTGACATAGTGACTGGGAGGTGGCATGTGGTCAGGGTGACCATTAGGTCACACACAGACAGCAAACCTACTTTTGTTTCACTAGCCCCCATTTGGATTTACTGGTGATTATGCCATCCTTGCTACTAAGAATCTTCTTTTTTTATTTTTAATGTATTTATTTATAAAAAGGAAACATCGATAAAACCACAGGATAACAGGGGTACAACTCCACACAATTCCCACTACCAAAACTCCATATACCATCCCCTCCCCTGATAGCTTTCCTATTCTTTAACCCTCTGGGAGTATGGACCCAAGGTCATTGTGGAATACAGAAGGTGGAAGGTCTGGCTTCTGTAATTGCTTCCCTGCTGAACATGGGCATTGACAGGTTGATCCATACTCCCAGCCTGCTTCTCTCTCTTTCCCTAATGAGGTGGGGTTCTAGGGAATCGGAGCTCCAGGACACATTGGTGGGGTTGTCTGTCCAGGGAAGTCTGGTTGGCATCATTCTAGCATCTGGAACCTGGTGGCTGAAGAGAGAGTTAACATATAAATCCAAACAAATTATTGATTAATCATGAAACTAAAGGCTGGAATAGTGCAGATGAAGAGTTGGGGGAAGTCTCTGTTTTATACATAGCTAGAAGGCATATTTTAGTCATATTCCAAAGGGCCTGTGGCTATACTAGTTTTTTTTTCCCACTGAGTCTGAAATCTGATATGTAGGTGGATCCAAGTTATTGTCTAGGGAGATGATGTCATGGCTGGAAAAAGGACCAAAAAGCTGGATCAGGGAAGAAAGTAGCTCCCAAATATGGAAAGGTGTATGAATATTGTTAACTGTAAACCCCATCGATTTGATATGATCTGGGGCCCATATTCAGCTTAGGAGCCTATGTGACCTCTGCATCCCTATAGATCTGAGCTCACATTCTGTGGTCATGAGTAGGAACGTTGCAAGCTGCCCCAATATCAGGACCCATCTTCCTCAGGTGGGAGATAGAGTATGTTGTCCTGGCTCCCTTAGGGAGATAGAACATTCTCTACCATTGTTGATCCAAGTTGAGGGCAAGGTCCTATGGGGGCCCACATAGGGGTCTATTTTGTTGTTCCTGATAGAGATGACCAGTAATAATGGAGAGAGGGATTTATTCAAGGTCTTGGTTCAGCATGTCTGTTTGGGAAACTCAGGACTCCCTGACTAGGGTCCCAGCTGATGTGGTAGTATGATAGTGACTAAAGAATCATTGTTAAAGTATGCCAGTCTCTTCCCCTTACTCAGTTTTTTCAGTCCTTGCTTTGATAAGGTTAGTTTTGGAGTAAGTGAGGGAAGTATAATAGGAAGCAGGTAAGGAAGGTGTCTAAGTCTAAGTAGACACTATTACATTATGAACTTTATACTGAGTCACTGCTGTGCACTTTTGCTTTCAGGTATATATTTTGCCCTAATTTATGGATACATGTAAACATATGCTCTATATCACAGTACCTGGTCTCTATCTAGGTTTTGGGCTTTTTTAGGAAGTGAACCACCTGAAATGAAATTAGAGAATCCTATGAAATGAAAGATGTCAGCCTAGTGATGAGGTTGAAGGGTTGACATTCCATGCCTGACGTCTCTGGACACAGTCTGAAGTGAAGAATGACAAGGTGGTACTCATTGCATTGATTAGGCTGGGATCAGTAGATGTGATATCATTTGGTATGAACTGAGAGAAGCATGCAGCAAAGTGAGCCCCACCCTAGAGGTTCCATCCATCCCCCCCCCCTTAAGCCAAACATCCACCCTCACCCTCAACCCAGGGTTTTTATTTAGGTGCCCTATTCCAAACTCAGTCAAATCCTGCTTTGAATTTCCCTCTCTGTTACTCTTTCTCAAGTTCTGTTTATGAGTGGGATCATCTCATACTCATCTTTATCTTTCTGATTTAGCTCACTTAACATAATTCCTTCTAGCTCCATCCAAGATGGGTCAGAGAAGGTAGGTTCATTGTTCTTAATAGCTTCGTAAATAGGAATCTTCTGTGCCACCACTGGTGTGAGCACATCGTCAGATAGACAGTCATGGGAAATGTCTTCAAGAGCATAGAATTGAACCAGAATTATACAAGAAGTTGGCCAGAGGGAGATGAAGGGGAGAGAGCTCTAGGGGACAGAATCAGCATGTGCAAAAGATCTATAGAAGAATCCTGGAGTAAAAAAGAGGCAGAAAGAGGGTGCTAGAATGAGTAGTGATTATTGTAATTGTTCAACTTAGCAAAGTGGGCAGGAACCATGCACAGGCATTGGGGGTTAGTTTACGCTTAATATGGAGACAGAGAGACAGTGTTAAGTAGAGGAGTGACAGGGATAAAATGTTTTGTTTTCACCAGAATTTCACCACTCCAGGTTGAATTTTTCAGATATGAAGTGAGAGATGTGAGGGTTAGGAGGGTTGGGTGTTTAGGGGGTTGTGACACATAACTGCACCAAAGCTTCCTCTAATTTGGCCAGTGCTGGGATCAAGTCTGGGTGTGGCACTCATGGCAAAGCAGATACACTATCCAAGTAAGATATTTTGCCAGCCCTTTACTTGCAGTTTTTATTTTTCAATGAGAAAAAAGAAGGTCATATGCTGTACCAGGTATCATACTCTGATTTCAAGTTTGCTAATCTTGTTCTATCTCTCTCTCTCTCTCTTTCATTACCTCTGCAGCTGCTGAATTTATATTTTAAAAGACCACTCTGCCAGGTTTCAGCCTGGTTCCCACCATATAGGTGCTAGCCCTCCCCTTCTACCTGCCTTGTTCTGCCTGAAAAAGTCATCCCAGACAGAAGACTGGCTTACTTAATAATGGCCTTTTTTGTATCAATATCATGCCATCTCATCATCTGGGGCCCTGGTCAGGGAATCCATGAATTCCTACATAGATATTATGGGCCTAGATTGCTAATAGATTCCTCTCTTCAACATCACTAGTCACTTCCAATAGGCACATCATCATAAGCCCTCTTGTAGGCCTCTCCAGGACCTTCCCCTCACTATAAAGCAGCAATGATAGTGAGTTCCCTAATTTTCAAGAGAGGCTGAGTCACCCTACTCTGGTCTGAAAATGAGTGCAGCCCAGAATGTTCTCAGCAATGCCCATGAACTGACAGTGACAGCTCAGACTGACAGTGAATCCGAGGTTAAAGAGGGGTAAACAGTAGTATGGTATGGCTATGAGTTTTCCTCTCAGTACTACTTTAGCTGTGTCCCAAATATTTTTTAGGCTGTGTCTTCATTTTCATTTGTTTCCAGGTACATTTGAATTTCTTGCTTGTGGTTCTTAAGAAGCATATTGGCGAATTTCCAAATTTTGTGACTTTTAGTAATTATCTGTTTGTTGTTGAGTGTTAGCTTTACTCCATTGTGGTCTAAGAAGATGGTTTCAATGCTCTTGAATTTGTTGACAATGTCTTTGTAGCCTATCATGTGGTCTATCCTTGAGGATGTACTGTGTGGATTTGAAAAGAATGTGCATTCCAGTTTTGGGGGGGGTGAAGAACTCTGAAAATTTCCAGGAGATCTAGTATGTCCATCTCTTCATTTAATTCTCTTGTTTCTTTGTTGATTCTCTGCTTCATTGATCTAAGTGTGAAAGTGGTGTGTTGAAGTCTCCCACTATTATTGTATTACAATTGATGTATTTTTGTAGTTCCTTCAGTAGGTGTTTGATGTATTTAGAGGGGCCCTCATTGGGTGCCTAGATGTTAATAATTATTAAATATTCTTGGTTGATTGATTCTCTAATTGTTATGTAATAGCCTTGCCTATCTTTTATTACTTTATTTAATTTAAAGTCTATTGTGTCAGGCATAAGAATGGCTGGTCCTGCCTTTTTTGTGGTCCATTAGCCTGTAGGATAGTTTTCCATCCTTTCACTTTAAGTCTATGTTTATTTTGTTTGGTCAGATGGGATTCTTGCAAGCAACATATGGTTGAGTTTTGTTTTATGATCCCTCCTCTCACTCTGTGCCTTTTAATGGGTGATTTTAGCCACTGACATTTATTGATATTATGGATTAAATGTATTGTAGTGCCATTATTCAACAATTTGTTATTTGCTCTGATATTTAACAAGAATGATAGTGATGTTCTTGTTTATAAGAGGGTTTATAAGAGGTCATTTAGAACCTCTTTCAGGGCAGGCTTGCTGATGGTTGCTTCCTTTAACTGCTGCCTCTCTGAGAAGGATTTGATCCCTCCATCTAGTCTGAATGAAAGTCTACCAGGATATAGTATTCTTGGTGGAAACTCTTTTTCATTGAGGCCTTGATAGATGTCTTGCCATTCTCTTCTGGATTTTAGAGCTTGAGTGGAGAAGTCTGCTGATAGTCTTATGGGCTTTGCCCTATATGTGATTTTTTGGTTTGTTTTATCATCGTGTAGCCTTTCGGATCCTTTCTTTATCCTTACTTCTTTTTATTGTAATTATGATGTGTCTTGGTGTCTTCAGGTCTGGGTTGATTCTGTGTGGTATTCTCTGGGCCTCTTGAATTTTAAAGTCCCTTCTGTTGTTTAGGTCTGGGAAGTTTTCTTCTATTATTTCCTCTAGGATGTTTACTTCCCCTTCCTCTCTTTCTTCCTCTGGTAGGCCAATTATATTAATGTTACGCTTCTTGAGATCATCCCATATGTCTCTGTTGTTGTTTACAGTGTCTTTCAATCTCTTCTTGAGTTCTTTTACCTCTTTCATAGTTTTCTCTAGCTCAGTCTCTGTCTGGCTGTTTTCTGCTTCTGTTAATCTGCTTTCCCTTTCCTCAGTTTCCTTCCTCAGTTCAGTTATAGTGTTAGCTTGTTCTGCTAATTGGCCTTTTAGCTCAGATATTTCTGCTTTCAGTTCTCTAATTACCTCAAGGTATCTAGTATTTTCCTTGAAGGTCTCATCAGTTGTTTCCCTAATTCTTATAGCCCTTTCCTCCATAACTGTCTTCATTTCTGTGATTATTAGTTTTACTATTGCTTGCACACTTTTCTTATCTATGGTTACTTCTGAATAATTTAGAGTTTCATCTGGGCTCCTGTCCTGATTCATTGTGGTAGCAGTTTTTATTTGCTCTTGATTTAACCTTTTTTTTTAAGTTTTTATTATCTTTATTTATTGTCTAGAGATAGCTAGAAATCAATAGGGAGGGGTGATAGAGAGGGAGAGAGGCAGAGAGACACTTGCAGCATAGCTTCACCACTTGCAAAGCTTTCCCCCTGCAGATGGGGACTGGGGCCTCAAACCCAGGTCATTGTGCATTGTAACATGTGCAGTCAAGCAGGTGCACCACCACCTAGCCCCAACCTTTTTTTATTGATGTGGGTTTTATTATTCTGATCTGTTGTTCTTCAGTTGTTGTGTTTTGAGTATTAGGAACACTATACTAAAGATTTTTCAAATATGTTCAAATTTTTCAAATTGTTATAATTTTTCAGAAATTATAACAATAGAAACTGAATCAAGGATTGATGCAGTTCAACCAGTACCAGTTAGCCAAACAACACCTCCAGTCCAATAAAAAATAGCAAACAAAACCAAAAGAAAAAGAGAAAGGAAGAAAGGGAAAGCAAGAGTAGAAAATTATGCAACTCTACTGTCAACTATAAATTCTAGAGATAGCAAGAGGAGAAAGGAAAGTAGAATAGACACACACAGAGTTCACTCCAAGTCACTCACCCAAAAAGTAATTCACAAACAAGTGTCAGTGAATTATGAAAGCAAAATAAGGAAGAAAAGAAGAAAGGGGTGGATACCAATAAGCAGTGAAAGAAAAGAGGTTTTTTTAATTAGCTAGGAGGAGAGAAAAAGGGTAGTGCAGGGAAGTGGGAGAGAGAAAAAAGTTTCTCTCACAGTGGATAGGATACCCAGTCACCTATCAATGTAAAAGGCAACAGCAGCTAATTTTGGTCAATCTGAAGAGGAGAGAATATGTATATGATAATAATAATAATAACATTAATAATAATAATAATAATAATAATATAAATGAAGTAAAAAAAAAACCCTAACAGTCAGTCTGCAACTTGGACCACTCCAGATTGGCAGCATGCAGCTTGAGCAAAGACAAACAATTATAAGAAGTATCAAAAAAAAGAAAAAAACAAAAAACCTACAGGTAATCTTTCCCAAGCAGGCCTGAGGCTCTGATTGGTCAGGTATTTTGTCACTCAAATAGAGCTCCAGACACCAAACAAAAAAAGAGAAGGAAAAGAAAAAGGAAAAGGTTTGGAATGACAGTCCTGCTGTGCCAGTTATCATGGTAAAGAAAATAACTCCCCAGAGAGCCAGTTAGGAGCACCTGGCCAGTCCTTCTGGAGTGGGGGAGAATGGTGAGTTCAGAAATAGTGAAGCCAAAGATTTTATTTGTTCATGTGGTTTCTGTTTGTCAACCAAAGAGTAGGTTATAGGACTCTTTTTTGGTGTCACCCTAACCACACCCTATTCACCCTTTCTTGAACATGACAATTATCCTATCCTCTCCAAAAAATCCCAGGTTGTAGGCCACTTTTATTTGGAGCTCACACCAGAGTTTGTTTCCAAGTCACCATCTTGGCTTTACCCCACTTCTATTGACTTCTTAAACTGTAAGATAGCAGGAACTTCCCACTTCCTCTATAGAGCCTATATTTCCCCAAGTCCTGGAACCTCTAGGGAGGGGCTCACTTTGCTGCATGCTTTTCTCAATTCATAAAAAATGATATTGCATCTGCTGATCCCAACCTAATCAACATAGAGTACCACCTCAGCATGCTTCACTTCAGACTGTGTCCAGAGACGTCAGGCATGTAATGTCAACCCTTCAGCCTCATTACTTGGGTGAAACCTTTCATTTCATTGGATTCTCTAATTCCATTTCAGGTGCTTCACTTCATAACAAAGTCCCAAAACCTATATATAAACCAGTTCCCATGAGATACAACATGTTTACATATATCCATAAATTAGGGCAAAATATATACCTGAAAGCAAAAGTGCATAATAGTCTGCACTGAGTCAGTGAGTCAGTGAGTCAGTATAAAGTGAGTCAGTATAAAGTTCATAATGAAGTCGTGTCTACTTAGACTTAAATGCCCTCCTCACCTACTTCTTATTACACTTCCCTCACTCACTCCAAAGGTAGCCTTATCAAAACAAGTACTGAAAAAGATGAATAAAGACAAGAGACTGGCATACTTTAACAATGACTCTTTTTTTTCACTTTTTTATTCAAGAAAGGAGATATTAACAAAATCATAGGATGGGGGGTACAACTCCACACAATTCCCACCACCCAATCTCTATATCCCGTCCCCTCCCCATAGCTTTCCCATTCCCTATCCCTCTGGGAGCATGGACCCAGGGTCGTTGTGGGTTGCAGAAGGAGGAAGGTCTGACTTCTGTAAAACTTACCTGCTGAACATGGACATTGACTGGTCAATCCATACTCCCAGTATGCCTCTCTCTTTCCCTAGTAGGGTGGGTCTCTGGGGAAGTGGAGCTCCAGGATGCATCGGCGGGGGTCTTCAGTCCAGGGAAGCCTGGCCAGCATCCTGATGGCATCTGGAACCTAGGGGATGAAAAGAGAGTTAACATACAAAGTCAAACAAATTGTTGAAGAATCATGGACCCAAAGGATGGAATAGTGGAGATAAAGTGTTGGGGGGTACTCACTGCAAACTCTAGTGTACTTCTGCTTTCAGGTATATATTTGCCCTGGTTTATGGATATGTGTGAACATATGCTCTATCTCCTGGAACCTGGTGTATATCTAGGTTTTGGGACTTTGTTAGAAAGTGAACCACCTGGGACGGAGTTAGAGAATACTATGAAAGGAAAGTTCTCACCAGAGTGATGAAGCTGAAGGGTTGTCATCCACAACTGAACTCTCTGGAAAAAGTCTGAAGTGACATCCTGGGTGGCACTCATTGTGTTGATTAGGTTGTGATCAGCAGAAGCAATATTATTTGATAAGAATTGGGAGAAGCATATGGGAAAGTGGGCCCTACCATAGGGTCCCAGGACTGGGTGAGGTTTAGGCTCTATAGTGGAAATGTGAGGTTCCTGCTGTCTTAGGGTTCAAGAAGACAATGGATAGTTATTGTTAACATCACATTATTTGGTAATTGGGTTAACTTTGAAAAGTCCCTTTGTTAGACATACAATCAATTTTTCCCCCTCTCATATTAATTAAATAGTGATTTATATGACTACAATTTAATAGGTGTGTACATAAACACCATTCCAACCACCAAAAGATTGTGTCCCATCCCACCCACACACACACACACCCCACGCTGGCCCAGGAATCTGCATGTCCATCCTCCCCTCACCACAGTGTTTTTACTTTGTTGTCCTACTTTCAATTTAGCCAGATCCTGCTTTTAGTTTCCCTTTCATATCTTCTTTCTAAACTTCTGTTGATGAGTGGGAGCATCCCATACTTATCTTTATATTTCTGACTTAGCTCACTTAACATATTCCTTCTAGCTCTGACCAAGATGGGTCAGAGAAATTGAGTTCATTGTTCTTACTAGCTGCATAGTATTCCATTATGTATATATACCACAGCTTTCTCAGCCACTCATCTGTTGTTGGGCACCTGGGTTGCTTCCAGGTTTTAGCTATTATGAATTGTGCTGCTATAAACATAGGAGCACACACCTCTTTTTTGGTTGGTTGTTATGGTGTCTTTGGGGTAGATCCCCAGGAGAGCAATTACTGGGTCATATGGAAGGTCTATGTCTAGCCTTGTGAGAATTCTCCAGACTGCTCTCGACTGAGGCTGGACCAATTGACATTCCCACCAGCAATGCAAAAGGGTTCCTCTGTCCCCACAGCCTCTCCAGCATTTTTTGCTGCTGTCCTTTTTGATGTATGCCATTCTTACAGGGATGAGGTGGTATCTCAATGTTGTCTTTACTTGCATTTCTATGACAATCAGTGACCTGGAGCTGTTTTTCATGTTTGTTAGCCTTTTGGATCTCCTCTGGAGTTAATGTTGTTCATATCCTCTGCCCATTTATGGATGGGGTCATTTGCTTTTTTGGTGGTAAGTTTGCTGAGTTCTTTGTATATTCTGGTGACTACTCTCTTGTCTGATGTATGGCATGTGAAGATCTCCCATTCTGTGAGGGGTCTCTTTGTTTGTGTGATAGTTCCTTTGGCTGTGCAGAAGCTTTTCAATTTGATATAGATCCATCTGTTTGTTTATGTTTTAGTCTTTCTTGCAATTGGGTTTCTTTAATGAAAGATGTCCTTGAGGTGTAGGTGGGAAAGTGTTTTACCAATGTTTTCCTCTAAGTATTTGATTTTTTTCTGGTCTACCATCCAGATATTTAATCCATTTGGAGTTGATTTTTCTTTCTGGTGAGATAAAGTGGTTCAGTTTCATTGTTCGCCATGTTTCAACCCAGTTTTCCCAGCAACATTTATTGAAGAGAGCCTCCTTCTTCCTTTTAATCCTTTGGGCCCCCTTATCAAAGATTATATGTCCATAGGTGTGGGGGTTTAGTTCTGGGATTTCAATTCTGTTCCACTTGTCTGTGTGCCTATTTTTCTTCCAGGACCAGGCTGTTTTGATTATGATGATAATAAAGTTTGAGGTCTGGGAGTGTGATGCCTCTATTTCTGTTTCTTTTCCTCAAGATGGTTTTGGCAATTCTAAGTGTTTTCAGGTTTCAGATAAATGATTGTATTGTTTGTTCCATTCTCTTAAAGAAGCTTGGTGGAACTTTGATGGGTATGGCCTTAAATTTGTATATTGCTCTAGGGAGAATATTCATTTAGCAGATATTTATTCTTCCAATGCATGAGCATGGGATGTCTTTCCATTTCTTTGTATCCGTTTCAATTTCCTTGAATAGTGACTAATTGTTTTCAGTATACAAGTCTTTCACTTCTTTGGTCAGCTTTACCCCGAGGTATTTTATTGATTTTGCTGCGACAGTAAATGTGAGTGATTTCTGGATGTCTGCTTCTTCAGATTTAGTGTTTGCAAAAAGAAATGCCACTGAAAAGAGAGTTAACATACGAAGCCAAACAAATTGTTGAGCAATCATGGACCCAAAGCTTGGAATAGTGGAGAGGAAATGTTAGGGGGGTACTCACTGCAAACTCTAGTGCACTTCTGCTTTCACACATATATTTTGCAGTAGTTTATGTATACGTGTGAACATATGCTCTCTCACACAGAAACTGGTGTATATCTAGGTTTGGGGACTTTGTTAGAAAGTGAACCACCTGAGATGAAATTAGAGTATACTATGAAAAGAAAGATCTCACCCAAGTAATGAAGCTGAAGGGTTCTCATTCCACACGTGAAGTCTCTGGACACAGTCTGAAGTGAAGCATGTTGAGGTGGCAATCATTGTGTTGATTAGGTTGTGATCGGCAGATGCAATATTATTTGATATGGATTGGGAGAGGCATACAGGAAAGTGGGCCCTATCCAATGGTTCCAGGACTGGGGGAAATAGAGGCTCTATAGTGGAGATGTGAGGTTCCCACTGTCTTAGAGTTCAAACGTGTCCTGGAGATCAGCTTCCCCAGAGACACACCCTACTAGGGAAAGAGAGAGGCAGACTGGGAATATGGACCGACCAGTCAACGCCCATGTTCAGCAGGGAAGCAATTACAGAAGCCAGACCTTCTACCTTCTGCAACGCACAATGACCCTGGGTCCATGCTCCCATAGGGATAAAGAATGGGAAAGCTATCAGGGGAGGGGGTGGGAAATGGATATTGGATGGTGGGAATTGTATGGAATTGTACCCCTCCTACCCTATGGTTTTGTTGATTAATCCTTTCGTAAATAAAAAATAAAAATAAATTTAAAAAAATTCCACTGATTTCTGTACATTGATTTTTTAGCCTGACACCTTGTTATATTGCCTAGTAACTTCCAGTAGTTTTCTGCTGTATTCTTTAGGTTTTTCTATGTATACCATCATCTCATCTGCAAATAGTGAGAGCTTGACTTCTTCCCTTCCAATCTGTTTTCCTTTGATTCCTTTCTCTTGCCTGATTGATACAGCAGGAACTTCTAATACTATGTTGAAGAGTAATAGTGACAGTGGACAACCCTGTCTAGTCCCCGATCTGAGGGGGAATGCTTTCAACTTCTGTCCATTGAGTATGATGTTGGCTGTAGGTTTGCTATATATGGATTCCACTATCTTAAGGAATTTCCCATATATTCCCATTTTTTGTAGAATTTTGAGCATGAATGGGTGTTGGATTTTGTCAAAGGCTTTCTCTGAATCTATTGAGATAATCATGTGTTTTTTGGCTTTGCTTTTATTGATGTGGTGAATGGCATTACTTGACTTACAGATATTGAACCATCCTTGCATTCCTGGGATAAATCCCAGTTGGTCATGATGAACAATCTTTTTGTTGTGCTGTTGTATCTGGTTTGCAAAGATCTTGTTTAAAATTTTGGCATCTATGTTCATCAGAGATATTGGTCTGTAGTTTTCCTTTTTTGTTGTATCCCTATCTTCTTTTCGTATCAGGGTGATGTTAGCTTCATAGAAGGTGGAAGGGAGTGTTCCTGTTTCTTCAATCTTATGGAAAAGTTTTGAAAGTATGGGTACTAACTGTTTCCTGAAGGTTTTGTAGTATTGGTTTGTGAAGCCATCTAGTCCAGGACTTTTGTTGTTGGGGAGATTCTTAATAATGGTTTCAATTTCTTTGTGATTTGTGCATTTGGGTTTTGTAGTTCTCCATGGTTCAATTTTGGAAGGGCATATGGTTCTAGGAATTTCTTCCAGATTCTCTAGTTTGGTGGTGTATATTTCTTCATGGAAGTTTCACATGATTTTCTGGATTTCTCTTGTGTCAGTTGTGATATCTCCTCTATCATTTACAATTCTACTAATTTGAATCTTCTCCCTTTTTTTGTTTAGTGAGGGGGTTGTCTATTTTGTTTAGTCTTTCAAATAACCAACATTTGGCTTCGTTGATCTTCTGTATGGTTCTCTTATTTCAATGTTGTTTATTTCTGCTCTAATTTTAGTGATTTCTGTACTTATGGTTGCTTTAGGGTTCCTTTGTTCCTCTTCCTCTAAGTCCTTGAGGTGTTCAGTAAGGTCGTTCATTTGAGCTTTTCCATGTTGTTTAATATGTGATTGTATGGCTATGAGTTTCCCTCTCAATAGTGCTTTAGCTGTGTCCCAAATATTTAGATAGGTTGTGTCTTCATTTTCATTTGTTTCCAGGAACATTTGAATTTCTTGCTTGAGTGACTTGCTTGAGTGACTTCTTAAGAACCCGGTGGTTCTTAAGCACTATGTTGTTTAGTTTCCAAATTCTGTGACTTTTAATAATTTTCTGTTTGTTGTTAAATGTTAGTTTTACTCAACTGTGTTCTAAGAAGATAATAGGGATGATTTCAATGCTCTTGAATTTATTGATGCTATCTTAGTGGCCTAATATGTGGTCTATCCTTGAGTATGTGTTGTGAGGATTTGAGAATAATGTGTATTCCAGTTTTTTGCGATGAAGAACTCTGAAAATGTCCAGGAGGTCTAGTCTGACCATCTCTTCATTTAATTCTCTTGTTTCTTTGTTGGTTCTATGCTTTGTTGATCTAAGTGTGAGAGTGGGGTGTTAAAATCTCCCACTATTGGGGTTCCCAGAAGATGGCGGACTGAGAAGCTGCAAGTGCCTTGAGCTCTGACCACATTTTCTGTAAACAGTAGGATTTTCTGCCTTTAGTAGGCCAATCAATAAGGGGTCCTATCGGTGACACCAAGGAGATGACTATAACTTAAATTGGGTTTAGAAATAGAGTAGAAAAAAAGGGGGAAAATATTTTTTTCCATTTAATGATAAAGCACATCTCCTCCCCCTCCCCACCGCCCCATAACCAGTCCCTGGAGACCAGCTCCTAGCAGGCCCCCCTGGTGAGCCTCTTTCTTTCTTTACCAAATTCCTGTCCCACCAGGGAGTTTCATTCACTCTAAGTCTATACCCTTCTGAAACCTCTGGCCTTTTTTTTCTTTCTAAGTAGCCAAACCCCCCCACCTCACCACAAATAGCTAATTAAATAATTAAAAATAAATTTTAAAAAAATCTTTCCTTTCACCACACTTTTATGACTGTTCTTTTTCTTATCTTTTTCTTTTTTCTCTCTTTCTTTTTTTTTTTCTTTTTCTCATTCTTGTCATGCTTTCTTCCTTAATCCTACAGCTTCCAAAGCAACAGGCCCAGCCCCCAACCACCAAACAGTGTGCTCTTTTGAATTCACTGATACACATTTGGGAATTATTTGGGGGAAGAATTCTGACTCAGTGTGGACTCTCACTGAGAGTGTCTCTGCTCAACTTCCCTTCCTCTTTTAGCCACCCCTAGAATATACAGTGGATAGTAGATTTGCATAACTGTCTATTTCAGCCATCCTTGTCTAGTCTTGAGGGTTTTTTTCTTTTTACTGCTCTTTAATTACAGCTCTTTTTCTTATCTTTTCCCTTTTCTCTCACTTGTCTCTTTTTTCTTTCTTTTTTTTTTAATCTTGTCATACACTCCTTCCTTCCTTCTTCTTTGCCTTTCGGAATTTGTGAATTATTTTGGGGAAGAAATCTGACTCAGAGTGGACTCTCTATGTGTGTATCTCTGCTCTAGTCCCCTTTCCCCTCTTGTTACCCCTAGAATATACTGTGGATAGTATATTTGCATAACTGTCTATTCTTGCTATCCCTTCTTTCTTTTCTCTTTCTTCACTGGGATTTGGTTACTATTTTTTCGTGGACTGGAGAAATTGTTTGGCTAATGGGTAGTGATTAAACTGCTTCAATAATTGCTTCAGTTGCTACTGTAATACCTGAGGTTGGTGAGTGCAATTGTCATAAAGGTATTTAGTACAGTGTTGTTTGTACTCAAGACACAACAACTGAGGAACAAAAGAGCATAAAAAAGAAACACATAAATAAAAAAATGGGTAGATCAAAAACAAATAAAACTGCTACTCCGATGAAGGAAGACAAGAGCCCAGAAGAAACTACAAATCAGCCAGAAGTAACCATAGATAAGAAAAGTATGCAAGCAATAATAATAAATTTATGAATCACAGAAATGAAAACAACATTGGAGGAAAGGAATGGCAGTATTAGGGAAACAACAGTTGAGACCCCCAAGGAAAATACTGATTATCTTGAGGCAATTAGAGAACTGAAAGCTGAAATAGCTGTAATGAAGAAAGAAGCTGAGGCAAGGGAAAGCAGACTAACAGAAGCAGAAAACAGAATTAGTCAGACAGAGGATGAGTTAGTGAAAACGAAGAAAGAGGTGAAAGAGCTTAAAAAGAGATTGAGAGACACTGAAAACAACAACAGAGACATATGGGATGATCTCAAAAGAAGTAACATTTGCATAATTGGCCTGCCAGAGGAAGAAAGAGAGGAAGGGGAAGCAAACATTCTAGAGGAAATAATAGAAGAAAACTTCCCAGACCTGAATAGCAGAAAGGATATCAAGATTCAAGAGGCCCAAGAGTACCAAACAGAATCAACCCAGACCTGAAGACACCAAGACACATCATAGTCACAATGAGAAGAAGTAAGGATAAAGAAAGGATCCTAAAGGCTGCAAGAGAGAAACAAAAAGTCACATACAAGGGAAAACCCATAAGATTATCTGCAGATTTCTCCATTCAAACTCTAAAAGCTAGAAGAGAATGGCAAGATATCTATCGAGCCCTGAATGAAAAAGGGTTTCAAACAAGGATAATATATCCTGCTAGACTTTCATACAAACTAGATGGGGGGATCAAAACCTTCTTAGACAAACAACAGTTAAAGCAGGAAACCATCACCAAACTGGCCCTGAAAGAGGTTCTAAAAGACTTCTTATAAACAAGAACATCACTATAATACTGGCAATATATCAGAGCAAACAAAAAAAACATTTTTTGAACAATGGCACTACAATACATTAAATCCATAATATCAATAAATGTCAATGGCTTAAACTCACCCATCAAAAGGCACAGAGTTGGGGGATGGATCAGAAAACATAATCCAACCATGTGCTGCTTGCAAGAATGCCATCTGTCACAACAAGATAAACACAGACTTAAAGTGAAACGATGGAAAACTATCATACAGGCTAACGGACCACAAAAAAGGGCAGGTACAGCCATTCTCATCTCAGACACGATAGATTTTAAATTAAATAAAGTAATAAAAGATAGGCAAGGACATTACATAATGATTAGAGGATCAATCAGCCAAGAAGACTTAACAAACATTAACATCTATGCACCCAATGAGGGACCATCCAAATACATCAAGCACTTACTGAAAGAATTTCAAAAATTCATGAATAGTAATACAATAATAGTGGGAGACTTCAATACCCCACTCTCACACTTAGACAGATCAACAAAGCAGAGAACGAACAAAGATATAAGAGAATTGAATAAAGAGAGTGACAGACTAGACCTCTTGGACATTTGCAGAGTCCTGACCCCAAAAATCTGGAATACACCTTCTTTTCAAATCCACATAACACATATTCAAGGATAGAACACATGTTAGGTCACAAAGACAGCATCAATAAATTCAAGAACATTGAAACCATCCCAAGTATCTTCTCAGACTACAGTGGACTAAAACTAACATTTAACAACAAACAGACAATTATTAAAAGTCAAAGAATTTGGAAACTAAACAACATACTCCTCAAGAACCACTGGGTCAGAGATTCACTCAAGCAGGAAATTCAAATGTTCCTGGAAACAAATGAAAATGAAGACACAACCTAACAAAATATTTGGGACACAGCTAAAGCAGTACTGAGAGGGAAACTTATAGCCATACAATCACATATTAAACACAAAGAAGAATCCCAAATGAACGACCTTACTGCACACTTCAAGGACTTAGAGGAAGAGGAACAAAGGAACCCTAAAGCATACAGAAGGACAGAAATCACTAAAGTTAAAGAAGAAATAAACAACATCGAAAATAAAAGGACCATACAAAAGATCAATGAAGCCAAATGTTGGTTCTGTGAAAGATTAAAAAAAATTGACAAACCCCTAGCCAGAATCAACAAACAAAAAAGAGAGAAGACTCAAATTAATAGAATTGTAAACAATGGAGGAGATATCACAACTGACACCACAGAAATCCAGAGAATCCTGTGAAACTTCTATAAAGAACTATACGCCACCAAGCTAGAGAATCTGGAAGAAATGGAATCATTCCTAGAAGCATATGCCCTTCCAAAACTGATCCAAGAAGAAATACAAAATCTAAATTCACCAATCAGACAAAGAAATTGAAACCGTTTTTAAGAACCTTCCCAACAACAAAAGTCCTGGACCAGGTGGCTTCACAAGTGAATTCTACAAAACTTTCAGGAAACACTTAGTACCCATACTTCTTAAGCTTTTCCATAAGATTGAAGAAACAGGAATACTCCCTTCCACCTTCTATGAAGCCAACATCACCCTGATACCAAAAGCTGATAGGGAGAGAACAAAAAAGGAAAACTACAGACCAATATCTCTGATGAACATAGATGCCAAAATATTAAACAAGATCTTGGCCAACAGGATACAGCAAAATATCAAAAAGATTGTTTATCACAACCAAGTGTTATTCATCCCAGAAAGCAAGGCTGGTTGAACATCCATAAGTCAATCAATGTCATTCACCACATCAATAAAAGCAAAGCCAAAAACCAAATGATTGTCTCAATAGATGCAGAGAAAGCCTTTGACAAAATCCAACACCCATTCATGCTCAAAACTCTACAAAAAATGGGAATAGATGGGAAATTCCTCAAGATAGTGGAATCTATATATAGCAAACCTACAGCCAACATCATACTCAATGGACAGAAGCTGAAAGCATTCCCCCTCAGATCGGGGACTAGACAGGGCTGTCCACTGTCACCGTTACTCTTCAACATAGTATTGGAAGTTCTTGCCATAGCAATCAGGCAAGAGAAAGAAATCAAAGGAATACAGATTGGAAGGGAAGAAGTCAAGCTCTCACTATTTGCAGATGATATGATAGTATACATAGAAAAACCTAAAGAATCCAGCAGAAAACTACTGGAGGTTATTAGGCAATATAGCAAGGTATCAGGCTACAAAATCAATGTACAAAAATCAGTGGCATTTCTTTATGCAAACACTAAATCTGAAGAAGAAGACATCCAGAAATCACTCCCATTTACTGTTTCATTTATTGTCTCAATCAAATACCTAGGAATAAAGTTGACCAAAGAAGTGAGAGATTGTATGCTGAAAACTATGAGTCGCTACTCAAGGAAACAGAAACTGATACCAAGAAATGGAAAGATATCCCATGCTCATGGATTGGAAGAATAAATATCATCAAAATGAATATTCTCCCCAGAGCCATATACAAATTTAATGCAATACCCATCAAAGTTCTACCAAGCTTCTTTAAGAGAATAGAACAAACACTACAATCATTTATCTGGAACCTGAAAACACCTAGAATTGCCAAAACCATCTTAAGGAAAAGAAACAGAAATGGAGGTATCACACTCCCAGACCTTAAACTATCTTATAAAGCCATCATCATCAAAATAGCATGGTACTGGAACAAATATAGGCACACAGACCAGTGGAACAGAATTGAAAGCCCAGAAATAAATCCCCACACCTATAGACATCTAATCTTTGAGAAGGGGGCCCAAAGGATTAAATGGAAAAAGGAGGCTCTCTTCAATAAATGGTGATGGGAAAACTGGGTTGCAACATGCAGAAGAATGAAATTGAACCACTTTATCTCACCAGAAACAAAAATCAACTCCAAATGGATCAAATACCTAGATGTCAGACCAGAAACAATCAAATACTTAGAGGAAAACATTGGTAAAACACTTTTCCACCTATACCTCAAGGACATCTTTGATGAATCAAATCCAATTGCAAGGAAGACTAAAGCAGAAACAAACCAATGGGACTACATCAAATTGAAAATCTTCTGCACATCCAAAGAAACTATTAAACAAACAAACAGACCCCTCACAGAATGGGAGAAGATCTTCAAATGCCATATATCAGACAAGAAACTAATCACCAAAATATATAAAGAGCTCAGCAAACAGCACCAAAAAAGCAAATGACCCCATCCAAAAATGGGCAGAGGATATGAACAAAACATTCACCTCAGAGGAGATCCAAAAGGCTAACAAACATATGAAAAACTGCTCTAGGTCACTGATTGTCAGAGAAATGCAAATTAAGACAACACTAAGATACCACCTCACTCCTGTAAGAACGGCATACATCAAAAAGGACAGCAGCAACAAATGCTAGAGAGGTTGTGGGGACAGAGAAACCCTTTTACATTGCTGGTGGGAAAGTAAATTGGTCCAGCCTCTGTGGAGAGCAGTCTGGAAAACTCTCAGAAGGCTAGACATGGACCTTCCATATGATCCAGTAATTCCTCTCCTGGGTTATACCCCAAGGAGTCCATAACACCCAACCAAAAAGAGGTGTGTACTCCTATGTTCATAGCAGCACAATTCATAATAGCTAAAACCTGGAAGCAACCCAGGTGCCCAGCACCAGGTGAGTGGCTGAGAAAGCTGTGGTATATATACACAATGGAATACTATGCAGCTATCAAAAACAATGAACCCACCTCTCGGACCCATCTTGGACAGAGCTAGAAGGAATTATGTTAAGTGAACTAAGTCAGAAAGATAAAGATGAGTATGGGATGATCCCACTCATCAACAGAAGTTGAGTAAGAAGATCTGAAAGGGAAACTAAAAGCAGGACCTGACCAAATTGTAAGTAGGGCATCAAAGTAAAAACCCTGTGGTGAGGGGTAGACATGTGGCTTCCTGGGACATTGGGGTGTGGGAGTGGGTGGGGCGGATGGGTCACAGTCTTTTGGTGGTGGGAATGGTGTTTATGTACACTCCTAGTAAAATGTAGTCATATAAATCACTAGTTAATTAATACGAGAAGGGGAAAATTAATTGTATGTCTGGAAGTTTTTCAAAACACAAACTTAATCTTTTTAATATATAGGCTGTGTATTTGATATGTGGACTCTCTCAAAAGCCTAGACCAAGTAGATCAGAAGCAACCAATAGCACAGCTATATACAAGATACTGGGTACTGTACAGCAAACCATAACAAAAGGACTTTTCAAAGTTAACCCAATTACCAAATAATGTGATGATAACATTAACTATAGATTGTCCTTTGAACCCTAAGGAAGCAGGAACCTCACATCTCTACTATGTAGCCTCTACTTCCCCCAGTCCTGGATCCCTTGGATAGAGCCCACTTTCCTGTATGCCTCTCCCTATCCAATATCAAATAATATTGCATCTGCCAATCACAACCTAACCAACACAACGATTGCCACCTCAACATGCTTCACTTCAGACTCTGTCCAGAGACTTCATGTGTGAAATGACAACCCTTCAGCTTCATTAATCGGGTTAGACCTTTTCTTTCATAGTATACTCTAATTTCATCTCAGGTGGTTCACTTTCTAACAAAGTCCCAAAACCTAGATATACACTAGTTTCTGTGAGAGAGATCTTATGTGCACTCGTATCCGTAAACTACTGCAAAATATATACCTGAAAGCAGAAGTGTACTAGAGTTTGCAGTGAGTACCCCCCTAACACTTCCTCTCCACTATTCCAAGCTTTGGGTCATGATTGCTCAACAATTTGTTTGGCTTCGTATATTGACTCTCTTTTCAGTCACCAGGTTCCAGATGTCATCAGGATGCCGGCCAGGCTTCCCTAGACTGAAGACCCCACCAATGTGTCCTGGAGCTCCGCCTCCCCAGAGACCCACCCTACTAGGGAAAGAGAGAGGCATACTGGGAGTATGGACAGACCAGTCAACACCCATGTTCAGCGGGGAAGCAATTACAGAAGCCAGACCTTCTACCTTCTGCAACCCACAATGACCCTGGGTCCATGCTCTCAGAGGGATAGAGAATGGGAAAGTTATCAGGGGAGGGGTGGGTACTGGTGATTTAGTGATGGGAATTGTGTGGAATTGTACCCCTCCTACCCTACGGTTTTGTTAATTAATCCTTTCTTAAATAAAAAAATTTAAAAAAATCTCCCACTATTATTGTATTACTATTAATGTATTATTGAAGTTCTTTCAGTAGGTGCTTGATGTATTTATATGGTCTTTCATTGGGTGCATAGATGTTAATAATTGTTAAGTCTTCTTGGCTTATTGATCCCCTAATAATTATGTAATTTCCATGCCTATTTTTTATTACTTTATTTAATTTATTGTGTCAGAGATGAAAAATGTCTCTTACAGCTTTTTTATGTGGCCCATTAGCCTGTATGATAGTTTTCCATCCTTTCACTTTAAGTCTGTGTTTATCCTGTTGTGTCAGATGGGATTCTTGGAAGCAGAATATGGTTGGTTTATGTTTTCTGCTCCATCCTCCCACTGTGTGCCTTTTGATGGGTTAGTTTAAACCACTAGTATTTAGTGATATTATGGATTTAATGTATTGTAGTGCCATTGTTCAACGAGTTTTTATTTGCTCTGATATATGCCAAGTATTATAGTGATGTTCTTGTTTATAAGAGGCCTTTTAAAACCTCTTTCATGGCTGGTTTGGTGATTGTTGTTTCCTTTAACTGTTGTTTGTCTGAGAAGGTTTTGATCTCTCCATCTAGTTTGAATGAAAGTCTATCAGGATATATTATCCTTGGTTGAAACCCTTTTTCATTCAGGGCTCGATAAATATCTTGCCATTCTCTTCTGGCTTTTAGAGTCTGAGTGGAGAAGTCTGCTGATAGTCTTATGGGTTTTCCCTTGTATGTGACTTTTTGTTTCTCTCTTGCAGCTTTTAGGATCCTTTCTTTATCCTTACTTCTTCTCATTGTGACTATGATGTGTCTTGGTGTCTTCAGGTCTGGGTTGATTCTGTTTGGAACTCTCTGGGCCTCTTGAATCTTTGTGTCCTTTCTGTTGTTCAGGTCTGGGAAGTTTTCTTCAATAAGTTCCTCTAGAATGTTTCCTTCCCCATCCTGTCTTTCTTCCTCTGGCAGGCCAATTATACAAATGTTACTTTTGAGATCATCTCATATGTCTTTGTTGTTGTTTTCTGTGACTTTCAATCTCTTTTTGAGCTCTTTCACCTCTTTCTTAGTTTTCTCTAGCTCATCCTCTGTCTGACTAATTCTGTTTTCTCCTTCTGTTAGTCTGCTTTCCCTTGCCTCAGCTTCTTTCTTCATTTAAGCTATTTCAGCTTTCAGTTCTCTAATTGCCTCAAGGTAAGCAGTGTTTTCCTTTAGGGTCTCATTTGTTGTTTCTCTAATACTGCCATTCCTTTCCTCCAATGTTGTTTTCATTTCTGTGATTAATAAGTCTATTATTGCTTGCATACTTTTCTTATCTATGGTTACTTCTGGCTGATTTGTGGTTTCTTCTGGTCTCTTGTCTTCGTTTATTGTAGTAGCAGTTTTATTTGCACTTGATCTACCCATTTTTTTATTAAAGTGTTTCTTATTTTTATGTTCTGTTGTTCCTCAGCTGTTGTGTTTTGAGTACAGGCAAGACTGTACTAAATACCTTTATGACAAATGCAATCACCAGCCTCTGAAATTACAATAGCAACTGAAGCAAGGATTGAAGCAGTTTAGCCACTACCAGTTAGCCAAACAATGTTTCTATTCCTTAAAAAAATAGCAACCAAGTCCATGTGAAGAAGAAATAGAATGGATAAAAGGGGTAGAAATAATAGATAATTATGCAAATCTACTATCCCCTACATATTCTACGGGTAGCAAGAGGAGAAAGGGAAGTAGAGCAGAGATACACTCATAGAGTCCACTCTGTCAGATTTCTTCCCCAAAATAATTCACAAATGAATATCAGTTAATTCAGAAGGCCAAAGAAGGAGTAAGGAAGAAAGGAAGACAAGAAAAATAAAAAAAGAAGAAAAACAAAAGAGAGAAAAGAAAGAAAAAGAACTGTAATAAAAGGGCAGTGAAAGGAGTCTTTTTTATTTTATTTTTTGATTAGCTAGGAGGAGGGGAAGGGTAGAGTCAGTAGAGGAGGTAGGAGTAGTGAAACAAGTTCCTCTGACAATGGGTAAGCCACCCAGTCCTTTAGCACTAGAAAATACACTAAGAATTAATTCTGGTCAACCTAAAGGAGGGGGGAAATGTATACACCTATATATATTAATAATAAAATATAGCAGGGTAAAAAACTTGTCCCAGATTGCCTCAAGCAGCCTGAGCAGAAGCAACTGATTGTTAAGAAAGTAAAGCAAACAGAAGAAACAAACAAACAAAAACCCCAAAACAAAAACAAAACGTGGGGAAAAAAAAAGAAAAAACACTTCATGGCAGTCTTTCCTTTTTGTAGGTCCAGTTGGCCACTTAGACAGAAAGAAAGAGGGCCAAGAGTTTCAGAAAGGAATAGGAAAGGAATGGAACCACTGTTGGTCCAGGAATCTTGGTAAAGAAAGAAGCTCAGCAGGGGAGCAGCCTGCTAGAAGCAGGGTCTGGTTGTGGGGGAGGGAGGGGTGCACTTCAGGAATAATAAAAAGTTTTTCCTTTCTTTTTTCCTCTATATTATAAACCAAACTGAGCTATATTCACCCCCTTGGTGTCACAGCTAGACCCCAAATTTACTGTCCTTCTAAGGCAAAATATCCTACCGTTTCTGGCAGTTGTTGTCGGGACTCACGCCAGTAGCTGTATCTTGGTTGCCATCTTGGCTCTGCCCCCCCAACAATGACTCTTTAGTCACTATCAAGCCACCCCCCATCAGCATCCTATCCTGGGAGCCCTGATATTTCCAGAAAGACATGATGGGCCTAGACCTCAAATAAATCCCTCTCTTAATTGTTACTGGTCATCTCTATCAGGAACAACAAAATAGACCCTTTTGTGGGTCCCCATAGGACCTTGCCCTCAACTTGGATCAAAAATGGTAGAGAATGTTCTATCCCCCTAAGGGAGGCTAGACAACATACTCTATATTCCACCTGATGAAGACCCATATTCCCTTATATTGGGGCAGCTTGGAATGTTCCTGCTCATAATCACAGAATGTGAGCTCAGATCTACAGGGATTCAGGGGTCCCATAAGCTCCTAAGATGAATATGGACCCCAGATCAGATCAAATTGATGGGGTTTACAGTCAACAATATTCATACACCTTTCCCATATTTGGCAGCTACTCTCTTCCCTGATCCAGGTTTCTGGTCCTTTTTCCAGCCATGACATCATCTACCTAGACAATAACTATGATGCACCTGCATATCAGATTTCAGGCTCAGGAAAAAAAAAAACTAATAAAGTCACAGGCTGTTAGGAATATAACTAAAATAGCCTAATAGCTATTATAAAACTGTTGTAAATTAACTTAAAAAGAGGTATGGGGGTTGTGGCTGCTTGTGGCGCATATAGAAGAATTTGCAGTGGGATCTGGGAACTGGTTTAATCAATACACGGTTTATTAGGGTGAAACAGGTAAAAGCCAAAATAAGCAATTATCATCAAGGGTTATCGTATGCTAGGTCTATAAAGTCTGAATATGGTTATTAAAGTGTAGTCCCATAAGATAAACAATTATAAGCTCATGGCTGTAGAGGGGTCTAAAAGTTTACCGGCTAGCAGAGTCACACGTGTTCAGTTCCCAGGAGAAGTAAACATGGTGGATGGGTGCCTGGAGCACCTCCGCTGAAAGGCATCTGACCAGGAGAAGAAACCGCAGCCAAAGAGCCCCAGAGTTCTGGCTGCTGTCCTTTTAAGTCTATTTAGCCTACCCACAATGCTTTGCACACCAGCAGTCTGGATTCACCTATAGTCCACCATGCACCTGCGTAGATCACTGCATACCTTCACTGTCAGCCTTCTGTCACCAAAGTTGACATCACCACTGTGTCAGGGCATATAGCGTCACCACATAAAACGGAGACCCCCAACTTTTCATCTACACTATTCCAGCCTTTAAGTTCATGATTAGTCAACAAGTTGTTTGGCTTTATATTTTAACTCTTTTTAGCCACCAGGTTCCTTATGCTACCTTGATGCCAACCAGACTTCCCTGGACAGACAACCCCACCAATGTGTCCTGGAGCTCCAATTCTGCAGAGCCCTGCCCCACTAAAAAAAGAGAGAGACAGGCTGGAAGTATGGATAGACTTGTCAATGCCCATGTTCAGCAGGGAAGCAATTACAGAAGCCAGACCTTCCACCTTCTATACCCCACAATGACCTTGGGTCCATATTCCCAGAGGGTTAAAGAATAGGAAAGATGTCAGATGAAGGGATGGGACACAGAGTTCTAATGAATTGTGTAGAACTGTACCTCTCTAATCCTATGGTTTTGTCAGTGTTTCCTTTTTATGAATAAAAAATCTTAAAATAAGAGAAATCTCTAAGATGACTTCGAAAGAAATAATATATGCATTATTGGCTTACCAGAGGAAGAAAGTGATGGAGGGGAAGAAAGTATTCCACAGGACATAATAGCGGATAACTTTTCTACTCTAAAAAGCATATAGGACATAACTTTTCCAGAATCCCATAGAGTCCCAAACAGAATTAAACCAGACCTAAAGACACCAAGACACATGATATTTAGAATGAAAATAATAAGGATAAAGAAACTATCCTGAAGGCTGTGAGAGAAAAAGAAAGGGTCACTTACAGAGGATACCCGATAAGATTATCAGCAGATTTATCCAAAAAAACTCAAAAGGCCAAGAAAGAATGGAAAGATATATATTGAGTACTCAGTGAGAAAGGCTTTCAACCAAGACTACTGTATATTGACAGACTATCATTCTGACTAGATGGAGGTATAAAAACCTTCTCAGGAAAGTAATAGTTAAAGGAATCAACTATCATCAAGCCTGTCATGCAAGAAGTTCTGAAAGGTCTCCTATAAACAATCAGAAAATCACCAAAAACATACCATATATAAGAACACTATAAAAATTTAGAATAATGGCATTATAATATCTTAAGTCTATAGTATCAATAAGTGTCCATGGCCTGAATCCACATATTAAAAAGTACAGAGCAGGAAGATGGATCAGAAAACACAACACAATCACATGCTGTCTACAGGAATTCAACCTAATTCAACAAGATAAACACAGACTCAAAGTTATCTGAAGGCATAACTACAAAGCAGCAGAAGCTGTGTTACTCTCCTCTCCTGGGTCAACTAGGAATACCAAAGTAAATCATCTGGGATAGCAAAAAGGCAGGAAAATAACAACTTCAGACACCCACCAAATCACCACTGAGTGCAAATACGTGTGCTTTGTGGATAGAGAGAAGCCTAGAAAGAGATTAACAGTTTACCTGTTGAGGCACCACTTCCAGTCTGTTTCTCTAACAAAAAGACCACTGAAGGAAGAAGAGGACTCTCCTAAGACTGACAAAATGCAACTTTGAGTCTCCATTGCTACTGCCCTCAGAGGCTGGAGCAGCAGGGTGAGGGAGGCCCTGTGCTGACACCAGGAAACAGAGAACTAACCAGGAAACTTAGGAGAAGATCTATACCTCGGTGGCCTAGCGGGGGTGTGTGTGGTGGGAGGCTTTCCATGTTGTTCTCCAGATGAGAATATAGTTAATAGTTGCCTCAAAACCTACAGACTATAAACAGGAATTGTTTAGAAACTCACAGGGCCCAGCAGTGCTGCCTGGTTTGGCAGAGAAGCTGAATTGAGCCTGGAACTTTGGATCCTTGGGGTGTGAGAGTTTCTTTGCATAACTACTGGATTATCTCTGCCCACCTGGCTGTATCTCTTGGTCAGGAGTGACTGATTAAGCTAAGAAGCCTATTTATAGTTTAAAATCCCTCAGGTTCCCATAGCCTACAGGGTAGAAAAAGAACAAAAGAGGTTTTTGAAGACATGTGCTCCAACACAGAAATTAAAATAATATTGAAACAACTGTTAATTTCCACAACTGTGAGCCCTGTAAGTACCTAACTTAGACACAAGTCAATCCAGGCAAGAGTGATCAGTAATTTGAAAAGTACTGAGAGAGGGACCTCATAACATAATATATAAAATGGTTAAACCACCAAGAAGAAATATTGGAAAAATGAACAAGGACAAGGGTCCGGCTAAAAGCACCCCAGGTTGAAGCACAAAATAATGATGTCAATATACAAACACTAGTTAAGGAAATAACCACAGGAGTGAGTAAAGAGCTTGAAAGTATTGTCATTAGAAATGCAAAAACAACCAATGAGACCATGGAAGAAAACACTATCTCAGGTTATTAGAGAGCTAAAAGCTGAAATAGCTGAGCTAAGAACACAACTAGCTGAACAAGCTGAAACAGTATCAGTACAGGGTAACAAAATAGATGCACTCCAGAATATAGTAGAGAGGAGCAAGAATAGAATACATGAGGCTTAAGATAGAATTAGCAAGATCAAGGGCAAATTAGAGACAACTAAAAAAAAAGTAAGAGATCTCAAAAAGAGATTAATACATAATGAGAACAACAACAGAGACCTATGATATGACTTCAAAAGAAATAATATACGAATTATTGGCTTACGAGAGGGAGAAAGAGAGGGAGGGGAAGAAAGAATTCTTCAAGCCATAACAGCTGAAAACATCTCTAGTCTAGGCAACATAAAAGACATAAAGAATCCCAAAGGGTCCCAAACAGAATTAACACAGACTAAAAACAACAACAGAGACCTATGGGATGACTTCAAAAAGAAATAATATACACATTATTGGCTTACCAGAGGAAGAAAGAGAGGGAAGGGAAGAAAGCATTCTTTAGGACATAATAGCTGAGAACTTCTCTACTCCAGACAATGTAAAAGACAAAAAGGTTCAAGAAGCCCAGAGGGTCCCAAACAGAATTAACCCAGACTTAAAGACACTAAGACACATCATATTGAGAATGGAAAGGAATAAGGATAAATAAAAGATCCTGGAGGCTGCAAAAGAAAAACAAAAAGTCACCTACAGAGAAAAATCCATAAGATTAGCAGCAGACTTCTCCACACAAATACTACAGTTCAGAAGAGAATGGCAAGATATTGATCGAGCGCTCAATGACAAAGGCTTTCAACTAAGCCTACAGTATCCTGCTAGACTGTCATTCAGACTAGATGGAGGCATAAAAACCTTCTCATACAAGCAACAGTTGAAAAAATCAACTATCACCAAGCCTGTCCTGAAAGAAGTTCTGAAAGATCTCCTATAAACAGTCAGACTACCATAAATACGCCATATATTAGAAAAATCTAAAAATCTACAAGAATGACATTAAAATATCTTCAATCATTGATATCAATACATATCAATCACCTGAATTCACTTATTAAAAGGAACAGAGTAGGAAGATGGATCAGAAAACACAACCCAACAATATGCTGTCTACAGTAAACACACCTAACTCAACAAGACAAACACACACTCAGAGTGAAAGGATGGAAAACTATCATACAAGTCAATGACCCACAAAAAAGGGCAGGAACAGCTATCCTTATATCTGGCATGATAGACTTTCAAATAAATAAAATTTAAAAAGAGAGAGATGATCATTACTTAATGCTCAGAGGATCAGACAGTCAAGAGGGCTTAACAATTATTAACATCTATGCACCCAATGAGAAGCCATCTAAATACATCAAACATCTATTGAAAGAGCTACAGCAATATATTAACACAGTCATAGTACGGGACTTCAACTTGATAGATCATCCAGGCAGAAAAGTAATAAATTTATGAGGGAGTTAAGTGAGGAGACAGATAAACTAGAACTATTGGACATTTTCAGAGTCATTCACCCCACAAAAGTGGAACATACATTCTACTCAATTCCACATGGGTCATTCTCCTGGATAGGCCATATATTAGGCCACAAAGACAACGTCAGCAAATTCAAGAGCATTGAAATCATCCCAGACATCTTCTCAAACCACAGTAGAATTAAACTAACACTTAACAATCAACAAAAGGTAAGTAATAGTCCCAAAATGTGGAATCTCAACAGTACACTACGTTACAACTACTGAGTCAAAGAGGAAATAAAGGAAGAAATCAAAACATTATGAGAGTTCAATGAAAATGAAGACACAAGCTATCAAAATATATGGGACACAACTAAGGCAGTACTAAGAGGGAAGTTCATAGCTATACAAGCACAAAAAAACAACCCAAATAAATTATATCATAAATGAAAGAGGAGATATCACAACAGACATCGCAGAAATTCTGTATATCATGCAAGATTTCTATGAACAACTATATGCCACCAAGCTAGAGAAACTGGAAGAAATGAATGATTTACTAGATAAGTACAAACTTCCAAAATTAAATAAAGAGGAACTAGATAATATGAACAGGCCCATCTTAGCTAATGAAATTGAAACAATTATCAAAAACCTTCCCAATAATAAAAGTCCTGGACCAGATGGTTTTACAAATGAAGTCTACAAAACCTTCAAAGAAAAACAAATACCTCTACTTTTAAAAGTCTTCCTGAAGATTGAAGACACTGGAATACTCCCTTCTAGCTTCTATGAAGGCAACATCACTCTGATACAAAAAGCAGACTGGGACACAACCAAAAAAGAAAATTACAGACCAATATGTCAGATGAACATAGATGCTAAAATAATCAACAAAATTCTAGCCAACCGGGTACAGCAGTATATTAAAAAGATTGTTCATCATAGCCAAGTTTGGTTTATCCCAGGGATGCAAGGTTGGTTTAATATATGCAAATCAATCAACGTGGTCCACTACAACAATAAAAGCAAGACCAAAAACCACATGGTCATATCAATAGATGCAGAGAAAGTCTTCGATAAAATACAACATCCCTTTATGGTCAAAACACTACAAAAAATGGGAATAGATGGCAAATTCCTGAAGATAATGGAGTCTATATGTAACAAACCTACAGCCAACATCATACTCAATAGTGAAAAACTGGAATCATTTCCCCTCATATCAGGTACTAGACAGGGCTGCCCACTTTCAACATTATTATTCAACATAGTGTTGGAAGTTCTTGCCATAGCAATCAGGCAGCAGCAAGGAATTAGAGGCATACAGATTTGAAGAGAAGAAGTAAAACTCTCCCTATTTTCAGATAACATGATAGTATACATAGAAAAACATAAGAAATTCAGCTAGAAGATTTTGGATATCATCAGGAAATACAGTGTCAGGCTACAAAATTAACATACAAAAGTTAGTGGCATTCCTCTATGCAAGTATTAAGTTAGAAGAAGTTGAAATCCAGAAATCAATTCCTTTTACTATAGCAACAAGAACTATAAAATATCTAGGAATAAACCTAACCAAAGAAGTGAAAGACTTGTATACTGAAAATTATGAGTCACTACTGAAGGAAATTGAAAAAGACAGAAAGAAGTGGAAAGATATTCCATGTTCATGGGTTGGAAGAATTAACATCAGCAAAATGAATATACTACCCAGAGCCATACACAAATTTAATGCTATCACCATCAAGATCCCAAATACATTTTTAAGGAGAATAGAACAAATGCTACATATGTTTATCTGGAACAAGAAAAGGCCTAGAATAGCCACAACAATCTTCAGAAGAATAAACAGAACTGGAGGCATCATACCCCCAGATCTCAAATTGTATTACAGGGCCATTATAATCAAAATTGCTTTTTTGATTATAATGCAAAATTGTCTATTCATGGTACTGGAACATGAATAGACACAATGACCAGTGGAATAGAATTGAGAGTCTAGAAGTAAGCCCCCACATCTATGGACATCAAATCTTTGACAAAGGTGCCCAGACTATTAAATGGGGAAAGCAGAGTCTCTTCAACAAATTGTGTTGGAAAAATGGGTTGAAACATGCAGAAGAATGAAACTGAACCACTATATTTCACCAAACACAAAAGTAAATTCCAAGTGGATCAAGACTTGGAGGTTAGACCAGAAACTATCAGATACTTAGAGGAAAATATTGGCAGAACTTTTTTCTGCATAAATGTTAGAGACATATCCAATGAAATGAATCCAATTACAGAGAATACTAAGGCAAGTATAAACCTATTGGACTACCTCAAATTAAAAAAGCTCCTGCACAGAAAAAGAAACCAATACCCGAACCAAGAGACCCCTCACAGCATGGGAGAAGATCTTTACATGCCATACAGCAGAAAAGAGGCTACTAACCAAAATATATAAAGAGCCTGCCAGACTCAACAACAAGAAAACAAATAACCCCATCCAAAAATGGGGAGAGGACATGGACAGAATATTCACCACAAAAGAAATCCAAAAGGTTGAGAAACACGTGAAAAATTGTTCCAAGTCTTTGATTGTCAGAGAAATGCAAATAAGGACAATAATGAGATACCACTTCACTCCTATGATAATATTATACATCAGAAAAGGTATCAGCAACAAATGCTACATATTAGGAAACCAGGAAAAGCTCAAGTAAACAACCTGACTGCACACCTGAAAGACTTAGAAGAAGAGGAATGAAGGAACCCTAAAGCAACCAGGACTTAAATCACTAAAATTAGGGAAGAAATAAGAAACATTGAAAATAAGAGAACCATACAAAAGATGAATGAATCTAAATATTGGTTCTTCAAAGAGTAGACAAAATTGACAAACCTTTAGCCAGACGCACAAAACAAAAAAGGGAGAAGACTCAAATAAATAGATTGCAAATGGAGACATCACAACAGACACCACAGGAATCCAATGTATCATGCAAGGTTTCTATGATAAACTATATTTCAACAAGCTAGAGAATACAGAAAAATGGGTGAGTGCCTAGATGCATAGAAACTTCCAAAATTAAACAAGATTTATTTTATGTATTATTTGAGAGAGAGATTTACTGAAACAGAGAAGTCAGAGCATCACTCTAGTACATGTGATGGTAGGGATCAAACTGGGAGCCTCCTGCATGAAAGCCCAATGCTATAAGAGTCATCTCTTCAGTCTCAGGGAACCCTATATGAATGAAGTGAGGGATCAGTCTTGATGATGTCATCAAGGAGACTTCCACAGAAGGAGCCTGCAGGTGGGAATGGGCTTATCATGTTTAGCAAGTGGCAAGGAAGCCAGTGTGACTGAAATGGAGTGGAAAAAGCAGTTAAACACAAGAAAGTAAGACAAAGAAGTGGCACTGTTAGACCCTGATGGGTTTTGTGGTCTGGGAAGGGCTCACATTAAGACATTTCTGAGGGGTTAGCTGGAAGAACATCATAGCTTGACTTTCATTTAACAGGATCATTTTGGTTGATGTTTAGGTAAGTGACTGCTGAAAGAAAGTAACGTCAGGAGCTTCTTTGGTACTGTGTTGTCTTTCCCCTCTTCATTTACCTCTCTGTCTCTATCTCTCTCTTTCATTTAAAAAAAAAAAAGCCAGCCAGAGTGGTAGAGCTGCAGCAATGACCAAAAAAAGTGAGTGAAGGCATAGATATCCAAAGAACAATGAGGATGCCATTATAAAAAGTAGAGGAAATTAATGCTGGAGAAAGGAAAAGAAGAGGAGGAAGAGGAAGGAGAAGAAGAAGGAGAAGAGGAGGAGAAGAAAGAGAAGAGGGAAGGGGGGAGGGACTGCTACACAATACTTTCAATATGTGACTCCTACAAACCAATGAATCTCAATCCTTTTTTAAAAATACAGGATAAAATTGAGACTGAGGTCTATAGAGCTAGCACTCTAATGGTTGGGGGGAGAGAATAGAGTGGTTGAGAGGGTATTAGGGACCCGGTGCATGACAGTAGAGGAAGACTTCAGTTGGTGGTAAATGTTGTATGTAGACACCTATCACGGGGAGAGAAGAAACTCTATTTGGGGGCCAAGGGATAAAGTGTTGGATTCTCAGCCATAAGGTTTTGAATTCAATCCCAGAATTGCTTGTGCAATAATGATGCTCTGATATCCCCCTCTCTCTCACTCAGTCTCTCACTCTCTATCTCTCTCTTCCTTTTACTCCCTCATTAATAACTATTTAAAAATAAACTGTACTAATTAACAGATACCTTATAAAGCATTATGTCCCCTAGTAAAATTATTTTAAAATATAATTAAATAAAATACATTTATGGGGTCCAGGCCTGGTTAAGTGCACACATTACAGTGTGCAAAGTTGGAGGTTCAAGCCCCTAGTCCCCACTTTCAGGGGGGAAACTTCACAAGTGGTGGAGTAGTGCTGCATGTGTTGTTCTGTCTTTTCCCCTCTCTACCTCCTCCTCCCCTCTCAATTTCTCTCTGTCTCTATTCAATAACAAATATACACATATAATTTAAAAATTAAAATAAATTTATGAATTTATTTTATGTGTGAGAGAGAAAAAGGCCAGAGTACCACTCTGATATAAAGGATCAAAGAGCTTTAGACATACCAGTCCTGCCATCTACCCACAGTGCCACTGGCCCAACTGCTGAGTCTTCATTTTTAGCCTGTTTTAAGACCATATTATGATGGAAAGAGACCTAGTATCCATCAACTGGAAATGATTGCAACTAAGTGCAGTGATGTAGAAGGTTTTCAAGTTTTATTATTTAATGTAAAGGGCAAAGTAAAGAGACATGCCCCATTTTCCTTTCATTAATTAAATTAATAAATCTTTAATCTTCATCAAATTTCTTTATAATATACCTTCTACTGTCGTAAGTAACTTGCCTAAAGCTATACCTGTTGCAGAGAAATGCTGAGGCTAGGATCAGAAAATAGTCAGTGCAGTTCCAGAGCCAATCTTCTTAACTATAGGAGCACCCTGCCTTAAAGCAATAAAGAATGGTTTACATATGAGCCAATCCATACTGAGAGCTGTAATGTCTGACTTTCTGAGACCCAGGGGAGGTCCTGCTAGAAGTTCATCTGGGTATCTTCAGTCTGAGAACCCCTTTACATTTTAATTAAAGTTTTAAAATATCTAGGAACACACAGATTAAATCACTGCACATGACCTCAAGCTTATTGATGCCTGCTAGAGTTGAGAGACCCATCCATGTTAGTTTAACAGAAAGAAAGAAAGAAGATAGGAAACTTATCTGCTTATTTTGATAAATGTAAATTAATTCTATTACTTGTCAAAATGTTATCAAGACTCCAATGAAATGAACTCGTTTTTCCCCTTTTCATGGAAAGAAACAGGAGTGGGGTAGAGGAAGTAGGGGCGTGGAGGTGGGGAGAAATGAATGCTCAAGACAGATTGCTTGACTGAAATGAAAACAAACAACTTTAGAGATGGAAAAAAGTCTTTCATTATTTTGGAGACCTTGGCATTCTTGCAGATTCATTCATGAATTAATCATTAAAATCCTGAAATGTGGAATAAATCATGTGGTTTTTAATTCCAGCCCAATGATAAAGGGGGTCTCAAATAGTTATTAAGACACAGCACTCTAAGATACTATGGCCCAGCAGGAGTTTTCTCTAGGAATATCGTGAGGTGAGTGAGTGAGTGAGTGAGTGAGTGTGTGTGTGTGTGTGTGTGTGTGTGTGTGTGTGTGTGTGTGTGTGTCAGTCCTAGGGCCCCAGGAACTGTGTCAGTCCTAGGGCCCCAGGAACTGTGTGCAAGCCAGCTTCAACCATGTGTCACCATATATTAGCGCTATTTAATATCTGCTAATGGAATGGCTCTGTCTGCCTTCAACAGCACGATCAAAAGAGGGTCATGCAGCTTTTAAATTATTAGCACTAATTAGGCAAATCAAAGAAGAAGGGAGCAAAGAGACCCAAGAATGCATTAGAAGGAAAGCAAGGGGATCACTACCTACCTCATACTGTCAAGCTGAAGCTACCCAACAGCCAATTAGTGCCAAAACCCTTCTGCAGCAATGAGAGAGAATGAGCAAGCCTGCCCTGGCAGAAGCAGGATGGCTTCATTACAGTGGCTCTGTAATTAAAATATAAAGGTTGCTGATCACTGCATAATTAAATAAGGTGGTAGGCAGATATCCAGGACTTTCTTGGCTTCCAGTTTCTAAAGCCACCTTCATGGCTTTCTCTTTGGTCATGTTTGGAGCTGTCCTTGTTCCTGACTCAGAAGTGCTTCAGAGGGGTCTTTCTCCTAACCAGTCTGTTAGCCCATTACCAATCCTGAGTATCAATCTGATTTTCTTTGCAACCCATTTCAAACTATTAGTCAGAAAAAGAAGATGGGGAGGTGAAGAGTATAAAACCTACCAAGCCTAATTAACTCCCAGCCACTGCAATCTAAATATAAAGGTACTGAAGCTGAGGTTGTCTCCTGTTGATATAACCTTTAACCCTCTTCTTCTTTACCTTCCAGGAAGAAATGCTATTTCCTTAAGAGCTTTATTGGAAGCTAATCTTAGGTTTGACACAGAACTTAAGGCTGCGGAGCCCAGTGCCATATCTATTCAGATTATTTGCATGTGTCAGAGGGTGACGAGGTGGTAGACTAAATGTATGCATCTCAGGTCAGCAAAAAAGCAATTTTCAATATCAAAGGTTAAGTGTGATGAGCTCCTGAGGAAGTATGTTAGGAGAGCCTCATCTTCTCAGAACCTTAAGAGTGATGTGATTTGAGTTTTGCCTCCTCTGACTTTCTTTTGTGTCTATTCTTTCCATTCTATGCATCTTCCCCTGGTTTCTTTTTCTTTCTCACCCTATCATCTATCTATCATCTATCTGTCTATCTATCATCATCCATCTATCTTCTCTCATACCTCGAGTTTCTCTCCCTCTTTGTCCCAGATGTTCTCTTTCTTGCTCTTCTCTTTTCTTCTTTTTTTTTTAATATTTACTTAACATTCCCTTTTGTTGCCCTTTTTTATTGTTGTAGTTATTATTGTTGTCATTGTTGGATAGGACAGAGAGAAATGGAGAGAGGAGGAGAAGACAGAGCAGGGGAGATAAAGATAGACACCTGCAACCTGCTTCACTGCCTGCGAAGCAATTTCCCTGCAGGTGGGGAGCTGGGGGCTCGAACCAGGATCCTTACTCCAGTCCTTGAGCTTTGCACCACATGCGCTTAACCCACTGCACTACCACCCTACTCCCTCTTCTTTTTCTTCTATGTTTATCTCCCTATTATGATACTATAAACAAACGTGAAGTTTTCATTCACACATTCTTTGATTTTTATATATGTAATGAACTTGGCTAAGCTCATTTTTATTTTTAAAAGTCCCAAGGGCTGAGGACAGTGTAATATTTATGCAAAAGTATTTTCATGCCTGAGGCTCTGAGGTCCCTATTTCAATCCCCACACCACCATAAAACAGAGCAGAGCAGTGCTCTAGTCTCTATCTATCTATCTATCTATCTATCATCACCTTAGTATCTCTCTTTCAGTTTCTCTCTCATTAAATTAAAATAAATAAAATAGTTTTTAAAAAATAAAAAAGGGCTTCTGGGTGGTGTCACCTGGTTGAACATACATATTACAATGCGCACTGACCGGAGTTTAAGTCCCTGATCCCTACCTGCAAGGGGAAATTTTTGTGAGTAGTGAAGAGTGCTGCAGGTGTCTCTCTTTCTCCCCTTCTCTCTCTATCTCCCCTATCCACTCAATAAAGATATCCAATAAATAAATATATCCAATAAATAAAGATAATTAAGAAATTTAAGGAAGAGTGTTAGAATTTTAAAAAATAACTCAAAAAGGCCCAGATTATCATTGACCCTGCATCGTTCTTGAACAAAGGCTGAAATGATGTGTGAAAGGAAATTCTGAGTCTCAGGAGCCATGACAGAAAGTAGGAGTATAAGTTAATGGGAACACGGCTGCAGTAACAAATAGAACCAATCATGTACTAATTAAACACAGTAGGATTTTAAAGATTTTTAAATGAGTGACAGAGAGTGAGGGAGAGAAAACCAGAGCACTACTCTGGCACATGCAATGCCAAGAATCAAACTTGAGACCTCAATGCTAGGGCTGGGCAGTGGCACAAGAGTAAGGCATACCAGTTATCATGCTTGAGGACCCAGGTTCAAGCCCCTGGTCCCCACCTGCAGCTTAATGACCACTGGAGAATGCTGCAGGTGTCTCTATTTCTTTCTCCCTTTCTCTCTTCCTCTCTTATTTCCTATCATAATGAAAGAGAGAGAAATATTAATATTTTGCCTACTCTGCCACTGGGCTAAGAACATAATAGGATTTTTTCTACTAAAATAGAGCTCATTAGTCTATTCTATTTCTGATCAGTAAAATATCATTCCACATAATAGTACAAATCAGATCAAAGTTAGGGGATGCACTATTCTCATAATGATCCAAAGGCCCAGCTAAGAGTGACTCTGACACTTTTGATGTGTAGCTTCTAAGGTAGTCAAAGGAAGCAAGAAAAAAAAAAGGTGTAAGATTCAGGGCCCCCCGGGGGGCAGTAGTGCAGCGGGTTAAGCATGCATGGTGTGAAGTGCAAGGACTAGCAAAGGATCCTAGTTTGAGGCCCAGCTCCCCACCTGCAGGGGAAGGGGCCGTTTCACAGGCAGTGAAGCAGGTCTGCAGGTGTGTATCTTTCTCTCCCCCTCTCTGTCTTCCCCTCCTTTCTCCATTTCTCTTCGTCCTGTCCAATAACAATGAAATCAATAACAATAATAATAATAACCACAACAACAATAAAGCAATGAAAGGGAAAAAATAGCCTCCAGGAGCAGTGGATTTGTGGTGCAGGCACTGAGCCCCAGCAATAAGCCTGGAGGCAATAAAAATAAATATTCAAGGGCTCCAACCTAGAAGTGCCACACCCTATTCTACACATGTTCTATTAGTCAGATTTCAGTCACATGACCACACATATCTGCAAAAGATGCTGTGAGCTATATTAAACCATATGTCATAAAGAGAAACACCTGACACTAGTGAACATTATTTAGTAGTCTCTGCCAAAAAAAGAGATGGGCAGGTAGTGAGGAAATAGTCATAGGCAAAGTGAAGAGCTATGTTCACATAAAAACAGCCAAGCAAGTCTTGCCCAAACTCAACCTAGGAAAAGAAGGCAGAGGTTTTGGTCAGAGAGGTGCCTCAGCAGGTAGATCACAGAAATTTTATATGTGTGATCCTAGGTTGAATCTTTGGCACTTCATTAAACACAAAAACAAATTGAACATTAAAAAAAAAAAAGTAATGGAGTGATGCTTTGGTCTTTCCACTCTCTGTCTCCCCTTCTCCCATAAAATGAAGGAAGAAGAAAGGAAAGAATGAAAAAAAGCAAGGCCTGGTGGTGGCTAACCTGATTGAGTGCATGCTACAATGCACAGGACCCGAGTTCAAGCCCCCAGTCCCCACCTGCAGGGGAAAAGCTTCATGAGTGGTGAAGCAGGGCTGCGAGTGTTTCTCTCCCTCTCTATCTCCCTTTCATCTCCATTTCTGGCTGTCTCTATCAAATAAATAAAGTTAATAAAAAAATTTAAAGAATGAAAAAGCAAAAAGAAATGACTGGGAGGGAGAGAAAAAAAGAGCAGAGTTGAATAGCAAGTGGCCCACTTACAATTTTAATGGCACAGATTCTGTATCTGCAGATAAAGAATAAAAACCCAGTTTTACATGAGAGCCAGGTCATGGTGCACCTGGTTAAGCACACAGAATTAAAGAGTACAAGGACCCAGGTTCAAGCCACTGGTCCCCACCTACAGGGGGAAAAGCTTCATGAGTAGTGAAGCAGGGCTGCAGGTGGCTCTCTGCCTCTCTATCTGTCTCTATATTTCCCCCTCACATCTCAATTTCTCTCTGTCTTTATCCAAAAATAAATAAATATTATTTTAAAACTTGTTTACATAACACCCAACCAAAAAGAGGTGTGTACTCCTATGTTCATAGCAGCACAATTCATAATAGTTAAAACCTGGAAGCTACCCAGATGCCCAACAACAGATGAGTGGCTGAGAAAGCTGTGGTATATATACACAATGGAATACTATGCAGCTATCAAGAACAATGAACCCACCTTCTCTGACCCATCTTGGACGGAGCTAGAAGGTATTATGTTAAGTGAGCTAAGTCAGAAAGATAAAGATGAGTATGGGATGATCCCACTCATCAACAGAAGTTGAGGAAGAAGATCTGAAAGGGAAACTAAAAGCAGGACCTGATCAAATTGTAAGTAGGGCACCAAAGTAATAACCCTGAGATGAGGGGTAGACATGCAGCTTCCTGGGACAGTGGGGGGTGGGAGTGTGTGGGAGGGATGGGTCACAGTCTTTTCGTGGTGGGAATGGTGTTTATGTACACTCCTAGTAAAATGTAGTCATATACATCACTAGTTAATTAATACAAGAGGGGGAAAATTAATTGTATGTCTTGAAGTTTTTCAAAACACAAACTGAATCTTTTCTCAATATATGCAGTGTAATTGATATGCAGACTCTCTCAAAAGCCTAGACCAAGTAGATCAGAAACAACCAGTGGCACCGCTATATAAGATACTGGGTACTATACAGCAAACCCCAACAAAAGGACTTTTCAAAGTTAACCCATTACCAAAGAATGTGATGATAACATTAACTATTCATTGTCTTTTTGAACCCTAAGACAGAAGGAACCCTAAGACAGCAGGAATCTCACATTTCCACTATAGAGCCTATATTTCCCCAGTCCTGGAACCTTAGAATAGGGCACACTTTCCCACATGCCTCTCCCAATCCATATCAAATAATATTGCATCTGCCGATCGCAACCTAGTCAATGCGATTGCCACCTCAACATGATTCACTTCAGACTGTGTCCAGAGACTTCACGTGTGGAATGACAACCCTTCAGCTTCATTACTTGGGTGAGACCTTTCCTTTCATAGTATTCTCTAATTCCATTCCAGGTGGTTCAGTTCCTAACAAAGTCCCAAAACCTAGATATAGACCAGGTTCTGTGAGAGCATACGTTCACACATATCCATAAACTAGTGCAAAATATATACCTGAAAGCAGAAGTACACTAAAGTTTGCAGTGAGTACCCCCCTAACACTTCCTCTCCACTATTCCAAGCTTTGGGTCCATGATTGCTCAACAATTTGTTTGACTTTGTATGTTAACTCTCTTTTCAGCCACCAGGTTCCAGATGCCATCAGGATGCCAGCCAGGCTTCCCTGGACTGAAGACCCCACCAATGTATCTTGGAGCTCTGCTTCCCCAGAGACCCACCCTACTAGGGAAAGAGAGAGGCAGACTGGGAGTATGGATCGACCAGTCAATGCCCATGTTCAGTGGGGAAGCAATTACAGAAGCCAGACCTTCTACCTTCTGCAACCCACAACGACCCTTGGTCCATACTCCCAGAGTGATAGAGAATGGGAAAGCTATCAGGGGAGGGGATGGGATATTGAGATTGGGTGGTGGTAATTGTGTGGAATTATACCCCTCCTACCCTATGGTTTTGTTAATTAATCCTTTCTTAAATAAAAAATAAATTTAAAAAAAAACTTGTTTACTTCTTTCTACCTATGTGACTCTGTAGAAGTTATTTCCATGAACTCAGGTTTATCTTGTGCAAAAGAGTAGATAGTTGATGCTTACTTTTTATGGTATCACTGAAGATTGCACACTATAGAAGACATAATTCTTAGCATGATGGTGACACATACTAAGTAAATCATAGTGATACCACTGATACTATTACCATGTTCACCACTGCAGTTTTATTACTATTAAAATTCTATAGCTTCATCTGTCAAGGGTATTTTCTACTCCTTTCTATATCTAATCTGGGTCCCATCTTCATGAAGTTCCCCCCCCCCCGCTATGTAATTTCCAATGACTTGCTTCCCATTGCTGTCACCTAGCTAAGTACTTGATTAATTTTTCCTTCTTATTTATTCATTTAATTCTTTAATTCAGTAGTACAGAGATAAATTGAGAGGGGAGGGGGAAAGAGAAAGGGAACGAGAAAGAGAGATACCTGCATCCCTGCTTCAACATTTGTGAAGTTTTCCCCGTCCCACCGGTGAAGACTATGGGGCTTGAACCTGAGTCCTTGCTTAGGGCAACAAGTGCTTTCAGCCAAGTTCACCAGCACCCACCCCCCAACTAAGCACTTTATAAAAGTTTGCCCACTATTAAAATAAGCTCCTTGAGGTTATTTATCCTGTTTATTTGCTGTCCCCCAGGACCTAGTACAGTGTCTGGCATATAATAGGTGATTGGCTTATCATTACTATTATTACTTCATGAATATTCCATGAATATTAGATATGTTCATGTCAAAGAGTCTGATGCATGCCCTTTATATGCTCAGAATCATATTGCTTTGAGGTTATTCTCTAATTTTCCGTGTCAGTTATTCTTGTCTTCTTGATGAAATTGAATTCACGGAAGCCAGAGTGATCTTTTTAAAATGTAAATTGGATCCTTTCATTCCTCAGCTTGACCCCCTCCAATGACTTCTCATCACCCTTAGAATAAAACTCTACCCCCCGGATACATCTATGAGGCCCTGCTAGAATGGTCCTGGTGTCTTTTCTCTCCTTTTTCATTCTGCTTTCCTTCTCTACCACCCAGCAAGCTATATAAGCCTTCTTTCTGTTCCTTTCATACAGCAAGTATGATGCCAAATTACAAACTTTATACTAATTATCCCTGCAGGATATTCTCGAGGTTGGGCCCTCCCATCACTCAGAAGTTAGTTGGCAACAGGAAAATAAAATGCTAGTGCTATAGTGTCTCTCCCTCTCTGTTTCTCTGTGTTTCTCTTTAAAAGAAAACAGCATAAAGCAGTGAAATTTCATATGTAAAAGAACCTAGCTTGTAAAAAAATTAAATTTAAGAAATACGTAAATTAACACAAATATATAATTAAATAAAATAAATTCTCTTTCCATAAATTTCTCACTGTTAGAGACTGGATTCTTTGGAAGGCAAACTCTGAGTTAAAGTTTTGTTTGCAGAAATGTTATAGGGCCCACCCTTGGGACCAAAACTGCCAGAGGAAGCAGGCATGAACAGGGGAAGTTAAGTCAAGAGAAATTCACAGCAAAATCCTTGTTTGATCACACAGGGAGGCCTGGAACTAGGTGGCACTGGGTTCTCTACTCTGTGCTGAACATTCTTTGAAGACAAGCTGCCTTGTGAATGGGACATGTCCTTGGGAAAGGCAGCTCTTTCATAGAGGGCAGTCTCCAGAGAGGGTTTCATCTGACTGATGTCAGCTGCCAACACTCCTAGCAGCAGGGAAAAGGAGCACCTGAGTCCTAAAGAAGAGTATTTTGATGACACATTATAGATTGGTTACCTCCAGCCCTCCTGCTATTCAAACATACTTCCCTTGTTTGCTAGGTTCTATAAATAGTCCCTCCCTGATTCTGCCTGGACTCTTGCTGAACAGAAAGAGAAAAATGGTAGGATGATTTAATTCTACCACCCAGTTACTATGATGGTTGACTTTTATCTCTTATCCACTCTGACTTCCCCCTCACCCTTCAGAACACACACGCTGATGTTCACATGCGTCAGCAGACTCATCTTGAATTATGACTGCTGTATTTAGCTACTGACTGACAAAACTGGGTGAGAAATATCCAGTGAATCAACTAGGTGGCAAATTCTTCACTCTCTCCCTCACCCCACCACACACACATACCAACACTATTCAATTCTAACTCTGAGTGGTGATCAGAGTCAATTTCCTGGAGCTTGACATGACCCAGTAGCTTCATGAGGTACATGTAGTGCAGGCTGTGTACACTGCTGGCAGCTGGGAACCAGGAACTCTCATCGCACAGAATACACAGTTCTCAAGTAAGTACATTAGCCTGAAGAGAGACCTGAGACATTTGTACCACAAATGTCACTACAACATTTGTCACAAAGATCCCTACTTTGTTTTCTCACCATAGCACACCTTTCACATATTATAGTTCTCATTAGTTTTTCTTTTTTATTGTTTGCCCTGGCTCCAGAATGTTAAGATTCATTCAAGCCCATATCTTAGTGTCCAATACAGTGCCTTCCTCAAGACAGAGGCTCAGTCAATATTTAAGTGGATGGGTGGTTGAGAGATTGAAATGAATGACACATCTGTCAAGTTCTCACATCCTCTGGTGCCTGCTGTTTCTGGAACACCAAGCAGTGACTCAAAGAATACTAGATTGACCAGCTCATCCCCTCTCACAGGTCACTTATGACTCTCCAAATATGAGAAGCCACTCTAACACCATCACAGGTTATTTTTAGTTTATTTCTTCCTTTCTGGTCTATTATGGTAGTGAAAGAAGGCTGGCTACCTGGGGCTTGTGGTAAGTCTATAGAAAACCAATCTTCCTCTCTCTGGAAACTCCTAGGAGGTGTCCTCTATATCCAGCTCCAGGGTGACAACCACCCAGGCTGTGTTTGCTGAGAGCTGTGTGATTACATTTTTTAGTATTCTGGCTGAAGTTGCCTGTCAAAGTGATTACTGAGGTATAAACAGGAGCCTAGTCTCACACACACACTCATCCCATAGACACAGAAGCACATTCTTCTCCATCTCTTTCAACAGTTCTGCTTCTCTCATTAGACACCTTTCTGGGGCCTTAGAAGATATTGCTGCTGCAGACACTAAGAGGACTCTTCC